>NC_134878.1:12290639-12308139 GCF_041734735.1 Babylonia areolata | reverse complement strand
CTGAGGAGCTTAAAACGAAGAACTATGACTTTTTTCCCCATGGGTCACATTGGAGGGGGTCACATTGGTAGATGTAAAGCTGACCATGAAGAGGTTTGTTTGGGACGTGGAGAGGAGGGCTTCTTGGGATGTGGAGGAGGGTTTCCTTTCAAGTTCTTCTAAAATGGCGTTCTACCTTTCCCGCCTTTTGTCCTGAAGGAGAGGGAAAGACTTTTCCCCTGCCCACCTCACTCAATCCATGCAGTGTGACTGATTAGTGTGACATTATTTTACATTGTTGATCTTATCGCATAATTATGACCGAAAGTGGGAAAGAATTTCTTCTTTTTTTCTTTCTTTTTTAAGTTCCCATACCCTGTTACACCTCCCACACATGTCTACATAAATTATATGCTTTTAACTCAGTCATGACCAGCCTCTCAGCTGATACAGTAGTTCTCCTTCTCTCGTGTCCCCCCCCCCCCACCCACCCCCACCCCCACCCCCCTATCCCCCTCCCCTGCTAATTGCTGAACCTAATCCCGCCTCATTTGAGGGCCTCACCTCCCCGTGACCCCTCCACAAGGAGGAGGAGGAGGAGGAGTGTATACACATGAGTATTTCATCCCTTGTAACCTTGAGTCACTTCTCCTGTGTACTACTCTCTGGGCGTCGTCAGGAGTTTCAAGGCAAACACAGCCCTGAGTGAGCGTCGTTATAAATTGGCCCCAGACATCCACACGCTTTGCTTCCCCTCCGCGATCCATCCTTCTCCTTCCTCCCTCCTCCCTTGACCACACACTGACCATGTTGCTGGACCTTAAAATGCCCTTGGTTGTGTGTGGTCCGGTGTTCCGTCATCAGAAAGGCACCTACAACAGATCTGCCCATGCGAATTTACCTTCTTCTTCTTTTTTTAATTTTCACAAGACTCGTGTAGGTCTGCCATCAGATCTGCCCTTGCTAATTCATCCAGACAGTCAAGCGAAATTTTCTTTTAATTATCACGGCACAAGACTCGTGTATGTCTGCCTTTCTAAAACAGAACGAAAATCAGCCAAACTAAATCGTTCCTGTTGGACACAATGAGGATGATGCTTTAGTGCGTGTGGAACCATTTCCAGCGCCTCTGAACGAGACCGAAAAGAACCGCGTCAAAAGTAAAGGAATGAATATGTTTCAGTTTCAGTAGCTCAAGGAGGCGTCACTGCGTTCGGACAAATCCATATACGCTACACCACATCTGCCAAGCAGATGCCTGACCAGCATCGTAACCCAACGCGCTTAGTCAGGCCTTGAGAAAAAAAAAATGAATATGGCAAGCAGTTAACATTCAGTTTGGATGGACAGTCTTTTTCTTTCTTTCTTTCTTTCTGTATAAATATATATCAGAGGGGAGGAAGTGTATATGGATCAGTCCTCTAGCTTTGACACCTCCTTGAAACTGAAACTGAAAGTCTCATAGGGATAAGTTGTGTGTGTGTGTGTGTGTGTGTGTGTGTGTGTGTGTGTCAAGGTGAGCAAACATACAGAAGCTCTCCGGATAGTATTAAAACGAATCTGAACGATGAGGAATTACTATTAACTCGTCTGTGTCGTCCCAGCGATAACAGAGGTCCCCAGGTACGTTCAGCTCAGTCACCCAGCATCAGGGGTCATCTCGTGCATCGTCAAACCCACCCCAGCAACATCCCGAGTTCGCCTGGAATATTATCCATGTCACATATTTTCAAGTTGAGCTCTAAGCCTGTTGGTGATAAGCTGCTCTTTCTTCTTCTTCTTCTTCTTCTGTTCTCTGTCTCTGGACCTTGCAATTGGAATGAACTTCCTCTTTCTCTTCGTCAGGTCTCCGCACTCACCTCTTTCAAGTCTGGCCTTTAAACCCACCTCTTCCCCAAATAGCCCTCCTTCCCTGCCTCTTCCTTGTCTTTAATTTCTCCAGTTTTAGAGTTATGCATGCGTGTGAATGACTGGTGCGAAAGCGCTTTGATTTGTCTCTACACAAGATTCAGCGCAATATAGATATAATATTAATTCTTCTTCTTCTTCTTCTTCTTCTTCTTCCTCTTCAGCCCAGTGTACTTATGCCTTGCATTCGAATACAGGACGCCTTGTGTCCAACGTTGTTATGGTGCTGTTATACCAGGGTGGAACAGATGTCGTTTAACACAGATTCAAACAAATTGTGCCATTACTTTTGATAACATAAATTCTACACCCAGATAAACGCGCAGAGCAATAAATTGGGGAACCTCGGGAATATTCCCATGACCTGTAAAGATGAAATAGTTGATAACAAAGTCGGTGATAATATACAACGCAGGCTTGAGGCGACAGGCTGGAATGTGCAGTGGTGCTTGTTTCGAGCTAGGAACGTCAGGCCGAGAGAAAAAGATATGAGGAGACCGCCAAGGGAAATAAGTGTTCAAATACAAACATAAATCAAGGCTGAACCCCTCCCCCTCATCACCCTCCATCCAAACACACACACACACACACACACACACACACACACACACACACACACACACACACACACACACACACACCAAAAACAAAACAAAACGAACCAAAACCGCAGCTATCTCTAGATTCTCATAGCTCATGAAACTCCACGAAACACAGAAGATGTGTTTTCTCAGCAACAGCAACAAAAGAAAAGGGCTTTTTTTTTTTAAATTACGCCGGGGTATAAACTGACGTAGGGGGTTATGGGAAGGCACTGAAGACGTAGGGAGTGTGGATATGAGTGCAGTGATGGATGCTTAACTGTCCACCACTTGATCCTTTTTTTTTTTCCAAACCACTACCACCCCCACCCTCCCTCCCATTTTGCTCACTCACTTCCATTTCCCCCACCCCCCCCCCCCCCCCCCGCCCCATTGCTCCTTTCTTTCTTTCTTACCGCTGTCCCACCCTTACCCCCAGAACCCCACCCCGTCCTCCCGTGTAACCCCCCACCCCCGTACCTCCCCCTCTCCCACCGCCACCACCCCCAACACCAGCACCTACCCCCCCCCCACCCCACCCCACCCCACTCCCCCTCCGGTGTGGGGCTGACCTCGGCATCCCCCCTGTCTGGCTGCTGCCGGGTGATGCATGGGAGCTGTCAGTGTCTCGGGTACCTAAGGTTACCGCTGTGGGTAGGATTCCTCTTTTATTATTTTTGGGTTGTTGCCCACCCCGAGAAGTCTTCTCCACCCTTCGCGACGCCACGGTGCCTCCAGTCTGCAGGGAAGGGACAAAGACAACGAGTGGTTGTTGTTTTTTGTGTGTGTGTTTGTTGGGGTTTTTTTTTGTTTTGTTTTTTGTTGTTTTTTTTCCCTCTTTTTCTCCCTTTTTTTTTTCTTTTAAATTGCACACATGTTCAAAGACAAAGGAAATTGCCGTGAAGGAGGAGGAGGAGGAGCCACAGAGCTTGTGGGGAGGTGATGTATGAGGGGAAGTTTGGGGGGTGGGGAGGTAAGAAACGGTATGGTGGGTGGACGGTGCAGGGGGTGGGTGGGGGGTGGGTAGGGGAAGGGAAGGGAAGTGTTGCGTTTTATATTACCAGTGAGCTGCTGAATATACAACAATAATAGTAATGATACAACAACAACGATAGTGATAATAGTAAGAAGGGACGGACGAAAAGTTAATGAATGGAATACATATTGTATTTGGGTATCGATGAAACCACACAAGACCCAGTCTGATATATATCTTGTTTTCGTTCACCTAGTTTTCGTGCCCTCTCAAAGGCATTCTCAAAAGGCTGAAAAAAACCCTTTGTTTTAATGAGTCACAGTAGTGATAACGAGAAGTGTCTGTTCTTAATGAGTCACCCGAGTGCTCTTCAGCTCTTCATTCGGGAACGGCTTACGTCGCAGTGGCAAGGGAGAGAATTATCCGCAGTTCCGGAACGGCTTACATCGCAGTCCAAAGGTTTTGATGATGAACAACAGTGTCTGGATAAACTCCCCTTTAAGTATTATCTCATCTTGCCCTCGTAAATTAAAGGGCATTTGTGGAATGTGGCGTTCTAGATTGATCTGTTTTTAAGTTTTCATTTCAAAACGGAAAACATGGCTTTGAGCGTTGTGTTGCTCAAATGCCACTAGGCAAATTGTTTTTCAATAAAAAAAAAATTATTAGACAATGAAAGTAAACTTTATTATTATCATGTTAGGAATAAAACGTATGGGAGCGTAAAGCGGCAATATCACTGGTGCCAGATGAAATCGTAAATTGGGGTAGTTTAAGGTAATGGACAGAGCCATTCTCTCTCTCTCTCTGTCTCTCTCTCAGTGTGTGTGTGTGTGTGTGTGAGTGTGTGTGTGTGTGTGTGTGTGTGTGTGTGTGTGTGTTGCCTCCTTTCTCTCCTATCCCCCCATTCAACAGGTCTACAACGGATCACGAATGTCCAGAGAAGAATGGCATCCGTGGCATCCAGTGTTTACAACCTGATGTACTATCTGTTTGCAGGCAAAACGTATAATTATTTGTATATGCAGTGTGCCTGAACCCCCTCCCCCCCACCCCCCACCCCCACCGCCCCTTCTTCAACTACTTGCAATGTTAATTAATTAATTGCAATGTTTTTAAAAGCGAATATGTGAAATGCTTTTATTTGAGAACATATGTTTATTACTCTTGTTTAATCAAGTTATCCGCGTGTGTGGGGTGAGTGGTGGGGGGAGGGGGGGGGGGCGTGCGGTGCGGGTGTGTGCTGATTATCTGGTTGTGGTTTTCCGCAATTCATCTTTATTCTTATCTTATCTGTCTATTATAACCAATGTGTAGTATAGTAAGCTATGTTTATAATTATATTCAAATAATGTTTCTTAATTCTTTCTGTTTTTACATTAAGAATACTAGTTATTACCTGCAGTGTGTGGATGTATGTATGAAACGATGTATGTGATATTTTTTACATTTGTATCTTCGTAATATTTGTAAGGGCTGTTGTTGGCTTTTACAGCTATGGTCACCATGTTGTTTACTTGTCTATGTTGTGATAATGCACCTGACCAAATTTCTCCAGTTGGAGATAATAAAGTTATTCTTATCTTATCTTACCTTATCTTATCCATCCCCCCTTTCCCCCATAACCGTTTGTTTCCTTACCATTAACAATGTAAAATCCATCACACTAGTTCTTTCCCCCCCTAACGTTTATACTCCAAGAAGAGGTTGCGGGGTATGGGGAAGGGGTACTACCGTCCAAAATAAATTCATTGTTTTGCGCCAGCGGCCGATTGTAACGTAACGTCCAAACAATGCAACAGAAGTCTGCAGCAGATACAAAGCGGTTTCTGGTTGGTTGTCGTGTCTTGCTCCAGCCGTTCAGATTGGAGGCACGTGGTAGCAGAGCTCTTTGCTGCGTGTTATGGTATGAGGTAGTGGGTTATATGGAGCGGGTTTATTTACTCTGAGAGATTGCAGCTGATGCTGTCTGGATGGACAGATAGAGGCCATGAGAGAGAGAGAGAGAGAGACAGGTTGAGAGAGAGAGCGAGGAGGAAAAGAGTGTGCGACGTTTGTTTGTTCAGGGTGATGGGCGGAGATGGGAAGGCTGGAAGTCGCCGTTGTATCGTTGGGAGTTTGGGGATTTTTCCCTTGCCAGTTTGTCTGTATACGCTTCTGTTTGTTTGCCCTTCTCTCTCTCTCTGTCTGTCTATCTGTCTGTGTCTCTGACTCTGTATCTCACTGTCTCTCCCTCTTTTTCTGCTCCTCCCCACCCTCTCCCCCTCCGCCCTTTCTTCAACTACTTTCTCTCTCACTGATGAAAAAAAAAAAGGAAGCAACGCTTCGAAATAGAACGTTGAATTTTCAAACTATGATCTTCCTTGAAATTGGAGAGAGAAAGAGAGAAACACGGAGAGAGATTTTTCCCAACGGCATCTGCCGCATTCAAGAAATTTACATCTGCATGTACTCGTAAACAAGCACAATGGCAAAACACACACACACACACACACACACACACACACACACACACACACACACACACACACGAGCGTTCGTGCGTGCGTGCGTGCGCGCACCTGACTAAACGAGTGAATTTTATTCTAATTTGCTCAGCATTTATGTACACGTTCGTATGTATGTCTGCGAGTTCCTGCATACGTGTAAGTGCATGCCTGTAATTGCATGCGCTCATATTCGCACGTGTGCGTGTTTAGGACTTCGATAAATTTATGAAAATTAGTCATGAGACCTTTGGAGAACACGTTTTACTCCACATCAACCTGTGAGCGTTTTGACAGTTTTATTGTCGTTCCCAGAGTGTGTGTGACAGTGACAGCAGCTATGCTGACAGGAGTTTGAGACTGGACAGTCGATCAAGCGTGACTTGACAGTTCATTATGACGTTGATGCCTGATTGAGGATGTAGCCTTTGGGGCATTCGTGTTTGGTCCCCCAAGCCCCCCCCCCCCCCCGACCCCCCCTCTCTGTATGTATGTATGTATATATATATATATATATATATATATATATATATATATATATATATATCACTCTCTGCGTAGGTTTGCGTGTGTGTAGATGAGTGTGTGTTTGTGTTCATGTCACTTTGTCTGCCACTCAGAAAGAATACAAAATAGTTAATTTGGAACTAAATGGCTATGAACTGTCCTGTCCTGTCCTGTCCTGTACTGTACTGTACTGCGGGACAGACATAGAGAGACACAGAGAGAGAGAGAGAGGCGACAACATTGATAGGATAAAAACACGACGGCGACTGCTCCATTTAACAGCTTTTTTTTAACGCATCAGATAAAATAACGGCAAAATTGCCTCGTACTCATCAGACACGCAACGCTTGAACTCCCAAAATAGCGAAATGGGGACAGGCAATGAGAGAGAGATAAAGAGGGGGGGGGGGGGGGGGAAGAAAGAATGTGAGTGATTTATTCAGCATCGACAACAAAATGCCTGAGGTGTGTTTGCACACAGTTTGAATCCAAATATCAGCTCCTCTTCGTTCTTCTTCTTCTTCTGCGTTCGTGGACTGCAACTCCCACGTTCACTCGTGTGCACACGAGTGGGGTTTTACGTGTATGACCGTTTTTACCCCGCCATATAGGCAGCCTTACTCCACTTTCGGGGGTGTGCATGCTGGAAATGTTCTTATTTCCATAACCCACCGAACGCTGACATGGATTACAGGATCTTTAACGTGCGTATTTGATCTTCTGCTTGCATATGCACACGAGGGGGGTTCAAGCACTAGCAGGTCTGCACATAATTATGTTGACCCGGGAGATCGCAAAAATCTCCACCCTTTACCCACCAGGCGCCGTCACCGTGATTCGAACCCGGGACCCTCAGATTGAAAGTCCAACGCTTTAACCACTCGGCTATTGCGCCCCGTCTCAGCTGCTCAGAATGTTTGCATCATATCGCCATCATGGCACAGCGATTGTTCAACTGATCTTAGATGTAGTGCTTTGTGTGTAATAATCACACTAGTCTTTGTCGTTTCAGAACGTGTGGCAGGCGTTAATAATCTAAATGAAAGCGTATTGATTGTAGAAATCACTTTCATCTTCTCCCGGCGTTTCTGTGCAGAATGATCTGTGTGTTTAATCGTATCGACAAAGAGGAAACAGCCAATACTCATGCTCCAAAAGATAATCTGATTGCCCTGAACATTAAACGTCTATCCAAATTTGTTGTACAAATAAAATCTCGCACAGTTATACAATGCGAAGGATTACCAAATGTAGGGTGCATACCTACGATGTGGAGTGATGGCCTGGAGGTAACGCGTCCGCCGAGGAAGCGAGAGAATCTGAGCGCGCTGGTTCGAATCACGGCTCAGCCACCGATATTTTCTTCCCCTCCACTAGACCTTGAGTGGTGGTCTGGGCGCTAGTCATTCGGGTGAGACGATAAACCGAGGTCCCGTGTGCAGCATGCACTTAGCGCACGTAAAAGAACCCACGGCAATAAAAGGGTTGTTCCTGGCAAAATTCTGAAGAAAAATCCACTTCGGTCGGGAAAACAAATAAAACTGCACGCAGGAAAAAATACGAAAAAAATGGGTGGCACTGTAGTATAGCGACGTGCTTCTCCCTGGGGAGAGCAGCCCGAATTTTGCACAGAGAAATCCGTTGTGATAAAAAGAAATACAAATACCGAATCATCTCGCTGTTCCGCTCAATGGGCACCCCAGTTCTGCTGTCTAAAATTATTCGCTTTTTAAACCCTCGTACAGGGTCAGAGACCCACTCAATTGTCTGCCTTGAATAACCCAAAGCAAACACAAATGTAAACTCTAAAGAAAAATAGAACGCAAACATTCCTGACATTTATCATCCGAGTTCCCAGGATACTATCCAGTCCAACTAGCCGAGCTATAACATTCGTTTTCCTGTGGTACTCAGTGACGTTGGGAAAGAGATAGTGTCATTCAGAGAGAGATGAAGGAGAGATTAAGAAAAATAATGACAAGATGGAGAAGAGAGCACACACACACACACACACACACACACACACACACACACAGGGGGAAAAGAGAGAGAGACAAGACAAAATCTTTATTATCGAGGGTAATAGATAAGCAAGTGACATGCTTTTTTACATCCAGCCCTCGCCCTAAAGAGGGATTAAAGCTAAAGAGAGAGAGAGAGAGAGAGAGAGAGAGAGAGAGACCCACACACCCAGAGGGAAATAGAGAGAGAGAGAGAGAGAGAGAGAGAGACACACACCAGAGAGAGAGAGGCGACTCACAACCCAAACATCTCTAAAAGCCCTGACCCCCCTTACTACCTACACTCCCCCCTAAAAACAGGGGAGTTTGAAATTTCGTCACCGACATCTCGTCGCGACATTTGACTTTCCTTGTTGTTCTCTGACCTCAAAGGGACAGCGATATCTGCCTTCCTCCCCCCCCCCCCCCCCCCCCCCCCCCGCCACCTTATCTACCCCACGGCTATTTCATTAGACGGACGCCACGGTCGCCAAAGATTTCACGACTGGACGTGGACAGTTGGCGACCACGACCCAGCTAACTAGTTTGGGATTGTTCGGCTGACCGCTTTGACCACCTTGACCACCTACCTCTGTCGGCTGTGTGTCCAGTTGTGTCCATTTATTGCATTGCCCATGTTATGTTCCCCCCCGCCCCCTCCCACCCCCCACCCCCTATTCCCTCAAGAAATGGTAGCTAATTTTCCCATGTATGGGACTGGTAGATACCAATATCCGCTTTGTTTGTCGGCCAAGTTAAGTCTTGCTGTGCTTGTGCCCCAGCGTTGATGCTTCTCGTTCTCTCTCTATTGACTTCTTCCTCCACCACTCGTTTATTATTCATTTTCTTCACTTTATTTATATCTCAGCTTAGTTTTGTTCAAAACTCATGCATGTTCACGTCTTCTAGTTATGATGACATCCGTCACATATTCAGTATGTACATGTGTCAGGACAGGACTTTATAATTATTATAAGAGTTTCTTGTTGTCCTGTTCATCAATATCTGTGTTGTATTGTGACATGTTCCAAATAAAATACTGTTTAAACCAATATCCTCTTTTCTTTCAACTGTCAAGTTTTTCTTCTATCGTTCAAAATCTGTCATCAGCATTCTCCACCCCTCTCTCCTATCCATCTCTTTCTCTGTCTGCCTGCCTGCATCTGTGTGTGTGTGTGTGTGTGTGTGTGTGTGTGTGTGTGTGTGTGTGTTGTTTTCATTTTTCACACATTTCTGTACTGACTGTTGGATGCATGTCTGTCTTGGAACGGTCTGGGTTTGTGTGTGTGTGTGTGTGTGTGTGTGTGTGTGTGTGTGTGTGTGTGTGTGTGTGTGTGTGTGTGTGTGTGTGCATGCGTGTTTCACCTCCCTACCTTACCCCCCACCACCACCCCACCACACACACCCGTACGCAAAAACACATCACACACACAAATAATATATATATATATATATATATATATATATATATATATATATATATCATATCATGCAAATACATACATACATACATATATATATATATATATATATATATATATATATGTGTGTGTGTGTGTGTGTGTGTGTAATCATGAACACGTCCTGAACAGAACACTGGACATAATTATGTTTGAATTGGCCCAGTCATTTGCTATTTCACTTTGTTTTTCTTTGTCCTTTCTGCCCACCCCACTTCCAGCTTTCCAGCACTCTATTTCCCAGTATTCTCTGACCTTGTAGCTTTCATAGCAGACGCCCACGTGGAGTGGTCTGTACGAGGTGACTCACCCTTGATGAGAACTCTAAAACTGATATTGAACAACAACTGGTGTCATGGAGAAAACAAATGAATGAATAAAGCTCTGTGTGTGTGTGCGTGTGTGTGTGTGTGTGTGTGTGTGTGTGTGAGTATGTGTGTGGGCGCGCGCGCGCAGAGGGAGGAGGGGTGTGTGTATGTGGTGAAGAGGGGCAGGGGAGTGAGGGTTGGAGGGGCAGAGGACCGCCCAGAACTCAGAAGACAAAAGGTGGAGAGGAGAGAGTGAGATGTGTGTGTGTGTGTGTGTGTGTGTGTGATACGTTTGTTAAGTGCATGACTGGACACATGGGTGGAGTCGGATATTAGGAGGTGTTCATCACGTGTCAGTCATTTCAGTCCCCCTTTTTTTTTTTACCTCCTCCATTGCCCCTAACTCTCCCCCCCACCGCCCCCCATCCATTGCCCCTAACTCCCCCCATCCATTGCCCCTAACTCCCCCCCATCCATTGCCCTTAACTCCCCCCATCCATTGCCCCTAACTCTCCCCCCCGCCCCGCATCCATTGCCCCTAACTCTCCCCCCGCCCCCCATCCATTGCCCATAACTCCCCTTCCATCCATTGGCCCTAACTCTCCCCCCGCCCCCCCATCCATTGCCCCTAACCCCCGCCCCCCCCCCATTGCCCCTAACTCCCCCCCCCATCCATTGCCCCTAACTCCCCCCCCCCATCCATTGCCCCTAACTCCCCCCCCCCATTCATTGCCCCTAACTCCCCCCCCCCCCATCCATTGCCCCTAACTCCCCCCCCCCATCCATTGCCCCTAACTCTCCCCCCCATCCATTGCCCCTAACTCCCCCTCCATCCATTGGCCCTAACTCTCCCCCCGCCCCCCCATCCATTGCCCCTAACTCCCCCCCCCCCATTCATTGCCCCTAACTCCCCCCCCCCATTCATTGCCCCTAACTCCCCCCCCCATCCATTGCCCCTAACTCTCCCCCCCATCCATTGCCCCTAACTCCCCCCCCCCCATCCATTGCCCCTAACTCTCCCCCCCATCCATTGCCCCTAACTCCCCCTCCATCCATTGGCCCTAACTCTCCCCCCGCCCCCCCATCCATTGCCACTAACTCCCCCCCCCCCATCCATTGCCCTAACTCCCCCCCATTCATTGCCCTTAACTCCCCCCCCCCCATCCATTGCCCCTAACTCTCCCCCCCATCCATTGCCCCTAACTCCCCCCCCCCCCCATCCATTGCCCCTAACTCTCCCCCCCATCCATTGCCCCTAACTCCCCCTCCATCCATTGGCCCTAACTCTCCCCCCGCCCCCCATCCATTGCCTTTAACTCCCCCCCCCCCCATTCATTGCCCCTAACTCCCCCCCCCATACATTGCCCCTAACTCCTCCCCCCATTCATTGCCCCTAACTCCCCCCCCCCCATCCATTGCCCCTAACTCCCCCCCCATTCATTGCCCCTAACTCCCCCCCCCCATCCATTGCCCCTAACTCTCCCCCCCATCCATTGCCCCTAATTCCCCCTCCATCCATTGGCACTAACTCTCCCCCCCATCCATTGCCCCTAACTCCCCCCCCATTCATTGCCCCTAACTCCCCCCCATCCATTGCCCCTAACTCCCCCCCCCCATTCATTGCCCCTAACTCCCCCCCCCACATCCATTGCCCCTAACTCCCCCTCCATCCATTGGCCCTAACTCTCCCCCCGCCCCCCCATCCATTGCCCCTAACTCCCCCCCCATTCATTGCCCCTAACTCCCCCCCCATCCATTGCCCCTAACTCCCCCCCCATCCATTGCCCCTAACTCCCCCCCCATTCATTGCCCCTAACTCCCCCCCCATTCATTGCCCCTAACTCCCCCCCCATCCATTGCCCCTAACTCCCCCCCCATCCATTGCCCCTAACTCCCCCCCCCCCCATTCATTGCCCCTAACTCCCACCCCCATCCATTGCCCCTAACTCCCCCCCCCCCATCCATTGCCCCTAACTCCCCCCCCCATCCATTGCCCCTAACTCCCCCCCCCCCCCATCCATTGCCCCTAACTCCCCCCCCATTCATTGCCCCTAACTCCCCCCCTATTCATTGCCCCTAACTCCCCCCCCCATCCATTGCCCCTAACTCCCCCCCCCATCCATTGCCCCTAACTCTCCCCCCCATCCATTGCCCCTGACTCCCCCCCCCATTCATTGCCCCTAACTCCCCCCCCCCCCATCCATTGCCCCTAACTCCCCCCCCCATCCAGTGCCCCTAACTCTCCCCCCCGCTCCCCATCCATTGCCCCTAACTCCCCCCCCCCCAATCCATTGCCCCTAACTCTCCCCCCCCCCCCGCCCCCAATCAATTGCCCCTAACTCCCCCCCATCCATTGCCCCTAACTCGCCCCCCCCCCTGCATTGCCCCTAACTCTCCCCCCTCCATTGCCCCTAACTCTCCACCCTCCATTGCCCCTAACCCCCCCCCCCCCCATCCATTGCCCCTAACCCCCCCCCCCCCCACCATCCATTGCCCCTAACTCTACCCCCTCCACCCTCCACCGTTCCATCCAACCGATACACCCTGAACACTTCCTGTCTCTGTAATTCTCTCTTTCTCTGTTTTCCTCTGTGTGTGTGTGTGTGCTTGTCTATCTGTGTGATGGCATGTGTGTCTGTGTGTCTATCTGTCGCTCTCGCTTTCTCTCGCTTTCACACACACACACACACACACACACACACACACACACACACACACACACACACACACACACATGCGAGAGAGAGAGAGAGAGAGAGAGAGAGAGAGTTTGTGCTCTTTCTGACTTCAGGCATCACGGGGGGAGTTGGCCGTGCCATCTGAGGACTCTTCCAGGTGAAGTACTCCGAGATGTCAGGCTCAAGGAACAGTCCATTGTATTCTGTGAACAGATAATCTTCTATCCTTGGAATTTGGATGTGATCATGTGCTCTGCTTCTGCCCCCCCCTCCCACCCTATTTTCCGTCAACTACTACTGCTAACGATGATGATGATGGTGAATGATATGAATACTTATATAGCCCCTATCCTCGGTTGGAGACACAAGATATGCAGTTGGATCTCCGTCTTTCTTTCCTCAGTTGCATCTCTGTAGCAGACTGTGTTGCCGTAATTTGTGTGTATGATGTCTTTTATCATGTTCTGTTGTGTTCAGGAATTTTAAAGATTCAGTCAAAATGGGTTTGGTTTTTTTTTTTGGTTTTTTTTGTTGTTGTTGTTGTTTTTTATCATACTTTAAATTCAGTAAGCATATGATTCAATTCCATTAATGGATTGTATGTCTGATGTCTACTTAATGGACATTGCTTTTGATGAGCTTAGTGTTCGAAGTATGAGATGTAATGTCAAGGTTTTAAATTGGCTTTGTGTGTTTGTATAAAAGCGTGTGGTGCTGTCCTCTAAATGAGTACATCAATACACAACACAAAGCACAGAACATTTCAAATGACATGATAATCTCAAATGAAATTAGAATAAGGTAGTTATTTCTTAAAAGTGCTTTAGTAGGTCAAGCCATTTCTTTCAGAGGCGGGACAGAATAGTTTGTTTTGCGCGACTTGGTGGGTACGAAGTGGGTCCTATTTTGTCTGTCCTGGCTGAAAGGATGAGGTTTTGTAATCACATAGCTGGCTGCTGAAATTTTGTTTCCGTCAGGTCTTTATCGAGGTTCTGACGGCCCGAAGAGGGGCGCTGTTGTCTGGGACATATCATCTCGCTGGTTCGCTTTATCTCCGGTCACTGTCTCGTTCATCATCACTCCGCAGTGGTCCATTCCTCACCATCGTACTCTACCAAACACCGCTCCATCCCCCTCCTCCACAGCCGCCTCCCTAATATATATATATATATATATATATATGTGTGTGTGTGTGTGTGTGTGTGTGTGTGTGTGTGTGTGTGTTCATTTATTTATTTATTTGTATAAGCGAACCCTCTAACCTGACTCGAACGTAGCTGCGCATTTCGTCATCAGTGTCACGACACATTCGACCAGAACAAACCGGTCAAAAAGAGGACCCAGGACAACGACGTACATAGCTTTTTTTTTATCGTTATCTGTGACCTCACCTGTCGGGGGCACTTTTTGGACGCCACATCCCGCAGTCCCTGCCATACCTGGATCCCACCCGTCGGCTTTATACCTTCGCCGGGATTACAGGGATTAGGCGAGGACCAACAAGAAGATGGAGAAACTGTCTTTTTTTTTTGTCGGTTATCAGTACTTAAGGAGTAAGTGGTGGGGGTTCTTGGCGACCTAACCTGTTGCAACGGTCTCCGTCATCACTAATCCATTACAAGCTTTTCCCGGAGGTCAGATACAGAGGACGGTTTGGGCAGACACAAGACAGTCGTGTATGTTTAGCAGCCTTGATGACGGCGTCGATGGCAATTTGCTTGGTTCTGGGTGGGGACCTACAGGATTCCTGAAAGAGCCCCGGCCCGACGTGATTACAGTTGATGTCCTATGCTGTGGGGAAGAGATAAGGTTGTACAGGATTCGTACGTTTTCACAGCCGTCTCTGAAACTGTACGTTCTGACTAGGATTTGTACGTTTTCACAGCTGTCTCTGAAACTATACGTTCTGACCAGGATTCGTACGTTTTCACAGCAGTCTCTGAAACTATACGTCCTGGCCAGGATTCGTACGTTTTCACAGCAGTCTCTGAAACTATACGTCCTGACTAGGATTCGTACGTTTTCACAGCAGTCTCTGAAACTATACGTCCGGACTAGGATTCGTACGTTTTCACAGCAGTATCTGAGACTATACGTTCTGACTAGGATTTGTACGTTTTCACAGCTGTCTCTGAAACTATACGTTCTGACCAGGATTCGTACGTTTTCACAGCAGTCTCTGAAACTATACGTTCTGACTAGGATTTGTACGTTTTCACAGCAGTCTCTGAAACTATAGGTTCTGACCAGGATACGTACGTTTTCACAGCAGTATCTGAAACTATACGTCCTGACTGATGGCCTGACTACATGCAATATATCGGTGTATAACTCCTTTCTGGAATCACACGAGCGTGAACAGTTTTGTTTCCAACTGGTCCAAGTGTCTCGGGATTGTGTGTATACCTGCGTGCCTGTGTAGAAAGTCCACACGCGATGGTTTTTATGTGCTTGGCGCAGTTATTCCTCCATGCTTTTCAACAGATCGGTATGCATGCATGAAATCCTCGTGTAGTGATGCCCACGCAATACAATGTGAACCGTTTCTGAAAAAAACAGGGGAAGAAATGAAGCAGGGAAGACAACAGTTTGGTATGGATGACCCTTCCCGCTCCATTCTCCCGCGCTTTTTGTTTTCCAAACAGATGTGGTGTCGCTTAGATGGACCAGTGTACCCTCTCCGGCACATTGAAACTGAATCTGAAACCAAACCTGAAGTCTACGACTGTCGCCCCTCACTTGAACGACAACACAGGTCCATGAGAGACAACAAACATGTTTACTCACTGAGAAAGGCTCAATGAAACATGTTCAGTTTCGACCATGGTATAAATAATAAACAAGTATTAAGGAATATAAAACTTCACATTTGCTTCGGGCTTGTCTCAGACCCAAAAGGAACGATTTACTGAAAATATTTGGAAAAAAAACAACAACAAAATACACCGAAAACAACCGGTTAAATATTCAAACTGGACTTTAAAAAAACCAAACCAAAAGAGAAATGCATGAATTGAAAGAACGGCGAGATGTGAATGGTCATGTTTGAAGTCTCCGGCCAGATCCCGACGGTGACTTCTTTTCCTGGCCTTCAGACCCAAGTACAGACGATTCTTTCTTTTTTTCCGGTCAGAGGTGGAGGGGAGGGGTATATCAAACGAAGTCTTCTTCACTTGCATGGGGTACATACCTTTAGCATTGTTGTGTGGAAAGGGAAAGTCAGGGAGAACACGTGTCGTCAAGTTCGGGGGTGTACTTACAATTCAGGACACGGTCCTGGGAAATTAGCAACGCCAGCTTTCCGTGACTCGCCATGTTGGAGGTTTCCCGCCCCTGCTTTATGGCCCTCGGACACACGAGTCGCTTCCCTTTGATGCTTTGGCGCCGTGAATTATGAATGTGGCGGCGCTGTGTTCAACTTTTGTTGCCGTCACATTTCATTACCGCCTTCATTCGACACAGTGACTGGGCGATGGAGGTACAGGGCAGATTGAATTGCTCCCCTTGTCTTCGCAGCCATTTTGTTTCCATCTGATTCATACTTCCTTTTGTTTTTCTTCAAATTACTCTTTTTTTCACAATTTCCTCCGATCACTAAAAGAACAGTGGGAGAGAGAGCATTGTGGTCCATCAAAGAAACGACACCACAAGCCGAGTCCGATCCAACCCCACCCCGCCTCGGAGGGTGACGGTGGTGTAGCTCAGCGTGGAGATCTGATAAGGGCGTCACCCTCAGGGACGTAGCCGGAAAAGCGTATACAGCGAGCGCGTGCCAGATAAACAGACCGCGGTCAGTCAGTCACTGTTGTTCAGCCCACTGGTCCGGGTGGAAATCGGAGCAGGAGTTAATGTCAGAAAGCCGTCAAAGGGGCTATTCTTTCCTGCCACAGGTGACCCCGTGAGGGACGGTAGTTGGACGAGAGGATGCTTGGTCTTCAGGCCGGGCTCACCAGAAGCAGGCGCGGAATTTGGAGTGCGTTGTGTAGGTGTCAAAGACCTCGATAAACAAGAAACCCAAGAGGGGCGACCGTGAATGACTGGGAGACGGGGGCGTCTTTTGTCCCGGAAACCACGTTCTGGAAACCGGAGAATAGAGAAGGGGGTGTGGAGGGGATGGGGGGGGGGGGGACCGGTGGGGGATGGGGGTGGGGGGCTATGGTGTTTTCCTCGGCCAGCTTTCAAGCGAAAGGGTTAAAGTTGGTTTCGTTTGATAACACTTCGGGTCAGTGGCTGAGGGAGTTGCCATGACTCATCACTATTTTCAAATTTGATTTAGCCGATGTCCTTTACCAGTGGGTTCAAATGATGAGCTGGCATTGTGGAGAGCTTAAAAGAAAAAGAAAAAAAAACGTAAAAAAAAAAACCGCACAAAAACGGGGTTTGTTTTTCTGACCAAATACGGACTTTCCTTTCCACGGTCGGTTGAGGACTGGGGGAATTTAAACAAGAGTAGCTTCAGAGTTGATCGCATAGTTGAGTGAGCAAAAGTCCACAGAAGACCTGTTGGGCCAGAAAAAAATGTTAATCCACGTCAGCATCCTCGGCTGTTGTTTATGTAATGGATTTATGCAATGAAGGGGGGTTTCACTGACGTTTGGAAACATGGCGAGAAGGCTT
>NC_134878.1:12278139-12283139 GCF_041734735.1 Babylonia areolata | reverse complement strand
ACTAGTATTCTTAATGTAAAAACAGAAAGAATTAAGAAACATTATTTGAATATAATTATAAACATAGCCTACTATACTGCACATTGATTATAATAGACAGGTAAGATAAGAATAAAGATGAATTGCGGAAAACCACAACCAGATAATCAGCACACACCCGCAGCCCCCCCCCCACCCCTCACCACCCACCCCACACACGCGGATTACTTGATTAAACAAGAGTAATAAACATATGTTCTCAAATAAAAGCATTTCACATATTCACTTTTAAAAACATTGCAATTAATTATTACATCGTAATTATTAAAAGAAATATATTTAGAATATGGACGTTAGCATTAGACATATTCCATTGTACATTCTTTTTTATCACAACAGATTTCTCTGTGTGAAATTCGGGCTGCTCTCCCCAGGGAGAGCGCGTCGCTACACTACAGCGCCACCCTTTTTTTTTCTTTTTTTTTGTATTTTTTTCCTGCATGCAGTTTTATTTGTTTTTCCTATCGATGTGGATTTTTCTACAGAATTTTGCCAGGAACTACCCTTTTGTTGCCGTGGGTTCTTTTACGTGCGCTAAGTGCATGCTGCACACGGGACCTCGGTTTATCGTCTCATCCGAATGACTAGCGTCCAGACCACCACTCAAGGTCTAGTGGAGGGTGAGAAAATATCGGCGGCTGAACCGTGATTCGAACCAGCGCGTTCAGATTCTCTCGCTTCCTAGGCGGACGCGTTACCTCTAGGCCATCACTCCACTCCACATATGAAATAAAACGATCGAAGTGCTATTGATTTGTTTTCGATGAGGTGAAATTTTGGCTAATGTCCCGTCACACATTTCGGTGATTGGACGGGCGCAATAGCCGAGTGGTTAAAGCGTTGGACTGTCAATCTGAGGGTCCCGGGTTCGAATCACGGTGACGGCGCCTGGTGGGTGAAGGGTGGAGATTTTTACGATCTCCGAGGTCAACATAATTTATGTGCAGACCTGCTAGTGCCTGAACCCCCTTCGTGTGTATATGCAAGCAGAAGATCAAATACGCACGTTAAAGATCCTGTATTCCATGTCAGCGTTCGGTGGGTTATGAAAACAAGAACAAACCCAGCATGCACACCCCCGAAAACGGAGTATGGCTGCCTACATGGCGGGGTAAAAACGGTCATGCACGTAAAAGCCCACTCGTGTACATACGAGTGAACGTGGGAGTTGCAGCCCACGAACGAAGAAGATTTCGGTGATTGAAGACATTTTGTTAATGTATTAATGAATACATGTATATGTGGAGTGATGGCCTAGAGGTAACGCGTCCGCCTAGGAAGCGAGAGAATCTGAACGCGCTGGTTCTAATCACACAGCTCAGCCGCCGATATTTTCTCCCCCTCCACTAGACCTTGAGCGGTGGTCTGGACGCTAGTCATTCGGATGAGACGATAAACCGAGGTCCCGTATGCAGCATGCACTTAGCGCATGTTTAAAAAAAAACACACAAAAAAACACGGCAACAAAAGGGTAGTTCCTGGCAAAATTCTGTAGAAAAATCCACTTCGATAGGAAAAACAAATAAAACTGCAGGCAGGAAAAAATACCAAAAAAAGGGATGGCGCTGTAGTGTAGCGACGCGCTCTCCCTTGGGAGAGCAGCCCGAATTTCACAACAGAGAAATCTGTTGTGATTATAAAAAGAAATACAAATACAGATACAAATACATTTGAGTATTATCGTTTAGACGTTGTTTTCGAGTTTCCTTGTATGTCTGTCTGTCTGTGTGTGTTTGTTATTGTGCTGTGGTGGCGGCATGTAGCGGTGTTTCGATACATCCGGCTTTATTTCCATGCCCAGCGTCTTTTGTTTGAATGCCTTACGGCTGTTAATAATGCAGGTGGACTAGGAAGAAATCTTACGAGCTCTGCATTGCGTAAATAGCCGTGTTTGTTTAAACCTTTAATGTACAGAAAACGCATCATCATGCTCTCTCTCTCTCTCTCTCTCTCTCTCTCTCTCTCTGTGTGTGTGTGTGTGTGTGTGTGCCGGTGTGTGTGTGTGTGTCTCTCTCTCTCTCTCTCTCTCTCTCTCTCTCTCTCTCTCTGTGTATGTGTGTGTGTGTGTGTGCCGGTGTGTGTGTGTGTGTGTGTCTCTCTCTCTCTCTGTCTCTGTCTCTCTCTCTCTCTCTCTCTTTCTCTGGGGAAAGTTGAAGCCTTAAAGTCTTAGATACAACTCTTTAAAAATACAAAAGCTGGCTGAAGATGTATATATCGATAGCATTTCACATACATATCAAGAGTAGCACTGGTCGAATCGATCTATTTGTTTGTGATTGCCGCCCGCCAAATCCACCACGAATTTCATGATCACCGATAGTTTCACGTTCGTCGCACTTTCCGTTTTTCTTCAAGACGATTCCGTCAACCATTTTTCTTTTACGTCCCTTTGTGTCAGTATCCGCTGGTGTTGTCCAGGTGATGGTATGTTTTACGTACACTTTAGCGGTAACGGTTTGACTTCATGAAGATTGTGAATGTTTCAGACTGTTACAGACAGGCCCGAGTCAGATGTGTAAGACATGTCGCGCACTGAAGTCGGAGTTCATCACTTTGACCTTGTCTCTTGTTACCAGTCGGGAGAGGTTCCTTCTCGGGTTTTTGGTTGTTGGGGTTTTTTGGGTTTTTTTGTTTGTTTTGTTTTGTTTTTTGGGGTGGGGGGACTAGGGGTGTGTGTGTTGTTTTTTTGTTTTTTGTTGTTTTGTTGTTGTTGTTTTTTTTGGGGGGTTACTTGGGTTTTTTTCAGTTTGTTGGGTGGATATATTGATACTGAAACAGCAGTGATATTTCAAATCCAACCATTTCTGGAGTCAGTACGCGAAATATACCAGTGCACAACCACAGTAATAATCGGGTAGTCGTCAAATTTCAGAGGAAGAGATCGAAAGCGCTGAAGTGTTCTTTCTTATGACTGTTAAAGCATGACGTACACAGCTAGTTCTAAAAATTAAAAATAAATCAAAGTTCACACTCGACGCAATACAAACAGTATTGCTGGAAAAACCCCTTGCCTTAGCTACCATTCAACCAAGTACACAAAACTCTCTTTACACCTGGCACAGTACGTTGCTATTATTAGCTTCAAATCAATGGGGTATGGTGGTGTGGGTGTGAAGGTGGGGACGATTAATATAGAACTGACGGGTGTGCACCTTTTTTTTTTTTTCCACTGCATAATCCTTCGACATACTTCGGCATTTCATCATCCAGACTTTAGAATTTAGAAAGCAAATCGTCATGGTGTTGGGGAGATAATGAGAGAGAGAGAGAGAGGGAAAGAGAGAAGAGTACTTCCTATCCCTTAAGGACATACCGGTTAAAGGAAAACTTATAATTGAGAAATGGGAGAAAAAATCATCCCTTCCCCCCTCTCTCTCTCTCTCTTCCTCTCCTTCACAGCTGTTTGTTTATATGGCGGAAATAATTGCACTGCAGCTTGGGAGCGGCGGAATGCGGCAGCCAGTTATGTGGTCTGGCCCCACTGCAAGGACAACAACAACAACAACAACAACAACAACAGCAACTACTTACTACAGAAGGCAGTTATTGTGACAACAAGGCAGGGACTGTTTATGGCAGTGAGGGCAGGCAGGCAAGGCACTGGTGTGATCTGTTGAAAGTAGTGCAGGCAGGCGTGTTCCCCAACAGCTAATCACAGTGCTCCACTCTGCTGCTGTCTTGGGGTTTGGGACTCGGCTGTTATTTTTTTTTTTTTTTTTTTTAGGAGTCAGCGATAGATCTGCCCCGCAGGGAAAGGCCGAGCAGTTGTACATATTTTTTTTCTCTTTTTATTTTATTTTTCTATTTTTATCTTTATTGTATTCTGTTCTTTTATTTCACATATATATATATATATACACCTTTTTTTAGGGGGGAGATATAGACCACGTGCGCGGTCTGATTCGTTGTTTTGAATTTTTCTCCGTTTTTTTCTTCGGTTTTTTTTTTTTTTTTTTTTTTTTAACTACAGATGTGGTGTAACCTATATGGATCATACCGCACGCTATGGCACCTCCTTGAAACTGAAACTAAAGTAAGTATATAATGTATATGTAGCCGTCGTTTACTGTCATTATCAAAGTATGTCGTACTCGCTTATCGCAGCTGAGACTTACCAGGTAAAATGCCGAATCCGGGTTTGCGATATTGTTTTCATGCATCGTTTTTTATAATGCACACATGATCTGCAAACACGTTTCACGCCGAAGATCGTGCAACCGCTTCAGAGACGGGGAAAAAAAAAACAATGCCTCGCATTCTGTCTGTTATGATGATATCCTTGTGTGAAAAAAATCTAAGACGGACGTTACTTTATCACAGAGACTCTGTGACTGTACGTTTACCCCCTTCTCCTTTACCCCCCCCCCCCCCCCCCCCCCCCCCACACACACACACACAGTCACCTGTCGTTCTGTTAGTTATGATGATGGTTTCATTTTATATGCTTGCTTGTCAGTCAGTGACATCCACATTCTACTTTAGCACATACACCTCATAAAATACTGATCCACGGCTTTAACCATCAGTCGACTGTGAGAGGATGGGGTATGTCTGTTTCTTGATACGCCGACAAAACTACCTGCCGTCAGAACCGAAGACACTATCAGCACTGAACTGAACTTTGGCAGTGGATGAAAAGAGCAGTTCAGCTTTAAAAGCGACAGACAGTTTGATGTAACGCACTGATGATCACCCTAGCCTTGGGGGTGTGTCAATAATTATAATTCCGCCATAATCAACGGTACTGCTGCCACATCGTGTGGTGTTTGGAGGCTGGGGTGGGGAGCGGAGGATATGGAGGTGGGGGTGTGAGTGTGTGAGGAGGGGAGGTCGTGGCGGGTGGGGGAGGGGGGGAGTGGCGCCAACGATTGTTTTTTTTGTTTTGTTTTTTGTTGTCGTTTTTTTGTCTTGACGTTGAACATAAACGCAACCTCGGTCAGTCGTAAAATGCGTTGAGCGTT
>NC_134878.1:12268139-12275639 GCF_041734735.1 Babylonia areolata | reverse complement strand
TCAGCGCACCTGGATTACATTACATGTGTCATTATATTTTGCTTTCATTGTGTTTTCATCCGTTTCGTCATTCCCCCCCACCACCCCCCCCTTTCTTTTACACGTATTTGTGTCAATTGTCTATGTCATAAAAATGGAAATTAAAAACACGTTTATATTTTTTTTTTTCAGCGCACCATACTTAAAAGTACTGTATATGCCAGGGTTACGGGTTTAGTTTTGCATGGCCTGCAATGGTTTTACAATGACTACAGTCGTTTACGTTGTTTTAGCGCACTGTTTCAGACCTTGGTCAAATTATAGCAGCACTGCCATCACCATTGTGTGTGGGGAAGGGGAAGGAGGGTCAAGAGAGAGAGGGGGTGGGGGGGTGGGGGAAGAACGAAACTAAGTCATATTCATTTATCAAAGAAGGCCAGAAATAACCTTAGAACCCAGCACCTGCGTACAATTTATCTTTAGGGGGATGAGGAGAGGGGAGGAGGGGGACGGGGATACCCTTCAGTAGAACTTGCAAACCAACCGGACATATTCTGAATAGCACCGCGGTATAGCCTTGACCTGTGACCTCGGACCTTGACTCTGATCTGCCGATAAAAAAAAATTTAAAAAATGAACGCGAAACCCACATACTTTCAAGCCTGCTTCTTCTAGTTTGTCAAATGATAACCTTGTCCTTTGACCTCTCACATTGAGCTTCCACACAGGGAATAATCAGCAACATCTTACTCATTATATCTATCATCTGTAGCCAGCAACATCTTATTTTATCACGCGTGCACGCGCCCGCAGCAGAGTGATATTTCAGTTTCAGTTACACAGAGAGGTGTACTGCGTTCGGACAGATCCATATGCGCATCATCACCACATCTGCTTGACAGATGCCTGACCAGCAGCGTAAATCAACTCAACAGTCAGGCCTTGAGTGCGTGCGTGCTTGTATAGTTATGAATCTCTCAGAGTCACCATTCTTATGCTGATGACATTCAACTCCAGAAGAGTGATACCCCTGAAAATTTGTCGTCGCTCTTGCAAGAAACATCCCACTGCTTCCTGGACATACAAAACTGGATGACTCTAAATAAGTTACAATTGAATGCGGACAAAACTGAAGCAATGATCATAGGAACTAAACAAAACCTCTCTTCCATCACAACTGATACAATCAAACTTGGCAGTACATCCATCCCTCTTTCCAGTTCAGTCATGAACCTCGGCGTTGTCCTTGACAACACACTGTCCATGAAAAAATTTATCAGTCAGACATGTCAATCCTGCTACTGTCAATTGCGGCGGATCAGTTTCGTCCAGAAATATCTGTCCACTGACGCAACATCTAGACTTGTAGTTTCTCATATTCTCTCTCGCCTTGACTACTATAGCTCTCTATTGTCTGGTTTGCTTGATTCATCCATTCAGTCCCTTCAGCGCCTACAAAACTCTGCTGCCCGACTCGTCCTCAGAAAGAAAAGATCTGAGCACATCACTGCTCTTTTGCAACATCTCCACTGGCCGCCTGTCTCACAAAGAATAAAGTACAAGATCAGCACTCTATGTTATAAATATATTCACAAATCTGCGCCTTCCTATCTCTGTGGCTGCCTTCACCTCTACGCTCCATTTCGCTCTCTACGATCGGCTTCGGATCCACTCTGTTTACGCATGCCCAGATTCAAACACTCGATTGTTGGCCACCGTTCTTTCTCTGTCTCTGGACCTTGCAATTGGAATGAACTTCCTCTTTCTCTTCGTCAGGTCTCCGCACTCAGCTCTTTCAAGTCTGGCCTTAAAACCTACCTCTTCCCAAAACAGCCTCCCTTCCCTGCCTCTTCCTTGTCTTCAGTTTTTCCAGTTTTAGAGTTATGCATGCGTGTGAATGACTGGTGCGAATGCACTTTGATTTGTTTCTGCACAAGATTCAGCGCTATGTAGATAGCAGTAGTAGTAGTAGTAGTATTGTTGTTGGTGTTGTTGTTATTATTTGTTGATTCCTTCTACAGAATCTATTCGAGAGGATTTCGTCTGCAGAATTCTGTCAGAGGAGAACACAGTGATATTGCCATGGATTCGTTTTCAGAGCGCCAATTGCGAGCTGTACATGGGACCTCCATTTAAACTTAGGAGAAAGGGCGAGACCGAGATTCGAACCCAGATCCTCACGGACACTGTTGGCGGGTAAGCGTCTTGACCATTCTGCCTCCTTCCTCCTGAGCGAGTGATAATATGATTGAAGGCAGAGTGGACTACATCTGTTTACAGGCATGAGTAAAAAGTCGTCATGGTAATACCAGAGACCATAATATAACTTGAGTCTTCGGTAACATTACTATTCACCTCAGAAGGCCTAGTTGTATTACCATGAACCTCCAACATCTCCCCTTCCCCCAAAATAGACAGATAAATAGATAGACTAATAAATAAAAGAAACAGCCATCAAATACATTTTCCACACCTTTCGGGTTGCAAATGAAAAGTCGACTTAAAATCAGTGTGATGACGCGCCCAGGTAGAGAGTTATTTTCCATGTAAATTAATAAAAAAATAAAGTAATGTGGCTTTTTAAATTTTTAGGCAGGAGAAATAATGTCATATTCTTAGTTGCAGAGACTTGCCAGTCTTGGCTGTTGGTCAGAAAATTTGGGGCATCACTTTCAAATGGGCGTCCGTTTAGTGCATGGCACTTGACTGTATCGTCCCAGTTTTCCATTGGACTGTATCGTCCCAGCTTTCCATTGGACTGTATCGTCCCAGCTTTCCACTGGACTGTATCGTCCACTGTATCGTCCCAGCTTTCCACTGGACTGTATCGTCCCAGCTTTCCACTGGACTGTATCGTCCCAGCTTTCCATTGGACTGTATCGTCCCAGCTTTCCATTGGACTGTATAGTCCCAGCTTTCCATTGGACTGTATCGTCCCAGCTTTCCATTGGACTGTATCGTCCACTGTATCGTCCCAGCTTTCCATTGGACTGTATAGTCCCAGCTTTCCATTGGGCTGTATCGTCCACTGTATCGTCCCAGCTTTCCATTGGACTGTATCGTCCCAGCTTTCCATTGGACTGTATCGTCCACTGTATCGTCCCAGCTTTCCATTGGACTGTATCGTCCCAGCTTTCCATTGGGCTGTATCGTCCACTGTATTGTCCCAGCTTTCCATTGGACTGTATCGTCCACTGTATCGTCCCAGCTTTCCATTGGACTGTATCGTCCCAGCTTTCCATTGGACTGTATCGTCCACTGTATCGTCCCAGCTTTCCACTGGACTGTATCGTCCCAGCTTTCCATTGGACTGTATCGTCCCAGCTTTCCATTGGACTGTATCGTCCCAGCTTTCCATTGGACTGTATCGTCCCAGCTTTCCATTGGACTGTATCATTCCAGTTTTATATTGGACTGTATCGTCCACTGTATCGCCCCAGCTTTCCATTTGGCTGTATCATTCCAGTTTTCTATTGGACTGTATCGTCCACTGTATCGTCCCAGCTTTCCATTGGACTGTATCGTCTCAGCTTTCCATTGGACTGTATCGTCTCAGCTTTCCATTGGACTGTATCGTCTACTGTATCGTCCCAGCTTTCCATTGGGCTGTATCGTCCCAGCTTTCCATTGGACTGTATCGTCTCAGCTTTCCATTGGACTGTATCGTCTCAGCTTTCCATTGGACTGTGTCGTCTCAGCTTTCCATTGGACTGTATCGTCCCAGCTTTCCATTGGACTGTATCGTCCACTGTATCGTCCCAGCTTTCCGTTGGACTGTATCGTCCACTGTATCGTCTCAGCTTTCCATTGGACTGTATCGTCCCAGCTTTCCGTTGGACTGTATCGTCCACTGTATCGTCCCAGCTTTCCGTTGGAGCCCAAGGCACACAGCCAGCTGGCCACGGACCGGAAAATCCCGCAGTGGTGTTTGTCATTGATGAGGTTCGAACCCACGGCATCCCCAGTCGTCAGTCCGCTGCGTTTTTAGCCGCCGCGCCGCAAAGGTGTGGGAGGTAGGGTGGTTGGGGGGGGGGGGGGGGAGAGGGGGAGGGGTGTGTGGCTGATACGACGTGTTTCCTTGTCATATTCTGGAATTAAAATGACTTCGTTTTTTTGTGTAGGGTGAGTGAGTGTTTTCTTTTCCGGAACTTGTCAGGTGTACCATAGACGGGGACGAGAACGAGAGAGAGAGAGAGAGAGAGAGAGAGAGGTGCATGAATGAATTATACTGGAGTGGCATTTTAAACACATTATAATTGATGCAACCATTCTTCTTCTTCTTCTTTTTTTTAACCTTGAGTGTCTTGCTCCGGTCTTCTCAGTTTGTTTTTCAATGAAACGTAAAGGTCGCTGCTGCCCTTCCATGTGAATGAAATAGAATACATTAAGTGTGAGAGGTTGGGAGTGCGGGGGGAGGGAGGGGGGGTGTGCGGAAGGGGGGGGGGGGAGCGCGGGGGGAGCGTGGACAAGGACGACAGTGAGGGGTATGCTGATGGAAGTGGGTGGGGGGGTAGAATTGAAAGTGAATGCGAGCAACGGTTGTCTCTCTGTGTCTCTGTCAGTCTTGTCTCTTCTCTCGTTCTCTCTCTCTCTCTCTCTCTCTCTCTCTCTCTCTCTCCCTACCCTCTTTCTTGGTGTCTGTCTGGCTCTTGTTTCTTTCTGCGTCTAATTCTGATTCCGATTTTTTTTTTTTTTTTCCTGTGTTTGTGTGTGTACGCTTGGTGGGCGTAGGTTTCTTTGGGATCAGTTGCAGATATGTTTGGTTTTTTTCCGTTTCGATGGAATGGAATGTATTCCCTTCCCCGCTCTCTGTCTCTGTCTCTCTGTCTCTCTCTGTTGTCTGACTCGTCCCTCCAGTTACATCCCCCTGCCTCTGTCTTGCTCTCTGTATGTCTCTCTGTCCGTCTCTCTCTCTTTCCGTCTCTCTCTCCGTCGCTCACTCTCTCTCTGTCCGTCTCTCTCTCTCTCTCTCTCTCTCTCTCTCTCTCTCTCTCTCTGTCTCTGTTGTCTGACTCGTCCCTCCAGTCCCATCCCCCTGCCTCTGTCTTGCTCTCTGTATGTCTCTCTGTCCGTCTGGGGGGGCGTGAACGAACGATTTCTGCGTGAAGATCGACTGCGTGAGCTCTGGTAAATACTTACCAATTACTAAGGACTGGAAAGTTCTTATGAGTGCATGGTTGGTACAGGCATTGTTCAAGTACCATGCCTTCAGCAGCAACTCAAATTCGAGCTGTGTGTGGCCGTTTTGTGCCAGTATTTGTCGCCTTCATGCTGAAACGGGTCAACAAAATTTTGGCTTCACGAATCGCCATTCTGACACTTAGAAGCAAGGCAGACGGTGTAGCATTAGGGTTGCTCCTCTCCTATCTGTTTTGGGGCAGTCTACTTTTGCAGTGCGGGGACGTTGAGAGTAACCCGGGACCTAACCCTCAGCAGAGCAAGGATGCCATGCGCCAGACGCGACTGGCCAGTTCTGGTGCCTCACGAAGGGAATATAAACATTTATTGAGAATAAAAAAGAAGCACTTTAATGATGCTTTGCTAAAAGAACTCATGTCATCAGTAAAAAGTCAAAGACAGTTCTGGGACGTGGTGCATAAGATCTCTTCAAAACGAAAGCAACCATCAAACAATATTACTACTGATGCTTGGTTTGAACATTTTAAAGCACTTCTCACAAAAGATGCAAATATCAATATGTTACCGCACATAGAGAACGAAGAAGAAGATAATTTAAACCGTCCTATTTCCAATGAAGAGGTAATGTTAGCAATTAGAAAAATTAAAATTCGTAAAGCAGCCGGGCCAGATGGAATCATTGGGGAACTATTTAAGTATGGATGTAAAACTGAATTGATTTTAGATTTCTTTGTAACGTTTTTCAACGCTCTTTTCGATAAAGGAATTTATCCCCAAAACTGGACTGAGTCTATTGTTCTCCCTCTTTATAAGAAAGGAGATGTAAATAATCCAAGTAATTACCGAGGTATCTCTATTTGCAACGCAGCTAGTAAGATATATAGCACAATTATTAATCACAGACTGCAAGATTGGGTTGAAAATAATAACATTACTGGAGAGTATCAAGCTGGATTCAAACGCAATTATTCTACTGTAGATCATATGTTTACTTTGATGGCATTTATACAAAAACAATTTTCATTTAACCGTAAACTATATGTTGCTTTTATTGATTTTGAAAAAGCTTTTGATTCCATAAATAGAAGTATATTATGGCCTATTCTGTTAAAATATGGAGTGAGAGGTAAATTACTTAAGTGTATAATGAGTATGTATGATTGTGTGAAGATTAGAGTTAGGTGTGGGGGGAGGATGACTGACTATATACAGTGCACAAGCGGTGTAAAACAAGGTGACGTTTGTAGTCCTATTTTGTTTTCTCTCTTTATTAATGAATTGACCCATGAAGTTGTGAATAATGGTAGACATGGCGCACAATTCTCTACAGATCTTTTACAGTTATTCATTCTGCTTTTGGCAGATGATGTTGTTTTAATGTCTGAAACAGTAATTGGTCT
Source organism: Babylonia areolata (assembly GCF_041734735.1). NCBI lineage: Eukaryota > Metazoa > Mollusca > Gastropoda > Neogastropoda > Buccinidae > Babylonia > Babylonia areolata. The sequence continues at coordinate 12,269,121 of NC_134878.1, read as the reverse complement.
TCAAACACAACTTAATAGTCTACATAGAGCAGCTACAGCTCTGCAGTTAAATGTGAATATGCCCAAAAGTAACATCATTGTATTTAGAAAGGGTGGGTATTTGGGAGCGAGAGAACATTGGGTCTATGAAGGAGTAGCTATGCCTGTTGTGAATATATATAAATATTTAGGTCTTTATTTTTCAACAAGACTGAGTTTTACTGTCGCTTGTAAAGATCTTGCAAGCAGAGGAAAGCGTGCGGCATTGTGCATTATGCAAAAGTTATCTAGTTTAGGTAATCAATCTTTTGAAGTGTTTATTAGATTATTCGACTCTCAAGTTCAACCTATTACTCAATATGGCGCAGAAATATGGGGTCTTGATAATGCTGCAATGTATTGTGAGAAAGTCCATTTGTTTATGTTAAAGAAATTTCTGAAAGTATCAATAAAAACTCCTAATGATTTGATATATGGTGAAACAAATAGGTACCCAATACATCTGAACTCAGCTGTGAGGTGCATCAGGTACTGGCTGAAATTAACACGGTTAGATGAATCAAGATTACCCAGAAAAGCTTATAATATGTTGTGTGATTTGGATGTAAGGGGCAAGATTAATTGGGTAACAAAAGTGAGAGTTAAACTCTATGAAATAGGTATGGGATTTGTTTGGCTTAATCAAGGGGTGGGGGATATCTCAGGATTTATTCGTAGTCTCCGCACTAGACTGATTGATTGTAGATGGCAAGAATGGAATGCTCATGTGCAAGAAAGTGATAGATTTCATGTGTATTATCAGATCAACTCTTTACATTGTGTCCCAACGTATTTATCCATGAATTTGGCAAAACATTTAAAATATGTCATGACAAAATTTAGGTTTGGGCTTTCAGATATTGCAATTCATCATTTTCGATACACACAGCATAGTGATCATGATCTTATTTGTCCATTGTGCACAAATGCAGAAGAAAACGAATTACATTTCATGTTTTGTTGT
>NC_134878.1:12238139-12250639 GCF_041734735.1 Babylonia areolata | reverse complement strand
TCTTGTTTTCAAAAGTCTATATGTCACTAGAGCACAGCATCCTCCAGTGAGAGCGGTCAAAGGGCATCAGTTTCCCAGGAAGCGATGTCACAGGCTTTGAGGTTTGTCTTCAAGGTGTCCTTGAAGCGCTTGCAGCGTCTTCCAAGTTCGCGGTGGCCTTCCTTCAGCTGGCCATACAAGAGCATCTTCGGAATCCTGCTGTCTCTCATGCGGACAACGTGTCCTGTCCAGCGTAGCTGGCACTGGATCAGCAGATTTCGATGCTGGGCAGGCGGTTCCTCTCTATGACCTGGGGGATGGAGACCCTGTCTTGCCACTTTATGCCGAGGATTTTTCCTTGGCATCTGTGGTGAAACTGCTCAAGTTGTTGAATGTGACGGAGGTACGTCGTCCATGTTTCACAGCAGTACAACAAGGTTGTACCAGTGTGGTCTTTCATCCAAAGTACAAAAACTCCGTTTCGTGTTGTGTAGCTGATCTCAATGAACAAAAGTAATACAAAAAAATCTAAGACAGGGGAGGCCGAATAAAGAAATGTGACTGACGTCCTGACCTGTGCATGTGACCTCACTTTCATCTCCACTAGCAAAGTCAGCCAATTACCGTCGAGGTACTCGACACTAGCAGTCAAGGGGTTAAAGTGGAAAGACGTTAAACTAAAGACCACAACCACCGTGTGCTGTCACCTTCTGTGCTTGCTGCGCTCTGTGGAACCTGCTCTGGCTTCTTCCGCTGGTTGTTGTTGCTCCATTGACGGGCGCAATAGTCGAATGGTTAAAGCATTGGACTTTCAATCTGAGGGACCTGGGTTCGAATCACGGTGACGGCGCCTGGTGGGTAAAGGGTGGAGATTTTTACGATCTCCCAGGTCAACATATGTGCAGACCTGCTAGTGCCTGAACCCCCTTCGTGTGTAAACGCATGCAGAAGATCAAATACGCACGTTAAAGATCCTGTAATCCATGTCAGCGTTCGGTGGGTTGTGGAAGCAAGAACAAACCCAGCATACACCCCCCCGAAAGCGGAGTATGACTGCGTACATGACGGGGTAAAAACGGTCATGCACGTAAAAGCCCACTCGTGTACATGCGAGTGAACATGGGAGTTGCAGTCCTCGAACGCAGAAGAAGAAGTTGTTGCTCCATTGAATCCGATTCAACGTTCCCTTTCGTCCACTTGTACTGGACTTTTAAACTGGAGGAACAAGAACACAGTGAATAAGAGGCAGTTAGGTCCAGCAAGATACCCCCGAAAACGGAGAATGGCTGCCTACATGGCGGGGGGTAAAAACGGACACATACGTCAAAGCCCACTCGTGTAAATGCGAGCGAACGTGGGATCTGCAGCCCAAGAAAGAAGAAAAAAGTCCAGCAAGATAGTTGGTGTTGAGCAAGGACAGTTGAATGAGCCGTATAATCCGCGGATGGAAGACAGTTCCGCACAGATCATTCAGCGGATAATAGCTGTATTCTTGGTGAAAGGCAATGGATAATAGCTGTATTCTTGGTGAAAGACAATGGATAATAGCTGTATTCTTGGTGAAAGACAGTTCCGCACAGATCATTCAGCGGATAATAGCTGTATTCTTGGTGAAAGACAATGGATAATAGCTGTATTCTTGGTGAAAGACAATGGATAATAGCTGTATTCTTGGTGAAAGACAATGGACAATAGCTGTATTCTTGGTGAAAGACAGTTCCGCACAGATCATTCAGCGCATAATAGCTGTATTCTTGGTGAAAGACAATGGATAATAGCTGTATTCTTGGTGAAAGACAATGGATAATAGCTGTATTCTTGGTTGAAGACAGTTCCGCATAGATCATTCAGTGGATAATAGCTGTATTCTTGGTGAAAGACAATGGATAATAGCTGTATTCTTGGTGAAAGACAATGGATAATAGCTGTACTCTTGGTGAAAGACAATGGATAATAGCTGTATTCTTGGTGAAAGACAATGGATAATAGCTGTATTCTTCGTGAAAGACAATGGATAATAGCTATATACTTGGTGAACGACAATGGATAATAGCTGTATTCTTGGTGAAAGACAATTCCGCACAGATCATTCAGTGGATAATAGCTGTATTCTTGGTGAAAGACAATGGATAATAGCTGTATTCTTGGTGAAAGACAATGGATAATAGCTGTATTCTTGGTGAAAGACAATGGATAATAGCTGTATTCTTGGTGAAAGACAATGGATAATAGCTGTATTCTTGGTGAAGGGCTGTATTCGTGGTTGAAGACAGTTCCGCATAGATCATTCAGTGGATAATAGCTGTATTCTTGGTGAAAGACAATGGATAATAGCTATATTCTTGGTGAACGACAATGGATAATAGCTGTATTCTTGGTGAAAGACAATGGATAATAGCTGTATTCTTGGTGAAAGACAATGGATAATAGCTGTATTCTTGGTGAAAGACAATGGACAATAGCTGTATTCTTGGTGAAAGACAGTTCCGCACAGATCATTCAGCGGATAATAGCTGTATTCTTGGTGAAAGACAATGGATAATAGCTGTATTCTTGGTGAAAGACAATGGATAATAGCTGTATTCTTGGTGAAGGGCAATTCCGCACAGATCATTCAGTGGATAATAGCTGTATTCTTATCAGATACTTCCAACTCTACTTTCAGGCAAACGCTCTCGATTTCCTGAAACTGAAGATTTGGCAACTCCTAGAACCCACAACAATGACATCAGTTCAGTTTTTAAATGACCAGTCGTGACCCATGGCCGTTTTATGCCCAAATCAACCCATTTCTTTGCAGACTAATCAGTGGTGATATGTGCATGGTTTGTTTGTTTGTTTGGTTGGGGTTGTTTTTTTTTTGTTTGTTTTTTGTTTTGTTTTGTTTTGTTTTGTTTTTTTGCTGCCCCATTCATCTGCACCGTTTCAGTGGCATTACTCCCACGCCGCTCACTTAGATTCCCCCATACACGGCCACACCCGGGTTCGTCCGTCGCAGTTCAGCGTCGGCAGTCCACAGGGAACCATCGATGTTAGGTCGCCAGGAGGCCACACACCAGAGGAGACCCTGCACTGCTGCTGAGTCACTTCGGTGGTGTTCAGCCCCACATGAAGATATGTGCATGTTTGTTGTATGATGTGTATGCATGTATTTGTGCATGTGTGTAGTGTGCGTTCTGTGTTCTCAGTATTGATTTAAGATACTGTTGAATAGTCTGTTGTTAATCAATATGTCAATGCCTGATAACAGTGTGATGTTTGATGTCAAGTATGTAAATGTGGTCATTACATTTGCATGACTGTGGTTACTGCATGTGATGTCTATGCCAAATTTGCAGTGAAGCATGTTTACGTCTTTCGTGTATTCTTACGGAAACATTGTGATTCTCGTGCATTCTTTTTGCGTTTCACATCACCAGTTAATTACTCTTATTGGAGATGATAATGTGTTCTGTATCTGTTCCGATCAGTTCATGTGTGTGGGTATGATACAGCATTCTGTGTCTGTAACGATCGGTTTATGTGTGGGGATATGATACAACATTGCTATGTCTGTAACGATCAGTTTATGTGTGTGGGTATGATACAGCATTCTGTGTCTGTAACGATCGGTTTATGTGTGGGGATATGATACAACATTGCTGTGTCTGTAACGATCAGTTTATGTGCGTGGATATGATACAGCATTGCTGTGTCTGTAACGATCAGTTTATGTGCGGGGATATGATACAACATTGCTGTGTCTGTAACAATCAGTTTATGTGTGGGGATATGATACAGCATTGCTGTGTCTGTAACGATCAGTTTATGTGTGTGGGTATGATACAGCATTCTGTGTCTGTAACGATCGGTTTATGTGTGGGGATATGATACAACATTGCTATGTCTGTAACGATCAGTTTATGTGCGGGGATATGATACAACACTGCTGTGTCTGTAACGATCAGTTTATGTGCGTGGATATGATACAACATTGATGTGTCTGTAACAATCAGTTTATGTGCGGGGATATGATACAACATTGCTGTATCTGTAACGATCAGTTTATGTGTGTGGATATGATACAGCATTGCTGTGTCTGTAACAATCAGTTTATGTGCGTGGATATGATACAGCATTGCTGTGTCTGTAACAATCAGTTTATGTGCGTGGCTTTGATACAGCAACGATCGGTTTGTGTGTGGATATGATACAACATTCTGTAGCTGTAACAATCAGTTTATGTGTGTGGATGATATTATGATAAAGTATCCGGTGTCTGCAACGGTTAGTGTGTAAGCTAAGGGTGTTGGGATGGGCACCAACGGTCAGTGTTAGCTAAGGGTGGTGGGATGGGCATCAACGGTCAGTGTTAGCTAAGGGTGTTGGGATGGGCATCAACGGTCAGTGTAAGCTAAGGGTGGTGGGATGGGCACCAACGGTCAGTGTTAGCTAAGGGTGTTGGGATGGGCACCAACGGTCAGTGTAAGTTAAGGGTGGTGGGATGAGCATCAACGGTCAGTGTAAGTTAAGGGTGGTGGGATGGGCATCAACGGTCAGTGTTAGCTAAGGGTGTTGGGATGGTCACCAACGGTCAGTGTAAGTTAAGGGTGTTGGGATGGGCACCAACGGTCAGTGTTAGCTAAGGGTGGTGGGATGGGCATCAACGGTCAGTGTTAGCTAAGGGTGTTTGGATGGGCATCAACGGTCAGTGTTAGCTAAGGGTGGTGGGATGGGCATCAACGGTCAGTGTTAGCTAAGGGTGGTGGGATGGGCATCAACGGTCAGTGTCAGCTAAGGGTGGGGGGATGGGCACCAACGGTCAGTGTTATCTAAGGGTGGTGGGATGGGCACCAACGGTCAGTGTTATCTAAGGGTGGTAGGATGGGCATCAACGGTCAGTGTTAGCTAAGGGTGGTGGGATGGGCATCAACGGTCAGTGTTATCTAAGGGTGGTGGGATGGGCACCAACGGTCAGTGTTAGCTAAGGGTGGTGGGATGGGCATCAACGGTCAGTGTAAGCTAAGGGTGTTGGGATGGGCACCAACGGTCAGTGTTAGCTAAGGGTGGTGGGATGGGCATCAACGGTCAGTGTTAGCTAAGGGTGTTTGGATGGGCATCAACGGTCAGTGTTAGCTAAGGGTGGTGGGATGGGCATCAACGGTCAGTGTTAGCTAAGGGTGGTGGGATGGGCATCAACGGTCAGTGTCAGCTAAGGGTGGGGGGATGGGCACCAACGGTCAGTGTTATCTAAGGGTGGTGGGATGGGCACCAACGGTCAGTGTTATCTAAGGGTGGTGGGATGGGCATCAACGGTCAGTGTTAGCTAAGGGTGGTGGGATGGGCATCAACGGTCAGTGTTATCTAAGGGTGGTGGGATGGGCACCAACGGTCAGTGTTAGCTAAGGGTGGTGGGATGGGCATCAACGGTCAGTGTAAGCTAAGGGTGGTGGGATGGGCACCAACGGTCAGTGTTAGCTAAGGGTGTTGGGATGGGCATCAACGGTCAGTGTAAGCTAAGGGTGTTGGGATGGGCACCAACGGTCAGTGTTAGCTAAGGGTGTTGGGATGGGCACCAACGGTCAGTGTTAGCTAAGGGTGGTGGGATGGGCATCAACGGTCAGTGTTAGCTAAGGGTGTTTGGATGGGCATCAACGGTCAGTGTTAGCTAAGGGTGGTGGGATGGGCATCAACGGTCAGTGTTAGCTAAGGGTGGTGGGATGGGCATCAACGGTCAGTGTCAGCTAAGGGTGGGGGGATGGGCACCAACGGTCAGTGTTATCTAAGGGTGGTGGGATGGGCACCAACGGTCAGTGTTATCTAAGGGTGGTGGGATGGGCATCAACGGTCAGTGTTAGCTAAGGGTGGTGGGATGGGCATCAACGGTCAGTGTTATCTAAGGGTGGTGGGATGGGCACCAACGGTCAGTGTTAGCTAAGGGTGGTGGGATGGGCACCAACGGTCAGTGTAAGCTAAGGGTGTTGGGATGGGCACCAACGGTCAGTGTTATCTAAGGGTGTTGGGATGGGCATCAACGGTCAGTGTTATCTAAGGGTGGTGGGATGGGCACCAACGGTCAGTGTTATCTAAGGGTGGTGGGATGGGCATCAACGGTCAGTGTTATCTAAGGGTGTTGGGATGGGCACCAACGGTCAGTGTAAGCTAAGGGTGGTGGGATGGGCACCAACGGTCAGTGTAAGCTAAGGGTGGTGGGATGGGCATCAACGGTCAGTGTTAGCTAAGGGTGGTGGGATGGGCACCAACGGTCAGTGTTAGCTGAGGGTGGTGGGATGGGCATCAACGGTCAGTGTTATCTAAGGGTGTTGGCATGGGCACCAACGGTCAGTGTTATCTAAGGGTGGTGGGATGGGCACCAACGGTCAGTGTAAGCTAAGGGTGGTGGGATGGGCATCAACGGTCAGTGTTATCTAAGGGTGTTGGTATGGGCACCAACGGTCAGTGTAAGCTAAGGGTGGTGAGATGGGCACCAACGGTCAGTGTTAGCTACGGGTGGTGGGATGGGCACCAACGGTCAGTGTTAGCTAAGGGTGGTGGGATGGGCATCAACGGTCAGTGTTAGCTAAGGGTGGTGGGATGGGCATCAACGGTCAGTTTTAGCTACGGGTGGTGGGATGGGCATCAACGGTCAGTGTAAGCTAAGGGTGGTGGGATGGGCATCAACGGTCAGTGTAAGCTAAGGGTGGTGGGATGGGCATCAACGGTCAGTTTTAGCTACGGGTGGTGGGATGGGCATCAACGGTCAGTGTAAGCTAAGGGTTGTGGAATGGGCATCAAAGGTCAGTGTAAGCTAAGGGTGGTGGGATGGGCATCAACGGTCAGTGTAAGCTAAGGGTGTTGGGATGGGCATCAATGGTCAGTGTAAGCTAAGGGTGGTGGGATGGGCACCAACGGTCAGTGTAAGCTAAGGGTGGTGGGATGGGCATCAACGGTCAGTGTAAGCTAAGGGTGGTGGGATGGGCACCAACGGTCAGTGTTAGCTAAGGGTGGTGGGATGGGCATCAACGGTCAGTGTAAGCTAAGGGTGGTGGGATGGGCATCAACGGTCAGTGTAAGCTAAGGGTGGTGGGATGGGCACCAACGGTCAGTGTTAGCTAAGGGTGGTGGGATGGGCATCAACGGTCAGTGTAAGCTAAGGGTGGTGGAATGGGCATCAACGGTGAGTGTAAGCTAACGGTGGTGGGATGGGCATCAACTGTCAGTGACTTGTTGCTGAAAGACCACAGTTGACTCTCTTGGCAAGAAGCGGACTTTGGCTCTCCCGGTACTGGGTTGGCCAATGAACATGACGGCCTAGCTTTGTCGATGACGATTCTTTAGCTTGTCCCTGGATATTCAAAGCAACAACCCGTTCTTAGTACTGGTTGATCCAAAATTAAGATCGTTTTTCTTTTGTCCGGTAGATGATGGACCGAACACATTCAGCGTGTGATAGTTCTTTTCTCACTCTCTCTGTCCATTCGTCTTTCGCCTGTAGCCATACTCAGTTTCAGTTTTTGTTTTCCACGAGAGACTTTAAGAACGAACAGAACTTTTTTTGAGAGAGAGAGAGAGTTAGAGAGAGAGAGTAAGGAAAGAAGCAGTCCTTCATTTGAATATGATTTTCGAACGACGCATTCACGCCCCCACCCCCCAACCAACTCCCACCCCATCCGACTGCAACAAAATGTCCACTAAGTGCACTGTTGACATAACACAGAGAAAGAAGTTGTGACAAAAGAGCAATACAATACAATGCAATACAATGCAATACAATGCAATACAATACAATACAGGTTACAGTATAAGATTTTCTTGTTGTCCTGTTCGTCAATATCTGTTTTTGCACTGTGAGATATTCCAAATAAAATACTGTTTAAACCAATACAATACAATACAATACAATACATTACAATACAATACAATACATTGAAAGGACACACTTTCTCCTCCCGCCCCTCCCCTCCCCTGCCTTGGAATTTTCAATAGAGCAGCCAGCGAATACTGACTGAAACCAAATGAGCTGGATACGACTAACTGCCAACGATCTGTCAAGTGGGAAACAATTTGTTGGGGTGACTCGTGTTGTATACAGTGATAGTAGAAAAGGGAATTCCTTTCCCCCGGAACGCCTGTCACGCCTGTGCACACACATAGAGAGAGAGAGAGAGAGAGGGAGGGGGAGATCGTGTTGTTGCTCAACATGACTCGTGATCACCCCACCCACCCCCCCACCCCCCAACCCCCCAAACTCCTCCCCCCCACACCCTCCTACCCCCGACTCCCGCCCCCCCCCCCCCCCCCCCCCCCCTGTCATAGAGAAAACAAAGAAAAATGCGAAACAGCATTGTGTCCACGATCGTACAAAATTATTGAAAGCAAAATGATCTTCGAGAGTAACCACACACACACACACACACACACACACACCCACACCCACACCCACCCACCACCACCACCACCACCGCCACCGCCGCCACCGCCGAAAAAAAAAAAGGAAGAAGAAAGGTGTTTGTGTTAGTATAGACATGATGAGGATTGCTTCAGATGTTTAAATACACAAGAAAAAGGGGGGTAACTCTCTCCATGTACAAGGGACACAATGCTGCTTCTGCCACCGATTCAGCAAGCGCACGGGGAGATAAAAGGTACATTGAAGCAAACCCAGACATTAAAAAAAAAAAAAAAAAAAAAAAGGAAGCGATTGCATTTTTTTTTTCTTATTCTCTCCCAATTTCACGTGTGCTGTGAAAGGGCAGAAGTGGTTGAGGGTTGCTACCCCCCACCCCCCCCCCCCCCCATCCCCCCACTCCCCCCAACGTATACAAGGATGGAGTGATGGCCGAGATGAAACGCGTCCGCATAGGAAGCGAGAGAATCTGAGCGCACTGGCTCGAATCATTGCACAGTCGCCAAGTATTTTCACCCCCTCCACTTGACCTTTAGTGGTGGTCTGAACGCTAGGAAATCGGATGAGACGATGAACCGAAGTCCCGCGTGCATCATGCATTAAGCGCACGTAAAAGAACCCACAGCAACAAAAAGGGTTATCCCTGGCAAAATTCTGTAGAAAAATACACTTCGACAGGAAAACAAAAAAAAAATTGCACGCAGAAAAAAAAAAAAAAATTACAAATCATGGGTGGCGCTCTCAGTGCAGGGACGTGCTCTCCCTGGGGGGGGACCACCCAACTTTTCACACAGAGAAATCTGCTGTGACAAGAAAAGAGTAATAATACTGTCAGACAACAGGACCAGCAAGCATGGAGTGCCATGACGAAGAGCGCGCACACGTACTGGGTATTGCCATGCTGTTTGTCTTTAGGAGGAAGGTGGCAGAATGGTTAAGACGCTCAGCTGCCAATACAGAGAGTCCGTGAGGGTGTGGGTTCGATTCCCGCTCTCGCCCTTTCTCCTAAGTTTGTCTGGAAAATCAAACTGAGCGTCTAGTCTTTCGGATGAGACGATAAACCGAGGTCCAGTGTGCAGCACGCACTTGGCGCACTGAAAAAGAACCCATGGCAACGAGAGTGTTGTCCTCTGGCGAAATTACGTAAAATGAAATCCCCTTTCATAGGTACACAAATATGTAAGCATGCACTCAAGGCCTGACTAAGCGCGTTGGGTTATGCTGCTGGTCAGGCATCTGCTCAACAGATGTGGTGTAGCGTGTATGGATTTGTCCGAACGCAGTGACGCCTCCTTGAGAAAGTGAAACTGAAACTGAAACTGTTTGTCTTCACTTCGTCAAACTATGAAGGGTGTACTGATAGGAAGAGAAAACGGTTGAGACTAACCTGTAGGTGGTGACTTATCCTATCAAGAGAGTATCCCGACGTTTTCGGGCCCTAGGCCCTGCTTCATGGGGAAAAAAAAAATAGAGAATGGAGAAGAAAAGAGAGGGCAAAAACCAAGACAGAGGTAAAACAGGTGTACTGATAATCTGACTGGGGTAATGCCACGTCATTCTGGAAAAAGTAGGAAATGTTCAAGAAAATCGTAAAAATGTGACGCTTTTGTTTGTTTGTTTTTGTTTTGTTTTTTTCCGATTTCACATTGAGGTGATTTTTGTGTTGTTGTTTTTTTGTGGTTTTGTTTCTTTGAACGAAAATCCAAGTATATCAAATATATATGTATATATATATATATATATATATATATATATATATATATATATATTACCCCCCACCCCCTCCCCCCGAACGAGAACAAGTCCCATATGTTATCAGTGTGACACAGTCGTGCATTAATATTGCCTTCCATTTTGAGATTGCTGTGCCTTTTGCATCACCATTTGCTTTTAATCTATCGCGTCGCAGGTATTGTTGTTTTATTCGATTCGTTGTTTTTTTGGTTGTTTGTTTTGAGGAAATGACGGTGAGGGGAACAGATTATCGTCCCTGACAAAACACACACGACAAAAGCGTCGTCTTTTTTCGAAGAGGAGCAGAAGAAAAAGGGTCCCAGTGTTCGGCGGAATAGGCGTAGATGACAAGGAGACAGGTTGCGCAGACTGAAACTCTGTATGTGTGTGTGAGTGTGTGTGTGTGTGTGTGTGTGTGTGTGTGTGTGTGTGTGTGTGTGTGTGTGTGTGTGTGTGTGAGTGTGTGTGTGTGTGTGTGTGTGTGTGTGTGTGTGTGTGTGTGTGTGTGTGTGTGTGTGTGTGAGTGAGAGAGAGAGGGGGGGTATGTGTGATGTGTGTGTGTATGTGTGTGTGTGTGTGTGTGTGTGTGTGTGCGCGCGCGCGTGTGTGTGTGTGTGTGAATGTGGGTGCGTGCATGCCTGCGTGCGTACGTGCGTGTGCGTGTGTGTGTGTGCGTGCGTGCGTGTGTGTGTGTGTGTGTCCTGTGGCCCCTCGTACAGCCAGTGTGAAGCCAGCTCGCTGTCGCCTCACACACACACCACACACGCACCACACACCACACACACTCTCTCTCTGTCCCACCTTGCAACAGTCCCCGTCCCAATGGGCCGCCAGGGATACCTGTGAGGGGTGGGTCTGCTACAACAACCACCACGACCAGACCTCAGTCCCAACTTTCTGGGGGCCAGGGGGGACGGGGGGGGAGGGCAGGGGGTGGGGGGTGGGGTAAAAGGAAGACAACGAAAAGAAAAGAACGAAAAAAAAACTCAGTACTCCTCCCACCCCCCACCCCCCCACCCCACCCCCCCAACTCCAACCACCACCAACCCCCCTCAACCACCCTCCTCGCGCGCAACGACGACACAGGTAAGGAGCCCGCCCTCCCTCTCCTCCCCTCCCCTTCCCCCCCCCACCCCCCCCCCCCCCCCCCTTCTACACCAGCACACTAACAACACAGAAAACAAGCCCCGAGTATTAAAAAAAAAAAAAAAAAAAAGTTAGGGGGGGGGGCCCACTCCAAAAAAATCTCTCTGCCTCTTCCCCGCAAGACAGTCAGTCGTGTCTCCTAGCGCTGTACGTCGCGGGCTGGGCTGGGCAGGGCCCTGTGAAGAGAGAGCGAGAGAGAGAGAGGGAGAGAGAGAGAAGGGAGTCGTGAAGTCGTAGTAAGTTGTGAGAGGCCCCAAATGGTCGTCACCCGCTTTTTACCTGTCGTTACAAGGTGGCGGACACGAGGTTTGTGTGATCACTTCAAAACTGGATTGATCAGCAAACTCACTGACATCGTTCTTTTTTTTTTTTCTTGCTTTTATTTTTACCCCTTTTTTTTTCTCCTCTCCCTTCGCTGATCATTTTTGTCTGCGGCTGTTGTCATTGTCGTTTTGTGAATTTTGTTTTTTAAAGAGCCAGTTCAGAAAAGTCGGCTGTGGGAATCGATTTGGATTTATATAATTTTGTTCCGAAGCGTGGTGGTGCTTGTGATTTTAATTCCGCCGACCGTTACTACTGCTGATACTAGGCTACCTGCTACTACTACTACTACTACTACTACTACTGCTGCTGTTGTTGTTACACCCACGACGTTTGGATTTGATTGCGAGCGTGAATTTTTATGGGTTTTTTTTTTTCTTCAATTTTTGGTGGCGGCTGTTTGTGATTCGCTGCTGCGGCAACTCACCTTCGTTTGATCACTCAGTTTGAGAATTCGTTCTGGTTGTGGTTTGGGAGTTGCTTTTTTTTGGTTTCAATTTTTTTTTTTTTTTTTTTTTTTGGTGTGTGTGTTGCAAATGATGTGAGGTGATTTTTTTTGTCGCGCGCATGTGTGGGTTACTACGTACGGTGCATCCGTGCGCGCGTGTGCTGGAGCTAGCTGTGTGGCAGTTGTGAGGATCGGGCTTGGTCAGGCTGGATACACTGCGGCGAAGAGAGATCGTCGGTGAGACAGAAAAAGAGAAAGAGAGAGAGAGGGAGAGAAAGAAAGAAGAAAAGGAAGGGGGACTGTGCTGCTACTACTACTAACCTGATCGAGTGCCGGCTGTGGGAATCGTTACCTTTACCAGGTTGTGTGTGTGTGTGTGTGTGCTGTGGACGTGGAGTACCAGAGAGAGCCTAAAGGGTTAGGGTGTTCTGCTGGCGGAGAGAGAGGGGGTTACCCCCCACCCCAGTTCTGTTGAAGGGCAGTAGT
>NC_134878.1:12233139-12235639 GCF_041734735.1 Babylonia areolata | reverse complement strand
GAGAGAGAGAGGGTTTGAAATGGTCGGACTTGTTTGAAATTTATGTCTATGCTGCATGCGCTTTCGTACGCGCGCAATGTAAAGTGTTTCGTACGCGCGCAATGTAAAGTTCGTACGCGCGCAATGTAAAGTGTTTGCGAACCTAAGACCGTTTTTTTTTGTTTTTGTTTTTTTGTGTGTTTTTTTAACGGTTTTCGGTTATAATTTTTTTAAACCCAACCCATCATTGTGTGTTTCTTATTTCATGACTGTTGTTGCGTATGAACTTGAGTACAAACTGAATGCATGAATGAGAACTACAATGTGTTTGAGTCGGCAGGTCTCACTATTTCTCTTCTTCTTCTTCTTCTTCTTTCCTTGTGATGCATGTAACAGTTTCTCAACCCGTACAATGATGAAGTCCTAGTTTTCTATCTTTACCCACTCCCTTTAAAAAAAATTCTTAAAAATAAAAAAAAATCTTAATTGGGGCTGATTTCTTTGGGGAGAAAACTCGCAATGTGACACATAAACAAGGGATTTATCTTCATACGCGGGCACAATGTCTCATGTTGTGTGTGCGTGCGTGCGTGCGTGCACATGTGTGTGTGTGTGTGTGTGTGTGTGCGTGTGTGAAAGAGATTTTATTCAAGGGCGCAGAGAACTCGCCTCCACCTCTACCCCCCCACCACCACCCACTCTTTCTCTTCCCACCCGTCGAGACAAACTCTCAATCGCTTCGTCGGTCGAGGAACGCTCAAGTTAGGCCAATACTATTCTGAATATGTTCATCGACTGTTTTTGGTTGTTGTTTTGTTTTTTTTCCAAAATGGCCAGTCTGTGGATGTGTCCTCCGTGTGAATGTTCAGGATGATAATTATGGTGTGTGTGCGTGCGTGTGTGTGTGTGTGAGAGAGAGAGACAGAGACAGAGACACACAGAGAGAGACATAGAGAGAGACAGAGAGCCTAACGAGCAGTCAGATACAACACACTCCCTTGACAAATTAATCTTCACTCAACTGAAAAATTCATGTAGAGGTGTCCCGTGTGTGAGTGGTTGACCTTGTCAGCCATTTCTATCTGAAGTGATGGTGTTTGAGTGTTATATATATATATATATATTATACACACACGCGCGCGCGCTCAAAAGTAAGAAAAAAAAGTGCGTCAGATAGATAGGTTCAGGTTATCATCAAGTAATACTACTGTCTCTTGCTCTCTCTCTCTCTCTCCCTCTCTCTCTCTCTCTCTCTCCCTCTCTCTCTCTCTCGATCTCTCTCTCTCTCTCATTCTGTGTCATTTTTTTCTCTCTCTCTGTTTCTCTCTCTCGCTCTGTCTGTGTGGCTGCTTTTCTGTCTGTCTGTCTGTGTGTCTGTGTGTGTGTCTTGTCATTCTGTCTGTCGGCCCACCTGCAGTGAGAGAGTAGAGTGGTGGTAGTTGTTGTGGTGGTGGTGGTGGGTCTAATTGATTAGCTGTTGTCAGGTGCCGGCCCAAAGTGCAAAATGATGACACTCGTTGTGTTGCATGCCTTGCACACACACACACACACACACACACACACACACACACACACACACACACACACACACACACACACACACACACACACACACGTACACACACACACACACACACACACACACACACACACACACACACACACACACACACACACACACACACACACACACACACACACACACACACACTCACACACACACACACATCTATCCCTGTTCCTGTGAACCCCTCAGTGACAGACAGTCCAGCATTCTTGCTCCTGGTGGTCGGGGCGTTGGGGTGGGGGGGTGGAGGTGGGGGGGGGGGTAGGGGGTTGAGTGGGAGGGTGGCGGGTCAGGACTGGGGGGGTAGGGGTGGGTGGGTATGTGGGTGGGGAGAGGTGGTGACGATTGACTGACTGCGGGGTTGTGGGGGTCCGGGTGAGGGGGGATAGGGGGGGGGGAGCTGGGGCTTTGTCATGTACGTACGTACACACACACACACACACACACACACACACACACAGAGGCAAACTGGCAGACACACACACACACACACACAGGCAACAGGCAGACACACACACTCTCTCTCTCTCTATCTATCTCTCTCTCTGTGTCTCACTCACTCACACAGAGCCAAACTGGCAAACACACACACACACACACACACACACACACACACACACACACACACACACACAGACTCACACTCACACTCACACAGAGTCAAACAGGCACACACACACACACACACACACACACACACACACACACACACACACACACACACACACACACAGAGAGAGAGAAGAATAGAGAGCTAGTCGTATATAGTTACTTGATAAGCAGATCGAGGAACAGGAACAGAACGAGTGATGACATGAGGCGTGGGTGGCGGGGTGGGTGGGTGGGTGGACGGTGGGGATAGACATTTTAATTTCCGTCTAAATTCACAGCTGTTGATAGCCGTGAAGCAAAAGAACGAACGAACACACAGACTGGCATACCCACTACGGAGGC
>NC_134878.1:12215639-12225639 GCF_041734735.1 Babylonia areolata | reverse complement strand
GGGAAGAGAGGAAGGAAAGGCAGGAAAGAAGGCAAGAAGGGACTGCCCCTCGTTTTGTGCTGGTCTGCCTTGCCTTGACTTTCCTTGCCTTGCCTTGCCGCCGCAGCAGCAGCAGCAGCGTCGCTGGTGGAGAAAGACTCGCGGCCGCGGCGGTGGCGGTGGCGGTGGCGGTGGCTGTTGCTGCGATGGTAGGTGAGGGGTGTGAGGAGGGGTGAGGCTGAGGTAGGGGAGTTGAGGATCGCCACTGATGTTGTTGGAAAGGCGCGGGCAAAGCCAGAGAAAGCGAGAGAGAGAGAGAGTGGGGGATGGAGAGAAGGGAAAGGGGTGGTGGTGAGGGGTGGTGGGGTGGAGGTGGATGTCTGTGGTGCTTGCCCAGAGGAAGTCATGTAAGCGGGTGCCGTTGTCTTGGGTCCTTCAGTCGCGCTGCCTGAGCGCTTCTGGTCGGAACGGGAAGAGAGAGAGAGAGAGAGAGAGAGGGAAAGGGACGCGACGTTTGTTGGTTGGCCTGGACATCATCATCGTGGACTTTGGTTTTTGTTTTTCTGTTTGTTTGTTTTTTTTGTTTGGTTTTTTTTTAGCTCGGGGAGGGCGGCTCGTCTGGCAACATAACAACAACATCACTTCTTTCTTCTTCGTATCGGCTCGGCGTTTTTTTCCGGTTGGCTTTCCGTCCTTTTCTTGTTGCTGTTTTCTTCGTGGGCCGAAGTTCTTCTTCTCTCTCTCTCTCTCTCTCTCTCTCTCTCTCTCTCTCTCTCTCTCTCTCTCTTTCTCTGTGTCTTCCAAATTTTGGCCAACTTCTTTATTGTGCATGACATTTTGTTGGTTTTGGGGGTAGAGGGGAGAGGAAAGTGGGCTTTGTTTTGTTTTTTTTTTCTTTTCTTGTCTTTTCTTTTCTTTTCTTTCTTTTAGCTTGTTTTTAGTGTCACTCTTTCTGTCTTTAACTTCCTTTTTTTTTTCTTTCTTTTTTCTTTTATTTATATCGTTCCATCGTTATTCTTCTATGCTTTGTTTTGCTTTTGTTGTTGTTGTTGTTGTTGTTGTTTTGCTTATAGTTTATCACAATGTGTCTTTTTCAGTCTTTTCTTTCTTTTAGCTTGTTTCTAGTATCACTCTCTCTTTCTTTAACTTCCTTCTTTTCTTTCTTTTTCTTTTATTTCTATCGTTCCATCGTTATTCTTCTATGCTTTGTTTTGCTTCTTTTTTTTTTTTTTTGTTTTGCTTATAGTTTATCACTATGTGTCTTTTTCTATCTTTTCTTTCTTTTAGCTTGTTTTTAGTGTCACTCTCTCTGTCTTTAACTTCCTTTTTTTTTCTCGTTGTCTCGTTATTGTTCTATGCTTTGTTTTTGCTTATAGTTTTTTGTTTCAATGTGTGTCTCTTTTTGTTGTGTCTTTTCTTTCTGTTCAATGTATGAAGGAAGATATGCGGCGTAGATATGGTTCATTTTGTTCCAGAACTTTTCAGTCTTCGTCCGTTTCTTTGCTTGGAACGGGGGAATATTTTCTGTTCGAGGAAGTTCTGAAAGTTTTGCTTTCTTTTTTTTTCTTGTTTATACATAGCCCGGTGTTTTATTCACCTATCTTCCAACCAAACACACACATACGCGCGCGCGTATACACACACACACACACACACACACACACACACACACACACACTCACTCACACACTCAAACACATTCCTCGTTACGATTGCTAGGTGGGTACGTCCTGAACAAAGTTATGAACTTCGGCGGCGGGGGGAGGGGGGGGGGTTACAGAAAATAATAGCTGAGCTTGGTTTTATAAATCTCAATGGTGATAACATTTTTTTTCCCCATCGTATGTTTAAGGTTTGCGTGTTGTTTATTTCGAAGGATGATGATAGTAACTGTTTATGACCATATTTCCCTCCCCCTTATCTAATGCTGAATTAGAATTTTGAGAGGAAAAAACATATTTTGTGAGTGCTTTTATATTTTGTATTTTGGAATGTCATTTTTAGTATAAGCAGAGTTTCTTCTTCTTCTTCTTCTTCTTCTTCTTCTTCTTCCTCGGTAGGATGTCGGACTTGATTTTCAGACGACAGTGAATCTTCGTCAGTGGACAACATTGTTGTCTCGTTCGTCATTTATCAGATGGATTTCCCCACGTCTCCTCGACGAAGGCGGCAGTACGTCGCAGGTCCTCCAGTCCTCCGTAGAGCTTCCGGGCCGCTGGGATTGGGTCGGGCCAGGTTTTCTCTCGAGAGTGCTTGGTGGAGCGGGCAGGACTGCAGCAGATGGACAATTATTAGACTTGTGCTTCCCCATAATCTCTCGATAATAGTTTGGGGGAGTTTTGGGATTGTTGGGTCAACCTTAGTTTATGAAGCGTGTTTTCTTCACAGTGATGTGTCCTGTATATGACCACCAGCACTGACCATCATCCAAGTCAGAAAGCCAACTTGTTTGAACAAGCTCCAAGTTTAAGAAAAAAAAAGAAAGAAAAGAAGAAAAAAACACCGTAGAAAATCACATAGGTAATAAGGATGAAAAGAATGAAGACAAGTATTGCTGTCCTCAGTTTTCAGCCTGTGCAGCCGCAGTGACAGATTGAAAGTGGACACCTGTCTCAGGTGGTATAGCCGACGGGTTGTGGTGAATAGAGAGTTGTGGGTGACTAGAGAGTTGTGGTGACTAGAGTTGTGGGTGACTAGAGAGTTGTGGTGACTAGAGAGTTGTGGTGACTAGAGAGTCGTGTGTGAATAGAGAGTTGTGGGTGAATAGAGAGTTGTGGTGAATAGAGAGTTGTGGGTGACTAGAGAGTTGTGGTGAGTAGAGTTGTGGGTGAATAGAGAGTAGAGTTGTGGGTGAATAGAGAGTTGTGGTGAATAGAGTTGTGGGTGAATAGAGAGTTGTGGGTGAATAGAGAGTTGTGGTGACTAGAGAGTTGTGGGTGACTAGAGAGTTGTGGTGACTAGAGAGTTGTGGTGACTAGAGAGTTGTGGTGACTAGAGAGTTGTGGGTGAATAGAGAGTTGTGGGTGAATAGAGAGTTGTGAGTTGTGGTGACAGAAATGAAGGTTAAAGGTCTCATAGCCTTTATACGGTCATTACGGCAGTGAACTCCTATCCACTGTGTCTCGAGCTCGGCACAGGAAGGTGGGGCCCAGTCCTCTCCTTCCGGATGACAGAAGTACACAGCGATAAGACTGGGTTCTCTGCCCTCCTGTTCTATTCATGGTTACAACTTTTTAAAAAAATTAAAAAAAAGAACATGCCTCCCCCCCCCCCACTCCCCCTTCCTCCCTTTCATTCATTATTCTTCGTCGACAGAAAACTCCACCTTTTCGCTTCATCCTTCCCTGGCAGTGTCGGTCTGATCGTTTGATTAACTCTCTCCATACGAACGGCGAAAGAGACAACGTTAACAGCGTTTCATCCAAATTACCATCATCAAAATATTGCAAGCGGAAGGCTCTTATACTGAAGACGTGAATGTTGACAAAGAATACCACAATTCTGACGACGGAAGCTAAAGGTTGGGTCATTCAGACACCCACTGGACATCCGAGGGGTCTGTGTAGAGGAGAAGAGAGGACTGGCCGTACTGAGTGAGTTAATTAAAGTGGGTGACTGTTCATCGTCTCCGTCAGTGTCTGAGGTCCTTGTGGTGGTGTGGCAGACACGTGCTGGCATCGCTTGCCCTCTTCCTTGCCAGTGGGGGTTGTTACGCAGTGGTGGTGGAACCAGGTGGTGGTGGGGTCGTGGGGGCCTTACGATGTCCTTCAGACGGAGAAGCAGCCAGCATTTGATTTCGATCCTAGCCGCAGAGCTTTAGAGGCGAGGACCTACGCTGCTGACTTCTGGCCCTAGAACGACCCCGCCGGGCTTAACAGACTGTGAAACGCTCAGCTGCACAAAAAAGCTGGTGAGGAAGAAAAAGAGGAGGAGAGAGAAGGGTATGAGGTAGGGGTGGGGGTGAGGAGAGGGGGGGTGGGTGGGTGTGTGTGTGGGGGGGGGGGGGGGGTAAGGGCGTTGACGGAGCGCGAACTTAAGTCGAGGGACAAGAAGACGAAGTGTCTCAAATTGGAATTCTTTTCATGCGCTGCACACTGGAGTCCCCCCACCACCAACCCACCCCTCCCTACCCCCCCCATACCCGCCTTTTGGGAGCTGACAAAGGAGGTAAGGTGCTTCGTGGAGGTTGGGGCGGGACAGGGGGTGGTGGGGGGGTCGGGGGGGGGGGGGGGTCGGGATTAAATTCCATTGCACGATGAAAAAAAAAAAATAAAAAAAAATTAAAAAAGGAGAGAAGCGGAGAAAGACTGGAAGACGAGACGGCGAGGGCGCACTAAGAATGTCCTTATTTCCCGATGAAATGAAAATAGTCCCAACAACACAATAGCAGAACTGACTAGTGCCGCCGATCTGATGGCATTCTTTTCGTGCTCGCTGTGTAGTAAGGCGACAGGGACGCGCGTCTCCGGCGTGAGTTTGGAAGAAGAAAATATACGCTGACAGAAAAACCGACAGACAATAAGTAAATACAGTAACGCACTGTTTAGCTCAAGCTTTCACGATTTTCCCCCGGAGAGAAAAAAAAAAAAAAAGCTTACCCAACGACCGACCGCTGTTAAATTTCTTCAACTTGTGTCGTAACCGGTACACGGCGATAATTGGTGCATCGTGTATAAAGTCGAGAAGAATTCGGTCAGGCCAGTCTTCAGCTCGTGCAGCCACTGGTTGATACCACAGCCAAGCCACGGTTGGTCCTGGGTGTTGACCAGTCAGCAAGCCGTTTGCCACCCTGTGCTCTGTTCCTGACCGGACTTCGGTCTGTCTGTCTGTCTGTCTGTCTGTCTCTTATTCTTTTCCAAGCATTTTGTTGTTGTTGTTGTTGTTCAATTTAACAATATGGAACACACAGACATATGACTACAATATTCATATCAGTTGTGTACTGTTTGAACTATCTAAAACCGCGCACTCTCTCTCTCCCTGTCTCTTTCTCTGTCTCTGTTTCTGTCTGTCTGTCTGTCTGTCTGTCTCTCTCTCTCTCTCTCTCTCTCTCTCTCTCTGTTTGTCTGTCTGTCTCTCTCTCTTTCTCTCTTAATTCCCGCCGTGCAAACAAAACAAAACAAAACAAAAACTTGGGACGTCAAACAGAATAATGTTCTCCATAAAACGTAGCTGTAATTACAATTATAAAAAAGTCACCCTACCTTCACCCCTCACCCTCCGTCCTCCCCCATGCTTAAGGGGAAAAAAACAGAAGACATGAAAGCAAGCCAGTCACTCACACATCTGACCTTGTGCAGCTAAAAAAATAGAATAACATTTGAAAGGAAAAACAAAATGAAGTGAATTAATTCTGTCTGTGCCCCAACCCCCCCCCCCCCACCCCCCTCCCCCCCCCCCCCCCCCCCCGCCCCCTTCATCCCCTTGTCCCTCTCCCTCTTCCTGTCCTGAACTGTGTCGACAGACTTCTTTGTGATGTACCAGTCCCTGTCCACCTTTTGCAACCTCTGTGTGATTAATCAGGTTGCCATGTCTTCATTCGCATGCTCCCCCCCCCCCCCCCCCCCCACACACACACACACAGGGCTCTCCCTCTCCATTTCTGTGTGTCCTCCGATTTCCGGTTGGTTTGCTCCATTCATTATTTTCCTGCATCCGTAATTAAGTAAATGAGGGGGCTCATGAAGGGTGTTTCAGACATTCTGGAGTTGGGAAAAGACCGAAGAAGAAATGAACATGTACAATGACAGAGTCAGATGACGTGGATGATGGGTGAGTGGTGGCATGTCGTGGAAACTAGGCCGTGGAGATTCAAAAGAACTTCACAGATTCAAAACAAAACAAAAACAACAACAACAGCAAACAAACATAAAACGGAAAAAAAACAACCACCAAAAAAACACACAGGACAGGAAATCGCCAGACCAAAAACAATAACAACAACAAACACAAATTATTTCCTGTTATTTTGTGTACCGGTACATCATATGGTTGGTTGGTTATTGGTCGTTATAATAGAGCTGGTCATAAATCAATCAGTGTGTGTATGTGTGAGACAGAGAGGTCAGACCCCCCGACCCCCAGCCACA
Organism: Babylonia areolata; assembly: GCF_041734735.1. NCBI lineage: Eukaryota > Metazoa > Mollusca > Gastropoda > Neogastropoda > Buccinidae > Babylonia > Babylonia areolata. The sequence goes on along the minus strand of NC_134878.1, from coordinate 12,219,571 downwards.
TGGCTTTTCCTCAGCCAGCTGTGGGAGGGGAGGGAGGAGGGAGTGGAGGCCAACAAGGATAGTTACAGGGCTTTATGTAAGCTAAACGCGTTGTCAGACCACCTCTCGGCAACGATGCTGGCAACTGTTCGATGACAGGCTATCTTCGTCTGCTGGGAATGTAGGGGACTCTGTGTGTGTGTCTGTGTCTGTGTGTGTGTGTGTGTGTGTGTGTTGGGGTCTGTACTTGTACAGACAGATTCCTAGGAAAAAAGATTTTCTCTTCATTACTTTTCGTGGGAGTGGTGGAGGTGAGGTGGTATCCATGCGTCTTTCATTTACCGTCAGAGAGAGAGGGAGTTAGTTTGCATGTCAGACAGAGAAACAGACAGATGGAAATTTCAAGCTAAAAATAAAAAGAAGAAGAAGAAGCACAACAACAACAACATGAATTTCGTCCCTTTTAATGTGACCCCGCGTCATGCATTCTTGGCACAGCGACAGCCGTGGTTGACAGATGGTGTCCGCTCCCAAGACTTCCGTTCAGTGAATGAGTTCCCTGCGTTGTGTGTCACCCTCACTCTCACCTTTTGTTCTTCTCTCGCTGCAACTCGATCTCCCGGGAGCAGTCTGGATTAATAACCTCATAGCTAGCTGGGCATGAGTGGATGGATTCTATATTATACAAGGCAGTAAGAGAGATTTTTCGTTCCAACAGTCCTAACCTGTTTCTTCCAAATATGTGTTACTGTAACTGATGTAGATTAGCAAGGATCGATTGCAAGAATGGGCCATGCCTAAACTCTTAATCCTTGATTTAAAAAAAAAAAAAAAAAAAAAAAAAAAAAACGTTTTGAGGCCTGAGTTCTGAGATCTGAGCTCAGTATGTCGACTCCAACACTTGTTGCTTGGACAGCGATTTAGCAGATCTTCAGTGGATATAACGATAAATTAGACAGAGCAAAGAAGAAAGGCCTTCCTCATGAGTTTCTTGTTTTCTTCAAAATTTCATTGACTGCACTGCGTTTCTTCCGGTTTTTAAGCTGAAAAGAGATGGCCACACGTGAAGGAACATACAGAGCCAGCAGTGCTTTCTGCAACAGGCATTGTGTGAAAGTAGGCTGTTGTCTCTCAACGTTTTCTGCAACAGGCTTTGTGTGAAAGTAGGCTGTTGTCTCTCAACGTTTTCTGCAACAGGCTTTGTGTGAAAGTAGGCTGTTGTCTCTCAACGTTTTCTGCAACAGGCATTGTGTGAAAGTAGGCTGTTGTCTCTCAACGTTTTCTGCAACAGGCATTGTGTGAAAGTAGGCTGTTGTCTCTCAACGTTTTCTGCAACAGGCATTGTGTGAAAGTAGGCTGTTGTCTCTCAACGTTTTCTGCAACAGGCTTTGTGTGAAAGTAGGCTGTTGTCTCTCAACGTTTTCTGCAACAGGCTTTGTGTGAAAGTAGGCTGTTGTCTCTCAACGTTTTCTGCAACAGGCTTTGTGTGAAAGTAGGCTGTTGTCTCTCAGCGTTTTCTGCAACAGGCTTTGTGTGAAAGTAGGCTGTTGTCTCTCAACGTTTTCTGCAACAGGCTTTGTGTGAAAGTAGGCTGTTGTCTCTCAACGTTTTCTGCAACAGGCTTTGTGTGAAAGTAGGCTGTTGTCTCTCAACGTTTTCTGCAACAGGCTTTGTGTGAAAGTAGGCTGTTGTCTCTCAACGTTTTCTGCAACAGGCTTTGTGTGAAAGTAGGCTGTTGTCTCTCAGCGTCTTCTGCAACAGACATTGTGTGAAAGTAGGCTGTTGTCTCTCAACGTTTTCTGCAACAGGCATTGTGTGAAAGTAGGTTTCTGCAACAGGCATTGTGTGAAAGTAGGTTTCTGCAACAGGCTTTGTGTGAAAGTAGGCTGTTGTAATGTTTCCTGCAGCAGGCTTTGTGTGAAAGTAGGCTGTTGTAATGTTTTCTGCAACAGGCTTTGTGTGAAAGTAGGCTGTTGTCTCTCAACGTTTTCTGCAACAGGCATTGTGTGAAAGTAGGCTGTTGTCTCTCAACGTTTTCTGCAACAGGCATTGTGTGAAAGTAGGCTGTTGTCTCTCAACGTTTTCTGCAACAGGCATTGTGTGAAAGTAGGCTGTTGTCTCTCAACGTTTTCTGCAACAGGCTTTGTGTGAAAGTAGGCTGTTGTCTCTCAACGTTTTCTGCAACAGGCTTTGTGTGAAAGTAGGCTGTTGTCTCTCAACGTTTTCTGCAACAGGCTTTGTGTGAAAGTAGGCTGTTGTCTCTCAGCGTTTTCTGCAACAGGCTTTGTGTGAAAGTAGGCTGTTGTCTCTCAACGTTTTCTGCAACAGGCTTTGTGTGAAAGTAGGCTGTTGTCTCTCAACGTTTTCTGCAACAGGCTTTGTGTGAAAGTAGGCTGTTGTCTCTCAACGTTTTCTGCAACAGGCTTTGTGTGAAAGTAGGCTGTTGTCTCTCAACGTTTTCTGCAACAGGCTTTGTGTGAAAGTAGGCTGTTGTCTCTCAGCGTCTTCTGCAACAGACATTGTGTGAAAGTAGGCTGTTGTCTCTCAACGTTTTCTGCAACAGGCATTGTGTGAAAGTAGGTTTCTGCAACAGGCATTGTGTGAAAGTAGGTTTCTGCAACAGGCTTTGTGTGAAAGTAGGCTGTTGTAATGTTTCCTGCAGCAGGCTTTGTGTGAAAGTAGGCTGTTGTAATGTTTCCTGCAACAGGCTTTGTGTGAAAGTAGGCTGTTGTCTCGCAGTTCTTTCTGCAACAGGCTGTGTGTGATAGTAGGCTGTTGTCTCGCAGTTCTTTCTGCAACATGCTGTGTGTGAAAGTAGGCTGTTGTCTCGCAGTTCTTTCTGCAACAGGCATTGTGTGAAAGTAGGCTGTTGTCTCTCAACGTTTTCTGCAACAGGCTTTGTGTGAAAGTAGGCTGTTGTCTCTCAACGTTTTCTGCAACAGGCTTTGTGTGAAAGTAGGCTGTTGTCTCTCAACGTTTTCTGCAACAGGCGTTGTGTGAAAGTAGGCTGTTGTCTCTCAACGTTTTCTGCAACAGGTTTTGTGTGAAAGTAGGCTGTTGTCTCTCAACGTTTTCTGCAACAGGTTTTGTGTGAAAGTAGGCTGTTGTCTCTCAACGTTTTCTGCAACAGGCTTTGTGTGAAAGTAGGTTTCTGCAACAGGCGTTGTGTGAAAGTAGGCTGTTGTCTTTCAACGTTTTCTGCAACAGGCTTTGTGTGAAAGTAGGTTTCTGCAACAGGCATTGTGTGAAAGTAGGTTTCTGCAACAGGCATTGTGTGAAAGTAGGCTGTTGTAATGTTTCCTGCAGCAGGCTTTGTGTGAAAGTAGGCTGTTGTAATGTTTCCTGCAACAGGCTTTGTGTGAAAGTAGGCTGTTGTCTTGCAATGTTTCCTGCAACAGGCTGTGTGTGAAAGTAGGCTGTATTCTCACAATGTTTCCTGCAACAGGCATTGTGTGAAAGTACGCTGTTGTTTCTCAATGTTTCCTGCAACAGGCATTGTGTGAAAGTAGGCTGTTGTCTCTCAATGTTTCCTGCAACAGACATTGTGTGAAAGTACGCTGTTGTCTTGCACGGTTCTTTCTGCAACAGGCTGTGTGTGAAAGTAGGCTGTTGTCTCGCACGGTTCTTTCTGCAACAGGCTGTGTGTGAAAGTAGGCTGTTGTCTTGCACGGTTCTTTCTGCAACAGGCATTGTGTGAAAGTAGGCTGTTGTCTCGCACGGTTCTTTCTGCAACAGGCATTGTGTGAAAGTAGGCTGTTGTCTGCCATTTCTTTTGTCCAACACACAACCCCTGTCGAGTGGGGGTGCCTGAACACAAAGAAATGTTTTGTCTCGGATGATGCTTCTTCCTTTCATAATCCCAACAGATGGCCTCTGCCACCACCTCCACCACTACCATCGCCACAACCCTTTACCCCTTTCTCATCCCCCCCCCACCCCCCACCCCACCCTAC
>NC_134878.1:12195639-12213139 GCF_041734735.1 Babylonia areolata | reverse complement strand
CCCACCCCCCACCCCCACACCACCGCATCCCCCACCCCTCTCCTTTCTTCCCCCCCCCCCGCCCCCCCCCGCCGCGCCCACCCCCCCTCCCCCCATGATGTGTCGCGTGCACAGCTCTCTCCAAACTCACAAAACACCAACAGCAAACAGCATACAGCGGAGACCAGACAGTGTCTTAAAGAAAGAAAGAATAAAAGAAAAGAAAAGAAAATGAAAAGCCGAGTCGCCAGTGCCATCACCTTTTGCGGTGAGCGTGTGCAACTTATCAGATGGTGTGACACATAAACGCTTAAGTAAAGAGTGGGTCGCTCGACTTTGCCGAAAGATGATACACGAGTGTGTGTGTGTGTGTGTGTGTGTCTCTGTGTGTATGTGTTGTGTGTGTGTGTGTCTCTGTGTATGTGTTGTGTGTGTGTGTGTGTGTGCGTGTGCGTGTATGTGTGTGCTTGCTGCCATATATCTTCCATGTCACCCTGCACTTTTTTGGCAAACACTCACTTGGACGGGGGGACTGCGCGGAATGCGGTATTGCGATTTTCTTCTTCTTCTTCTTCTTCTTTTGCGTCTTCTTCTTCTGTTTTGGGGGCAGGGGGGGGGGGAGGGGCGGCCGGGGGCTCTGTTTGTTATGTATGGACCGCTGTTGCGGCAAGCAGCGCCCAGATTAGACATCAAATCGAAAGGGCCGGGAAGGCCCGGTTCGCGAGACTGAACTCACACACACACACACACACACACACACCTGGTGTAAGTTTTCGTTTGTTTGAAAATGAATTGTGGTGGGATTATAGTGAGAGACATGGCCCCTGGAACGTTTTGACAAAACAAAAAAAAAGAGTCAGTGTCGGGCTCTGAAATTCGGAGTGTATTATTTGTCCTCACATTTATTTATTTATTTGGTTATTTATTTACCTATCTATGCATTCGTTTGCTTGTTTATGTGTTTATTTATTTATCTGTTTATCTATTTGTTGGAAGCGAATAGAGCCTTTGAAAATCAATGCCATATTCAAACAAGAGGAAGGTACGTGTGATAAATTGTGTGTGTGTGTGTGTGTGTGTGTGTGTGTGTGTGTGTAGACTCTCTCTCCGTCCGCGGCCACCGCAAGGCGTTAGCATTATTTTGCAATATCTATCTTCTGTACGTAACGTAGACTACTCAGTACAGTGCATGTCCATTGTGTGTTTGTGTGTATGTGTGTGTGTTTGTGTATGCGGTGTGTGTGTGTATATGCATGTGTGTGTGTGTGTTGTGTGTAGTGTGTGTGTATGCCTCTTGTCTTGTCAGCCTGCTTTACTACTACCTCTCTCTGCCTGCCTAGGCTGCTAGGAGGAAGGTGGCAGAATGGTTAAGACGCTCAGCTGCCAATACAGAGAGTCCGTGAGGGTGTGGGTTCGAATCCCGCTCTCGCCCTTTCTCCTAAGTTTGACTGGAAAATCAAACTGAGCGTCTAGTCTTTCGGATGAGACGATAAACCGAGGTCCCGTGTGCAGCACGCACTTGGCGCACTGAAAAAGAACCCATGGCAACGAGAGTGTTGTCCTCTGGCGAAATTACGTAAAATGAAATCCACTTTCATAGGTACACAAATATGTAAGCATGCACTCAAGGCCTGACTAAGCGCGTTGGGTTATGCTGCTGGTCAGGCATCTGCTCAACAGATGTGGTGTAGCGTGTATGGATTTGTCCGAACGCAGTGACGCCTCCTTGAGAAAGTGAAACTGAAATCTGCCTGCCTGCCAGCCTGACTGGCCGATCGCGGAAAGCTCGTGCACCCCGCGTGCAATCCCCTCCCTTCTGTTCCCCCGACACCGGAGAGGCGAGGCTGTTGTGTTGGCGCAGACTGGTCCGGGTGGGCCAGCGCCGGCCTGTATATCTACCTACCTTCCTCAACTCTACGTAGTCGCCGTGTTCCGGCAGTGTAGGTCTGTCTGTCTGTCTGTCTGTCTGGCTGGCTGGCTGGCTGGCTAAGCAGGCGGTGCCCAAGATACCCCGGCTGTTTGGAATGCTTGAGACATCGGGTATCTTACCCCCACCCAACCTGACTTCTACACACACACACACACACACACACACACACACACACCCCTCCTTCCCCCTCCAATTTTACCCACTCCACCCCCCCCCCCCCATCCCACCACACCGCATTCTGCCTTCTGCGGGATCAGTCATCTTGCTACACACACACACACACACACACACACACACACACACACACACGCATATGCACATGCGCACGCACACACACACACACACGCACAGCACACACACACACACACACACACACACTGAGGAGGGGCATTGTTCTGGCGACAGACAGGTTGCCGATGCTGTATACTCCCGGCGCGGCAGTCAGTGCCAGAGCCGACACGGGGCGGGCAGGAAGGAGGGTGGGGGTGGTGGTAGCAGGGGTGGAGGCGTGGGGGGGTGGGGTGAGGGGCAGGAGGGAAAAAGGGGTGGGGGGGGGGTGTGGAAAGAGGGTAAGCTTAACAAAGCCTTTGTTACAAGTTGCCCCCCCCCCCCCCCAACATCCCACCACCTCCACCCCATCTTCCTCTCTCCTCTTCCGTCCATCTCCCAGTGAACGTGTCGGCTGTTTTTTGTTGTTGTTTTTTTGTTTTTTTTTTTGTTTCTTGGTGTTGTTGTTGTTTTTTTGGGGGGGTTGGCTTTTTTTCTCCACGTGCAGCGTCAGATCTCTGTCTCTCTGTCTGTCAGTCTGTCGGAGGGGGTGGGGCGGTGTGGCGAGCCTGATTTCGTGTTTGTCATGCTGGTGATGTGTTGTAAGGACTTTTGAGTTTGATGGTCTGCTTTTCGTTGCCACTTCTACATCCTGCTTCTTTGTTTCTGACACTGTCTGTCTGTCTGTGTGTCTGTCTGTCTGTCTGTCTGTCTGTCTGTGTGTTTCTGTCTGAGTCTTTCCTCTCTCTCTCTCTCTCTCTCTCTCTCTCTCTCTCTCTCTCTCTCTCTCTCTGTTCGTCTCTGTCTTGTCTCTCAGTATCCCTTTCTCTGTCTCTCTCTGTCTGTCTCTAAGTCCCTCTGTCTGTCTGTCTCTCTATCTACCTATCTATCTATATCTATCTATCTGTCTGTCTATCTATCTATCTATCTATCTTTCCACCCTCTTCAACTGTTTTTGCTGTCACATAATAATCATTCACTCTGTATACCGGTAGTTGTATAGTTTCAACTGGGCATCCAAATACGGCTTCCGAGGCGAACCACCACGTCAGTGTACTGACTTTGTGTGTTCGACTGGACCGCTGTGAATAGTTGGATTGGGTGATTCATCCTAAAACTACGAGCTTTTAAAATGAAACACGTCTAAACAATACCCCCCCCCCATCCCCCTCTCCCTTTTCTCTACACCCCTGCCTCCAGCTTCACCACCACCACCTAAAAAAGAAATCTTGCTGATAGATTTTCGGTTTTCTGGCCGTTGTAACTTACGATGATTTTTTTTTTAAGCCCCAGGAGCCAGTTACATTGCTTGGTTCTAACTTTTTTGACAGTTACACGTGACTAAATGCCTACGTTGACCGAACTACGCCATTGGTCAGTTCCATTCTAACACACAGTTAGTAGCGGGTTACGACCATACTAGGCTCTTCCGTCCAAGCAATGCAACTGGCTCCAGGAGATTCAGTTTCAAGGAGTGTCAAATGTTCTGACTGATCGATATTCGCTACACTTTATCTGCTTGGCGGTCGCGTAAACCCAACGTGTTGGTCAAGTCCTTGAGAGTGTGTACCAGTACGTTATGGGAAATTAAAAATATTTACATTCAAATGAAAATAGAATTGTATTGTCTTTTGTACTATTCTCCCCCCCCCCCTCCCCTTTCCCCAGCAGACTTCTTTATGTTAGAGTGAAGCTGTTGTCCCCCGGGTGAGAGCGCTTTGCTACATTGCAGCACCGCCACCCTTATTTGTATTTGTCTGTATTTGTATTTCTTTTTATCACAACAGATTTCTCTGTGTGAAATTCGGGCTGCTGTCCACAGGGAGAGCGCGTCGCTACACGACAGTGCCACCTTTTTTTTTCTTTCTTTTTTTTTCCTGCGTGCAGTTTTATTTGTTTTTCATATCCCAGTGGATTTTTCTACAGAACTTTGCCAGGAACAACCCTTTTGTTGCCGTGGGTTCTTTTACGTGCGCTAAGTGCATGCTGCACACGGGACCTCGGTTTATCGTCTCGTCCGAATGACTAGCGTCCAGACCACCACTCAAGGTCTAGTCGAGGGGGAGACAATATCGGCAGTTGAGCCGTGATTCGAACCAGCGCGCTCAGATTCTTATCGCTTCCTAGGCGGACGCGTTCCCTCTAGGCCATCACTCCACATGGTAAAAGCACACACACACTACACACACACACACACAAAACCAACAAATCAGTCGATACATCAGAACAGATTTAAAAGTGACAAGATACATTATCAGCCAGAGGACCGGGAGAAGAAAAAAAAAGAAAAAAAAGTTCAGATCCCCCGTTAGTTCAGTGAGCTAAGCCGGCAGCGATGGTTGTGGTGGTGGTGGTGGTGGTTATCTGGGACACCACCACCACTTGGGTCGTTGTCCAGACGTGACGTCAAACTGGACTTAAGAGCACGTGCACCGCGTGCGTTACATGAAGCAGTGTCACGAGGGAGAGGGTGGAGGGGTGGGGGGGGAGGGTAAGGGGGGGGGGGGAGGGGAAGGAAGGAAGGCAGGAAGGAAGGGCGGCAAGTCAGCAGACAGTGACCACTCAGTCATTATCAGCCTCTCTCACCCACCTTGGCCCAGTCCTTGAAAGCCGGCCCTGAAGAGCCCTCCAGTCACATCAGCTGAGATACGCGCCAGTGTTATTACTAACTGGTCGATACAACTGGCCAACGGTCAGTGTGTACCCTTCCGCCGCGGGGTCTGTGGTTGTGTTGTATTTCATTGTGTTGGGTTGTATTTCATTGTAATGTGTTGTATTTCATTGTAATGTGTTGTATTTTAATGTATTGCGTTGTATTTTAATGTATTGTGTTGTATTTTAATGTAATGTGTTGCATTTCATTGTATTGTGTTGTATTTTAGTGTGTTGTGTTGTATTTTAATGTATTGTGTTGTATTTTAATGTGTTGTGTTGTATTTCATTAATGGTATTGTGCTGCGTTTCATTGTATTGTGTTGTATTTTAATGTGTTGTATTTTAATGTGTTGTGTTGTATTTCATTGTTCTACAGAACCAAGATTAAAGGAAGGGGCGGGCGGGGGGTGTGAAAAGAAAAGAGCGAAGGTTAGCGACTGACTTCTAACTCTTGCAACAACTGGATTGCATTACAAGTTAACAGTTTTTAATCCCTTCTTCAAAAGTAACCCCCCTCCCCCTAACCCCCACCCACCCCACCCCCCACAAAAAAAATTTTTTTTTAAATTCCACAGAATATTTATTTCAGTAAAACGTTCCAGAAAAAGCCACCGTTTAAAAGAATTTTTTAAAGTATAACGCTTGGCAAGCGAGATACGTGTGTTTGGGAAGGGAAAAAGTCATTTTGTTGGGGAGGGAGGAGGGGTGGGGGGGTGGGGGTGGAGGTTGTCACCCTCTCTCTCTGTCACCCTACATGGTGTGAGTAAGTAAGATTGATAGGCTCCACTGCCTCTCAATTCCCCCCCACCCCCACCTTGTCAGCAGGCAAGAAAAAAAAAAAAAACACCGTGGGACGCTAAATACAAGAAGACGCTGACAACACTGTATGATCGCATAATGCATACATACTTGGCGGAGATTTGATTTGATTTGATTTTTTTATTTTTGTTTATTATTATCTTTTTTTTTATGGGGCGTGTTATTTCGCTCCGCGATGCATTGTTGCTGCCGTTTTGTCAAGGAGGGGCGTGGGGGGGGGGGGTAAGGGGGAGGGGGGGCGAGTCTCTTCTCTCTCTCTGCTTGGCAATGCTTGAAACGCACCGCTTGGAATGCCACTTATCTGTTCCCTTCTCTGAATGTCTGTCCGTCTGACTGTCTCTCTCTCTCTCTGTATCTCTCTCTCTGTCTCTGTCTCTGTCTGTCTGTCTGTCTGTGTGCGTGTGTGTGTGTTGGGGGGGGGAGGGGGGTCAATGTGCTAATATCTCCACCGTTGGAAAATAAAGATTCGTTCTCTCTCTCTCTCTCTCTCTCTCTCTCTCTCTCTCATACAGTACTTCTTCTTCTTATTCTTCCAGCCGCACACCTCTTGAGAGTGCAGACTATGAAAGCCCGTGACTGGAAGAGCTCTTGTGTTCTGTAAACATGAAACGGTAGAAGTACAAACAACAGTTTACGAGATAACGTAAAGTCGTAAACTGACACTAGCGGTGAACTACCGCGCATGCGAGGGAGAGAGAGAGAGAGAGAGAGAGGCAAAGGAATAGCAGGGAATTGAAGGAATGGGTATGGAGGGGGGGGGGGAGAAGGGGGGCGCCCGGGTGAGGGGGTGGGGGGGTGGAAGCATGTAATGTGCGTCTGAGACAAGAGACAGAAGGGGGAGTATTTGGAAATCCATTGAGGAACACCTCCCTGGCTCTCTGGATACTTACAAACAATAATTATTAGCGATAGATTCCAGGAGCCAGTTGCATTGCTCGGACGGAAGAGCCTAGTATGGTCGTAACCCGCTACAAACTGTGTGTAGTATGGAACTAGACCAATGGCGTAGTTCGGTCAACGTAGGCATTTAGTCACGTGTAACTGTCAAAAAGTTTGAACCAAGCAATGTAACTGGCACCTGGAGCCTTAAAAGGGAAATCACACAGGTCATTTTAAGTTTCTGCTTCTCTGCCAGTCCTTGCTGTTCAAATGTTTGGATCCCTTCATGCCACACGGAACCTGGACGGCGATTCAATGAGATCAGTGATAAAGAGGATGACGAGATGAACGAGGGTTAGGTAACGTGGTCCTTCTCTCTCTCTCTCTCTCTCTCTCTCTCTCTCTCTCTGTGTCTCTCTCTCTGTCTCTGTCTCTCTCTCATATACATACACCACACACACACACACACACACACACACACACACACACACACACACACGCCTAATATCATCCCCAGTGAAAATAATTTATGTTAAAGAACGGACGAACGAATGCGCGCACAATTACGCACGCATGCACACACACACACACACACACACACACACACACACACACACACACACACACACACACACACACACACACACACACACACACACACACAACCCCTCCCTTTGAATCAGGACCTATTCCCGACCTATTGTGTTAGGACAGATACACAGCAGTGACACTGGAAGCCGTAAATTAAAAGACGACGCAAGCTACTCGCTGGGTGTGATGCTTCACCGGTTGTGAACGTTGTGAAGGCCTCTCCAGAAATCATCCAGCCCCACCCCCCCTCCCCCCGCGCCCCCCAGCCCCCAGGCCCCCACATATTATATTTTTACTTGCCTGGGTCTGCACAATGAGTGTGTGTGTGTGTGCGCGCGCGCCCCGAGTCCGTGTATGGCTCTTATACATTACTTTGGAGGAGGCGTTTATGGCTGAAGGTATGACTGCGTTGTCACGTTGCTTGTTGTAGAAGTCTGGACTTTTGTTTTCTTTCTGAGAGTAAAAAAAACAAGAAGACACTGACCTCTCGTGTGGCTGCGAAGTTCTTGTAGTCTTTCTGTGTTGTGGTGACCAACACTGGGAGTATTCTGAACCTAATTCTTTCGTTCAGTTGACATCTAATTTGCTGCTGATTTATCGCGAGACTTTCTGTCGTATGGTGGCAAACGTTTATTGGGCAATGTTTTAAACATGATTCTTTCGCTCAGTTGACCTCTTTATTTGCTGGTAAGTTGTCGCGTCGTGTGATGACAAACGTTTTATAAGCAATATTTTGAACATGATTAGTTCGTTCAGTTCTGCCGCCTGCGTTGCAAGCCATTGCGATTCTTTGAAGATGGACATTAGATCGATCGGCACTTAGGTCTCTTGTACAAACAAAAAAGTAACCAGTTTATTAATCGGTAACTTGGAATAGAATGTTTAGTGACGAAAACAAGAAAACAGAGAGGGGGGAGGGGGTGGAGGTGGGAAGGTAGACAGGAAATAAAGAAAGGGTAACAAAGTGAGCGAGGCATGAACACAAATTTTAAAAAGACAAGTGGTCAGTTAAAGAAAGAGATCGCAGACCGAAAGAGTGTGAGGGCAGAGAGAAAGACACAGATACACAGAATGACACAGAGGGAGAGAGAGAGAGCGACACACACACACACACACACACACACACACACAGAGATGGTTCCACAGAGAGGAATATATAGGGACAAAGATAAACAAGTCATCACCATTTTCTACACTGACTGGAGTTTTGAAATTGCCTTCCCGCCGTGAGTTTGGAGCAATGGTCATTGTCTTGTTCAACGAAGTCACTTGTCATGCCATCACCTGTCCTTTATTTCACCCTCTTTATCTCTCGGTCTGTCTGTCTGTCTGTCTGTCCACCTCTGTTCCTTTATCTCTCGGTCTGTCTGTCTGTCTGTCTGCCTGCCTGTCCACCTCTGATCCTTTATCTCTCGGTCTGTCTGTCTGTCTGTCTGTCTGTCTGTCCACCTCTGTTCCTTTATCTCTCGGTCTGTCTGTCGTCTGTCTGTCCACCTCTGTTCCTTTATCTCTCGGTCTGTCTGTTTGACTGTCTGTCTGTCCACCTCTGTTCCTGAATCTCTCGATCGGGATGTCTGTCTGTCTGTCCTCTGTTCCTGTATCTCTCGGTCTGTCTGTCTGTCCACCTCTGTTCCTGTATCTCTCGGTCTGTCTGTCTCTGTCTGTCTGTCTGTCTGCCTGCCTGTCCACCTCTTTTCCTGTATCTCTAGGTATGTCTGTTGCTTTCTGTCTCTCTCTCTCTCCTCCACTTCCCCCCCCCTCTCTCGTCTCTCTCTCTCTCTCTCTCTCTCTCTCCTCTCTCCTCTTCCATCCTCTGTTCCTTTATCTCTCGGTCGGTCGGTCTGTCTGTCTGTCTGTCTGTCCACCTCTGTTCCTTTATCTCTCGGTCGGTCTGTCTGTCTGTCTGTCTGTCTGTCTGTCTGTCCACCTCTGTTCCTGAATCTCTCGGTCTGTCTGTCTGTCTGAATATTTGCCTGTCTGTCTGTCTGTCTGTCCACCTCTGTTCCTGAATCTCTCGGTCTGTCTGTCTGTCTGAATATTTGCCTGTCTGTCTGTCTGTCCATCCACCTCTGTTCCTGAATCTCTCGGTCTGTCTGTCTGTCTGAATATTTGCCTGTCTGTCTGTCTGTCCATCCACCTCTGTTCCTGAATCTCTCGGTCTGTCTGTCTGTCTGAATATTTGCCTGTCTGTCTGTCTGTCCATCCACCTCTGTTCCTGAATCTCTCGGTCTGTCTGTCTGTCTGAATATTTGCCTGTCTGTCTGTCTGTCCATCCACCTCTGTTCCTGAATCTCTCGGTCTGTCTGTCTGTCTGAATATTTGCCTGTCTGTCTGTCTGTCCATCCACCTCTGTTCCTGAATCTCTCGGTCTGTCTGTCTGTCTGAATATTTGCCTGTCTGTCTGTCTGTCCATCCACCTCTGTTCCTGAATCTCTCGGTCTGTCTGTCTGTCTGAATATTTGCCTGTCTGTCTGTCTGTCCATCCACCTCTGTCCCTGTATCTCTCAGTCGGTCTGTCGGTTGGTCGGTCTGTCTGTCTGTCTATGTCTGTCTGTCTGCCTGTCTGTCTATCGGTATGTCTGTCTGCCTGCCTGTCCACCTCTTTTCCTGTATCTCTGGGTATGTATCTTTCTGTCTCTCTCTCTCTCTCCACTTCCCCCCCCCCTCTCTCTCTCTCTCTCTCTCTCTCTCTCCCTTCCTCTTTCTGTGTATCTCATACGTGTACAGAGGTATACTGTCACACTCCTTCATTTTCTCTCAGTTGTGCATTCTCTCTTTCTCTCTCCCGATCCCCCCCCTCTCTCTCTCTCTCTCTCTCTCTCTCTCCTTGAGTCAGAACAGTGCATGTGTGTGTATGTGCGCGCGAACGCGCGCGTGTCTGTGTCCTTGCTTACTTTTCCTGTGTATTTGTGTGTGCTTTTTGCGTGTGTGTGTGTGTGTGTGTGTGTGTGTGTGTGTGCTGGATTTTTTTTTTTTTTTTTTTTTTAAGATTCATAGACCCTCCTAGTCCAGTTTGATTTTTTTACCTCTGTTCTTTTTTTCTTTTCTTTTCTTTTCTTTTCTTTTTTTTTTTTTTAAAGGGCCCCAGGCCTCTCTGTTGTGGAGTCAAGTGTTTGAGGAAGAGTGGTGGTCTGAGTGCGGTTGGCCAAGATCAGGTTATTGTGCGTGCATTTCACTTTCCGCCTGTAGCCTGGGACCCCGACCCACTGTATGTGTGTGTGTGTGTGTGTGTGTGTGGAGGGAGATGGGAGGGGAGGGGAGGAGGGGCGTGGAGGTATGGAGAAGTGGTGAGTGAGAAAGGTACCCGCGTCACAAGCTTCGGTTGTTCTTTCTTTTCTTCCAGTTGGTGGTGGAAGTTCGTGATTTGGCCGGGGAGGTGGGGGGGAGTGGGGGGTGTCGGAATGGGGTGGTGGAAGTTATCGAAATAATAGACAACAGATTGTTCCAGTAGACTGACAGAGACAAGAAAAGACAGAGACAGAAAGATGGGCCTCGGACTTTCAGTTCGGCAGCTTTGCGTTTTAGGAGAATTGGGGGATGGGCTGGGTTCTCCTGTAGTACCTGTGAAAACTGGATCTGGAGTGTTTCTTCTTCAATGCTGGTCCTCCCGTAACTACACTTCTTTTCCTCTTTCCATTAACGTCTTTGTCCTTTGTATCGTTTTGAATAACTGCCCTCCAACGATCTTTTTTTTTTTGTTTTGTTTTGTTTGAATTTTCAACCTCTGTGACAGCTTCCCAATTGAACACATGATAATGTATTCTGGAAAGCGACAACAAGGGCAATAACTTCAGCAAAAAAAAAACGGGAGATCACAGGACACAGAAGGTATTGGCCATGAATGACGTGAAATTATCCCTTTGAGGCAGTTTCGGCAGCAGCTCGGTCATCTAGAATGAGACATGCACATAAAAAGGCATGCACGTCTTGGCGTCCTTGAAGAAAAATGCAGACTCACGATCATCGGAAACGATAATTTTTTTTCCCCCCCTCGACATGTTTGGGGTGTGGGGCTAGATTTCACGCGAGGTATCCGGGCGAGCAGAGAGAAAAAAAAAATTGTCCGGGGTAGTTCTGTTTGTGGTCATTTGTGATCCGTTACCGACTTAGACCTCTTGACTCCTTGTGGAGCATAGGGCTGTAACAGTACTCCTGCAGTGGACACGGTTTGGGGGCTGTCCTCTTCTTCAGCACGGTCCGTGCCCATCCGGCTGCCTTCATCTCGTCTCCGTGCTTCTTCTCCAGGTCTGTTTCGGTCTGTATCCATTACCGAGCGGAAAGTATGTGCGTTTTCTTGTCTCTGTTCGGGGGGGGGGGGGGGGGGGGGGGGGGGTGTCGGTACAGCGTTGTTCTCTCATCGTCCTCATCTCTTTCCCATGTGCAGGGTTTGACTGTAATTCCAACAAATTTTGAGACGATGTTTGACGATTATGATAGTGCCTTTAATGATCTCATTGCCGTGTATCTGTTTCTTTTGATCCGAAAGAAAGTGGAAGTAAGCAAAACATGAATCACTCTAAATCATTTGGGACATCGGTAGCATGGATGATGTGGTTGGTTAAGTGGTGAAACAAAAATCAAAATAAATGAAAACCATGTCAATTAAACAAGACACCAAATCTACAGTGAAAAACAAAAACCGGGGGGAGGGGGATGGATGGAAATTTAGAAACACACACACACACACACACACACACACACACACACACACCTTTCATACAAAGATGTAGAGTTGTTGTTTAAACTCATTCTTTCATTGTGGTCTTTCTTTATCAAAATATGAAATGTTTAACGACGTTTTGTATCCTCCCTCCCATCTTCTACGTTTGCGAAACTCTCTGCCACCCAGTGCTTCTGAAGATGATTTCAGTGTGTGTGTGTGTGTGTGTGTTGAATTTGCCCAAAATATTAGGTTTTCAGTTTCCTTTGGATGGAGTGAGTATTTGTGGCAGTGTGCCCCACCGTTTCCAAGCGGTGATGGTGACGGTGGTGATGGTGGTTGTGAGTTCTTTTCAGCAATGAGCGAACTTCAAAAGTGACCCTTCTGTTGTCCCAGCCTTATTGAAAGGTTGAGGTTTTAAAGCTGGCTCCTGTGCGGTTACTCTTTTCTTCTGCTATCGGGAGCGGAGAAAAAGTGCACTTTTTTGATGTTTGATTTTCGCGCGGGCGGTGAGCGTGTGTGTGTGTGTGTGTGTGTGTTTTGCTAAGAGGAGGGGATAGGGAGGGGAATGATGTAAAGTGTTCGTGTGTGGGATTCCCCCATCCTGCTACACACCCAACCCATTACCGCCCCCCCCCCCCCCGTACCCCCCCTCCTCCCCCGCGCCTGTCTTACATCCCTTTACCACCCACCCACTTCCTCTTTTTCCCACCCCCTTCCACTCTCCCCCCCCCCCCCCCCCCCCCCCCCCCCCGTCCCCCCCTTCTTTCTTCGTGATACTCTTCCCCAATCCGGTTTTTCATTTCTTGGTTGTTGTTGTTCTTGTTGTTTTGCTGTTGTTTTCTTTTAAAAACTCGTTTCATAACTGCGTTTTATAACACCAAACCTCCCACCACCCCTCACTCACACGCCCAACTCCCCACACACCCCCCCACACACCCCCCCCCTCACCTCCACCTCCAGCTTAGAACACATTCCGCGATTCTTTAGAAGTTGAGTGTCGTTTTTTATGATTGCTTTTTCTCGCGGTTAATTGTCAGACGTGTTCAAAAATATCTGCTCAGCTCGTTCTGTTCACCTGGTTTCATAGTTTTGTGTGCGGGGTTTTTATTATTGGGGGGGCGGGGGGGGGGGGGGAGGGTGGAAAAGGGAGGGGGAGGGGGGAAAGGGAGGGGCGGTTATCGGGTGTTTCGATTCGAAAAGGGGTTGAGCTTTTTTTTTTTGCTTTTTTTTTTCTTTTTTTCTTTTTTGTGTTGTTGTTGAAAGTTTTCTGCTGGGTGTTATAGTTAACGAGGTGTGATGTAGTGTGGGGGAGATGGAGGAGGAGGTGAGGCGTGGGAGAGGGGGGGGGGTGGGGGGGGCTACAGGATCTCAGCGTATCTGTGTTCTACCCCTTCTTATTTCTCTTTCTCTGCAATGGGGAAGGAAGTTAGGGGATGCAGAGGAAAAACAAAAACAAAAAAACCAAACTTGATATGTCCCTCGCTCGCCACACGTCAACAAGTAGCTGGACAAGAGAGGTAGGTTAGCGTGGAAGCGGTGTCGTTGTTGTGGACGGTAGTAATGTTTCCCTCTTCTTCTTCTTCTGTCTTCCTCTTCTTCTTCTTCTGTCTTCCTCTTCTTCTTCTTGTTCTGTCTTCCTCTTCTTCTTCTTCTTCTTCTGTCTTCTTCTTCTGTCTTCCTCTTCTTCTGTCTTCTGTCTTCCTCTTCTTCTTCTTCTTCTTCTTCTTCTTCTTCTTCTTCTTCTTCTTCTTCTTCTTCTGTCTTCTTCTTCTTCTTCTGTCTTCTTCTTCTTCTGTCTTCTTCTTCTTCTTGTTCTTCTGTCTTCTTCTTCTTCTTCTTCTGTCTTCTGTCTTCTTCTTCTTCTGTCTTCCTCTTCTTCTTCTTCTGTCTTCTGTCTTCTTCTTCTTCTTCTGTCTTCTTCTTCTTCTTCTTCTGTCTTCTGTCTTCTTCTTCTTCTTCTGCGTTCGTGGGCTGCAACTTCCACGTTCACTCGTTTGTACACGAATGGGCTTTTTTACGTGTATGACCGTTTTTGGTTGGGGTTTTTTTGTTGTTTTTTTTGGTTTTTTTGGTGTGTGTGTGTGTGTGTGTGTGTTGGTTTTTATTTTACCCCCGCCATGTAGGCAGCCATACTCCGTTTTCGGGGGAGTAGTGTTTCCTGTTTTTCTGTTTCTGTAGTTAACGGGAAGGGTGGGGGGGGAGGAAGGAGTGGGGGGAGGGAGGGGATGAGGGAGGAGTTGGGGGGGGGGGGCGGGCGTGTATAAATAGCCTCAGTGCACGAGCGTTTAGTTTGTGGAAGGATTGTGTGACGATGCTATCATTCTTAGTGAGGCTTTGCTTCAAGTGCTAGATAAATACATTGGGAGGGGAGGGTTGCGGAGGGAGGGAGGGAGGGGTGAGAGGGTGAAGGGGAGGGGGGGGGAGTGCTTTTCCCGTCCCCCGTTTTCACTGACGTCGCAAAGAAGGTGGTATGTGTGTGGTGTATGGGGGGGGGGGGGGGGGGGGGGGGCGGGGGACGGGAGGAGATGGATGAAGGAAGGAATGGATTCTGGGAGGAAGCGAGGTGGGGTGGGAGGGGGGATGGATGGGGTGGAGGTATAAACTAAGTGGGTGTTCGTTTATCGAATTTCAGGGTAAAACTTCTCGCTTTGGTGCTGAGCTGTTTGAACCAGGTGGAACCCGGCCACGCGACGACAGAGTTTCTACTTTACTTGAAGAGCGCTGCAACTGGAATTGTGGGCAATTCCGGGAGAAGGTATTTCTGACGTCTTCAAGGACTTGAACGCCTCCTGCATTTTTTTGAGGTGGGGGTGGGTGGGGGGTGGACTAGATGAGCAGTCCCTTGGCAGTTCATTAAGCTAGGTGTTTAAGGCCTTGCTCTCATCATTAACTGCGTACTTCGCGTGTGCTTGAGTGCATAATTATGTGTGTGTGTTCGTGAGTGAGCGGTTACGTGTCCAGAATCGAGTGGATTTTTTTTTTTTCCCTACCCGCGATGGAATGCGTCATGTGCATGCAATAAACGACCGCTTTGAGCTGACAGATCCCCCACCCCCCACCCCCCCACCCCCCACTTATAGACCTATCATTGGCACACTGGTCGGCTCTTTTGAAAACTTCAAAACATGCACACACACACACACACACACACACACACACACACACACACACACACAGGTGGGACGAGGGGGCGAGGGGGGAGGGAGAGGGATCGGAGTAGGGTGTATTTAAAATGTCTCAGGCGCGTATTTTTGTGTGTGTATTAAGAGAGTGAGAGAGCTTGAAATAAGACAGATCTATAGAAGTTCCTGGGGATTAGGGGTGGAGGGGGTGAGAGGGTAGGGGGATTTGTCACTTCTTAGAGTTGTTATACACTTATGACATAGTGTGAGATCAAGACAAACATAGTGTTTGCCCTGGAGAGCAAACTATGAGGGGGGGGGGGGAGGAGAGAAAGAGTGGGTGGGGGGGGGGGGGTTCGAGGGACAGGGGTAGTAAGGACGAGGGAAGATGTCGCTTGGTACGTTGCACACACACACGCACACACACACGCTCTCTCTCTGTCTCTGTCTCACACATACACGCGCACACACACACACACGCACACACACACACACACACACACACACGCACACGCGAGCGCGCTGTGCCTCTTTCTGCCTCTCATTCTCTCTGCCTGTTTTCCTCATACCCTCTGTCTGTCTTCCCTCCCACCCACCCCCCACCTCTCTCTCTCATTTTGTGTGTGTGTGTGTGTGTGCGTGATCATCTCTCCCTATATGCTTATTTTGCCAGGGACAACCTTTTTCATGTTCATCTTCTTGGAACAGTTTGGGCTCTGACCTTGCTCCTTTATATATATATATATATATATATATATATGTGTGTGTGTGTGTGTGTGTGTGTGTGTGTGTGTGTTATTGGGAGGGGGAATGGTTTCAGTTCCTCGACAGTTTAACTACAGTGAAAATCGAGCATGGAGAGGTGTTTTTTTTTTTGTTTTTTTGTTTTTTTCCATTGATAGTGTACTGCGTAGAAGAGGAGAGAAACAAAAATGTCCCAAACTGTGAGTGTCCTTTGGTGTTGTTGGACAGTGACGGTGTTGGGGGTGGGGGGGGGGGGGGGTGTTGGGGGGTGGGCATCGTGCATTGTTTCACCACCTCCGGCCTGGAATTCCTTCACTGATTCATTTACACCTTTCACGTGTTTTGTTTTTTTGTATTGTTGTTGTTTGTTTTTTTTTGTTTGTTTTTTTTTGTTTTTTTCTTTTCTTCTGTTTTCCTTCCTTCATCCACTTCTGTCCCTCACACGTAGATGCGGGGGGACACACACACACACAGAGACACACACGCACGCACACACACACACACACACACACACACACACACACACACACACACACGCACACACATTCCACACTGATTCATTTACACCATCCACGTTGTAGTGGTTGTTGTTTTTTTTTCTCCTTCTTCTGAAATCCTTCCTTCGAGATCCCCTTCTGTCCCTCACACGTAGATGCGGACACACACAGACACAGACAGAGAGAGAGAGACACAGAGAGACACAGAGAGAGAGACAGAGAGAGAGACAGAGAGAGAGAGAGAGAGAGTTTAAACAACTTCCCTTTCCGCTCTGCGTCGCCTTCTTTTCTTTCTTTTTTTTTCTTTTTTTTCTTTTCTTTTTTCTTGGTCTTCCTCTGGCGTGACGGCGGTGTGTCCCTGGGCGCGTTGTAGCATCGCAAAGCGCAAGTTTGGTAACGGCCTTAATAGCCGACAGCTACATTAGAGCCTGCTGAATGGCCAGTGTTTTAACAGGGTCCAGGGCCCGGGCCTGCATGGTTAGCTGATGTCGTGGTCAAGCATGAAGACGGGGACGGCCACTCGGCGGGATGACACACGGGGAGGGGGGGGGGGGGGGGGCGGGGGGGGGGGGGTGGAGGTGGTGGGGGGATGGGGGCAGGGGAGTTGCCTGGGTAGCCGGAGGGACAAAGTGTGCGACACACACACACACACACACACACACACATACACACATACACACACACACACACACACGCACACACACACACACACACACACACACACACACACACACACATACACACACACACGCACACACACACACCAAAGCGATGCGGCGGTCCTGGGCTGGTGGGGGGGGGGGGGGTTGGTTGCAGTGAGCTGTCTCCGTTTCAGTTTCTCAACTTGAGGAGGGGTCGCTATGTTCGGACAGACAAATCCATATATACAATACGTTTCACTACGTATCATGAATCGAGTTTTTTTGTTCAAGGCCTCCGCTGATGATTCTGGTTTTTTGTTTGTTGGTTGGTGGGTTGTTTTGTTGTTTGTTTTTTTGTTTTTTTTACATTCACAGATTAACAAAGAAACGAAACATGTTGGAAGAAGAGAGGGATTTTTTTTTTTCAAGATGTCCACCAACTGCTTATGGTCCGCCCCCCCCCCATCCCATCCTGTGCCCTGTGGCCAGACTGGAGGTGGGGGGTTCCGGGGGGGGGGGGGGGGGCGCGGGGAGGGGGGGGTTGAGGTGCACGTCCAATGAGTGGTGGCAGGCTGCAGAAGTATAGAAAGGAGGCGGAGATGTTTTACTCCTTCGCCACTGACAGTTACCACAGCGCCCTCTAACCGCCAGCCACGCAGCCCCGGGTACGGCGGGTGGCGCCTCGTTACCCTCCCCCTTTTGTTCATCGGCAT
>NC_134878.1:12180639-12190639 GCF_041734735.1 Babylonia areolata | reverse complement strand
AAATCTCACTCTACCCCCACTATATATCGTCCCCCCCTCCCCTTCCCTTTCCCGGCTGGAGAGTCAGAGCGTTTAAAAGCGCCTTGTCGTTTCCAATTGACCACAGCGTCTAACGAGCCGTGAGAAACACACTGCAACGTTAACACAAACGTCTCCAACCCCCACACCCTCCGCACCCTACCCCCTACCCCCTAGACAACCGGGTACATGGGGTCAGGGAGGAGTTCAGAAGGGAGAGAAAAAAAGAGGGGTGGGGTGTGTGTGGGGGGGGGGGGTACTAAAGGGAATAGATGGATGCTCGGGTGCTCCCAACTAATGTCGCTTGGTCACTGGTCAGTCGTCATCTGCAAGCGAACCAAGCGGGCAAGGTTTTTTTTGGGGTGGGAGGGGGGGGGGGGGTGGGGCGGGGGGGGGGGGAGAATGGTATAGAGACAGAGAGAGTGGGGGAAGGGAGAGTATAGATGGGCACTTGAGTAGGAGTGTGTGTGTGTGGGGGGGGCGCGGGGGGGGGTGTAGGTTGGGGACGGTTATGTTACAATGGGGGTGGGGGTGGGGGGGGGTGAGGAAAGAGCTGGAGAGAGAGATATATAGAGAGAAGAAGGTGGGGGTGGGGGTGGGGGGTGACGATTTGAGAGTTGGTTGTACAAAAACGCCATCCTCGTCCATAGAGTTGGTTTGTAAAGTGGAAGAGAGTGAGGTAGGGTGGGGGGGCGGTGGGGGCTGGGGTTGGGGGTCGGGGCTGGGGGCTGGGAAGGAAGGGGAATGGGAAACTAGGAAAAAGGGGTATCCATATTTTTTTTGTTGTTTTTTACGAGACATGCGACGAAAACTGCGAACAACTGGTGGGGTGGAAAGGGAGAGAGAGAGGGAGAGAGAGAGAGAGAAACCACTTGTTAGAGATAGAGAAACCAGAGAGAGAGAGAGAAACCACTTGTTAGAGATGGACAGAGAAACCGTTCGTACGGTTAGAAGGAGAGAGAGAGAGAGACACCACTTGTTAGAGATAGACAGAGAAACCGCTCGTACGGTTAGAGAGAGAGAGAGAGAGAGAAACCACTTGTTAGAGATAGACAGAGAAACCGCTCGTACGGTTAGAGAGAGAGAGAGAGAGAGAGAGAGAGAGAGAGAGAGAGAGAGAGCCTTGCAGTTGCATGGCAGCAGAGCCCATGACTGTTTTGATACGTGCAGATAGTTTCCGTCAGAAAATACCAAGTTAGCAAAAAGGCGTTCATACACATACTATATATCTCAAGCATTTTCTTTGTCAGAGAGGGTGAGCGAGGGCATCCGTGTGTGTGTGTGTGTGTGTGTTTGTGAGTGTGTGTCGGTGTGGCGAAGCCTTCTTACCACTTTGAGAGAGAGAGAGAGAGGGAGAGTGAGAGAGAGAGAAACCACTTGTTAGAGATAGAGAAACCACTCGTATGGTTAGAGAGAGAGAGGGAGAGAGAGAGATATATATAAACCACTTGTTAGAGACAGACAGAGAAACCGCTCGTATGGTTAGAGAGAGAGAGAGAGAGAGAGAGAAACCACTTGTTAGAGACAGACAGAGAAACCGCTCGTATGGTTAGAGAGAGACAGAGAAACCACTTGTTAGAGATAGACAGAGAAACCGCTCGTATGGTTAGAGAGAGAGAGAGAGAGAGAGAAACCACTTGTTAGAGATAGACAGAGAAACCGCTTGTATGGTTAGAGAGAGAGAGAGAGAAACCACTTGTTAGAGACAGAGAAACCGCTCGTACGGTTAGAGAGAGAGAGAGAGAGAGAGCCTTGCAGTTGCATGGCAGCAGAGCCCATGACTGTTTTGATACGTGCAGATAGTTTCCGTCAGAAAATACCAAGTTAGCAAAAAGGCGTTCATACACATACTATATATCTCAAGCATTTTCTTTGTCAGAGAGGGTGAGTGAGGGCATCCGTGTGTGTGTGTGTGTGTGTGTGTGAGAGAGAGAGAGAGAGTGTGTCGGTGTGGCGAAGCCTTCTTACCACTTTGTCTCACGAATGTGCGCGAGTTTCCGAAAACGCTATCTCTATCAGTCCCTGTCTCTCTCAATCTCTGTCTCGCTCGCCTTCTCTCTCTTTCAGTCTCTCTCTCTCTCTCTCTCTCTAACACACACACAAACACACACACACACACACACACACACACACACCCGCGTGTGGTGGTGTGCGCACACACACACACACACATACACACACACACACACACACACACACACACACACACACACACACACACACACACACACAACAACGTAGAGAAGTTCAGTCCTTTGTGTGTTTGTGGGACGTGGTGTGCGTTCAGCGTGTGTGACTCATTCCTATAAAGGCCTACTGACACTTTCCAGATTACACATTATATCGAAACAGATGTTAAATATTTTTTTTAGACCTGGCCCCAATTCATGACTCTGAAATATATATATGGAAGTGTTGGTCTGAGAGAGCGAGTAGGCTTAGAAGGTCGGAAGAATGGAGAGGTGTTTGTGTGTTTGCGTGTGTGTGTGTGTGTGTGTGTGCGTGCCTGCGTGTGTGGGTGAGTGTGCGTCCGCATGTGTGTGTGTGCGTGCGTGTGTGTGTGGTGAGTGCGTGCCTTGTGTGTGTGTGTGTGTGTGTGTGTCTGTCTGTCTGTCTGCGAGCGTGAGTGTGTGTCAGTGTATGAGTGTGTGTGATTGTTCTCCGTGTGTGTGTATGCATGCGTGCAATTGAGTGTGTGTATGTGTGTGGTGCGTGCTTGCGTGTGTGTGTGTGAGTGTGCGTGCATGCTTGCGTGCGTGTGAGTGTGTGTGCGTGCTTGTGAGTGTGGGTATGTGTATACGTGTGTGTGTGTGTGTGTGTGTGTGTGTGCGTGCTTGTGAGTGTGGTTATGTCAGTGTATACGTGTGTGTGTGTGTGTGTGAGTGTGTGTGTGTGAGAGAGAGAGAGTGTGTGAGTGTGTGTGTGTGCGAGAGTGTGTGTGTGTGTGTGTGTTTGTGGATGGGTTGGAGCAGGCAGGGCAGTGAGGGAGGGAGGGAGGGAGAGGCAGTGCACGCTGCAGTCCTGGCAAGCAAGCCACACCAGCCCGGCCCGGCCCCAGCATCTTATCGACTGGTGACATTCACAAGAATGGAATGTGAGGGGCTACCTAATGTTGTCTCCTGCAATCTGTGCAAATTAACACAACCAACACATTCCTTGCCTCTTTCTTCTCCTCCTCCTCCTCCTCCTCCTCCTTGCTCCTCTTCTTCTTCCTTCTCCTCTTTCTTCTCCTCCTCTTCTTTCTCTCCTCTTTCTCCTCCTCCTTGCTCCTCTTCTTTCTCTCCTCTCCTCTTTCTCCTCCTCCTCTTCTTTCTCTCCTCTTTCTTCTCTTTCTCCTCCTCCTCCTTTTGCTCATCTTCCTCTCCTCTTCCTCCTGTTCTTCCTCTTTCTCTTCCTCCCCCCTCCTCCTTGCTCTCCTCTTTCTCCTCCTCCTCCTTGTTCCTCTTCTTTGTCTCCTCTTTCTCCTTCTCCTTGCTCCTCTTCTTCCTCTCCTATCCTTCTCCTCCTCCTCTTCTTCTTCCTCTTTCTCTTCCTTCTCCTCCTCCTTGCTCTCCTCTTTCTCTTCCTCCTCCTCTTCTTCCTCTTTCTCTTCCTCCCCCTCCTCTTTGCTCTTCTTCTTCTCCTCCTTCTCCTTCTCCTTTCTCCTCTTCTTCCTCTCCTCTCTCTCCTCCTCCTCCTCCTACTTGCTCCTCTTCTTCCTCTCTCCTCTTCTGTGAATATTCCTGTCTTTTTTTTTTCTTTTTTCTTTTTTTTTTTAGCCTTTTTTGTTGTTTTTTCTTGTTGTTGTTTTGGCTTTTTTTCTTTTTTTTTTCTTTTTTTTTTTTCTCCGTGGTGACAAAAGTGGGGAGGGTGGGGGTGGGGTGGTGAACAGGACACCGATCGAGAGAGGGAAGGAGAGGAAAAGACTGTATTTGGAGGGGGTGGGGGATGAAGGAGGGGGTGGGACAGAGAATGCTTGCTTGTGTGTGTGTGCGTGCGTGCGTGCGTGCGCGTCAGTGTGTGTGTGTGTGTGTGTGTGTGTGTGTGTGTGTGTTATGTGTTTGCGTGTGATTGTGTGTGCTAGAGAGAGAGAGAGAGAGAAGTGGGAGGGAGGGGGGTAGCGAATGTAAACACGACTGAGATGCTCTCTCGAACGGCAGGACAGACAGACAGACAAGCAAGCAAACAAACAAACAAACAAACGGAATGCTTATCCTCATGTCCGTGAGTACATCGCCTCCCATCGTTGTCTCCTGCGTTGATAAGCAAAACGTTTGTAATCCATGTAGGTAGGTATATGGGTACGTTGTGTGTGTGTGTGTGTGTTTGTCTGTGTATGTGTGTTTGTGTGTGTGTGTGTGTGTGTGTGTGTGTGTATTTGTATATGTGTGTGTGTTTGTCTGTGTGTGTGTGTTTATGCGCGTGTGTGTGTTTGTGTGTGTGTGTGTGCGTGTGTGTGTGTGTGTCTCCGCGCGTGCGAGCGGCGAAGGTTTCAATCGCCTCCTGACTCGTTGGCTTTTTACACAACGCATGGTTAAACTTTTCACAACTATGTATCGTGGTAGTGCACAAGGTGATGAATCGAAACATGCACAGACCAGTTTAGGATGAACAGTGTGAAGGAGAAGTTTGGGGTTCCTTAACAACTGACACGGGCGTACGTTCAAACATCACTGATCAGCATGACCGTGATTGTGTGTGTGTGTGTGTGTCTGTGTGTGTGTGTGTGTGTGTGTCTGCCTGTCTGCCTGTCTACAGTTTTGTTTCAGCATGGATAGTATAAACATTTAAGATCAAAACGGAGCCCCCCCCCCCCCCCCCCCGAACCCCCACCACCCCATCTCTTATAAGCCAAACGTGCCCCACCAGACGAGAGAGACTTAATATCCTCGGCATAGCCTGACTGACCCCTGTCCAGTCCGTGTGCTGGTGTTGTTGTTTGTTGGGGTGCAAGCAAGGAGGCAGGCTGTGACTTGGGTGTGTGGTGGGGGGGGGGGGGAGAGGGGCGGTGAGGGCGGCGGGGGGTGGGGGTGGGGGTGGCGAGGGGGTTGCCAGCGGATCACGAACAGTGAAGACTTGAGTGCATGAAGGAGGAGGAAGGAGGAGGACCGCCGCCAAGCTACAGCCAGCCGTCCTCAGTCCCTACTAGAACAGACCTTCTTTATTAAAAGGTAACCTACTGACGTGCATCAAGGATTCCGAGTCATCTCCACCCCCACCTCCCCTAACCCCCCCCCCCCACCCTCCACCCCTCCCTCCCCGTCGGCTGCACGCCTCGACTGATCTACGTCTCTATCTACGAGCCTGGGTTCTACAAGTCACTGACAAGGTCTCCAGAATGCGAAATTCACCCTCAGTTTTTTTGTGGTTTTTTTTTTTTTTTCCCTCTCCTTCCCACTACTTTCTTTTTATCCCTCAACAAACTTCCCTTCCATCCACCCACTTCTTCCCCCCCCCACCCCCCTCCCTTCACCGCTTCCACTCGGTGCCTCGACTCACTCACTACTCCGGTTTCTGTGAAAGACGACACAGTTCAGTCAACTGTGGCCTCAGTGAATGTTGAGTCACACACTAGTGGAGGGGGGTGGGGTGGTGGGAACACACACACACGCACGTGCACACTGTACTCGTCGCGCATTTCTCCCTTTCACACACACACACACACACACACACACACAACGAAGAGAGAAAAGGGGGTGGGGGGGGTGGTAGGGGTGGAGGGCAGGCCCTTGCTGAGAGGAACGGTCGGTCGGTCTGAGACAGACTCTCGTTTGTTCCAGCAAAATGCGTATTCCTGTCGCCGATAAAAATTCCTGCCGTTCTTAAAGTTGAGCATCGTCCCTTGAACATTCATAGCATAGTTCGGCACCCCCCTCTGCACACTGGGCACGCACGCACGCACAGACACACACACACACACACACACACACACACACACAAAATACACACACACACACTCACACACAAAACACACACACACACACAAAACACACACACACACACACACACACACACACACACACACACACACACACACACAAAAACAAAACACACACACACACACACACACACACACACACACACACTCACACACACACACATACACACACACACACACACACACACACACTCGCACACACACACACACACACACACACACACACACACACACACAAACACACACACACACACACACACACACACACACACACACACACAGAGTGAGAGCGCGCAACGGTTTTGATTGGACAGAAGGCGTCTTGCAAGTGATGTATAATGAAGGAGGCTGTGGACAGAAGACAGAACGTGATTCACGGTGATTCCTGGAGAAGAAGCTCTTGTCCTCTCGGCCCCGTCCGTGTTGTTTCAGTCAGTGGAAGAAATTTCAGCCTGTGCCGGAGGAACTACGTACGTAGAATTGACTGTTTCTGCTTCCCTTTTGTTGGATTTGCTTTAGTAGTAGTAGTAGTAGTTGTAGTAGTAGTAGTAGTAGTAGTAGCATGGTAGTGGTAGTATTATTCTTGTCGATGATGGCGCTCACTTCATTAGGGATATGCATGTTGTTGTTTTTTTTTCTTTTTGTCGTGAGAGCAAACGATTTGTTCTCTCTCTCTCTCTGTCTCTCTGTCTCTGTCTCTGTCTCTCTCTCTCTCTCTCTCTCTCTTTCTCTCTCTCTCTCTCTCACACACACAAATACACACACACGCACACACACACGCACATACACACACACACACACACACACACACACACACACACACACACACACACACACACACACACACACACACACACACACACACACATATCCATGTCCTGCCTCTGGAATCTCACGCGCCATGGTATTCCCACTGTTTTTTTGAATACATATACATATCGAGAATTATTCTTGGTTCAGAGTCAGGAGAACTATGACGCAACAGTGAGTCAGTCACCTTTGAAACAGTGATTATCGGTTAGCTCCTTGGTCAGTCGGTGAAAATCAGTCCTGTTGAGAGAGTCCTGTATGAGGTGGCTCGACTCGGCTAACCCGATCCTTGCGTGATCTTCGAAGATCCATAGATGTTGGTTCAATGCTGATAACTTGAATGATGATGACAATAATAACTTGCACAAACTGGAAGGTAAACCAGTTGGAATCCGGTTACTTTTCCCGGCATAGTCTGATGAGCCGTTTCAAGCTGACAAACAGCAACAACAGGGGAGAGAGAGAGTGATGCTGATCAAAGACTTTAACTCTCTCCATACGAACGGCGAAAGAGACGACGTTAACAGCGTTTCACCCCAATTACCACCATCAAAATATTACAAGCGGAAGGCTCTTATACCGAAAAGGTGAATGTTGACAAAGAATACCACAATTCTGACGACAGAAGCTAAAGGTTGGGTCATTCAGACACCCACTGAACATCCGAGGGGTCTGTGTAGAGGAGAAGAGAGGGCTGGCCGTACTGAGTGAGTTAAGAGTCCCATGAACACTGGTGACGTGGCTGTGGTGGTGCCATGGCGAAGTATTGTTTTGTATTGTGTTGTATTGTATTGTGTTTTATTGCATTGTGTTGTATTGTATTGTGTTTTATTGTGTTGTGTTGTATTGTATTGTGTTTTATTGTGTTGTATTGTGTTGTGTTGTATTGTGTTGTATTGTATTGTGTTGTGCTATATTGTATTGTGTTGTATTGCATTGTGTTGTATTGTGTTGTGTTGTATTGTGTTGTATTGTATTGTGTTGTGTTGTATTGTGTTGTATTGTATTGTGTTGTGCTATATTGTATTGTTGTATTGCATTGTGTTGTGTTGTATTGTGTTGTGTTGTATTGTATTGTGCTGTATTGTATTGTGTTGTATTGTGTTGTGCTATATTGCATTGTGTTGTATTGCATTGTGCTGTATTGTATTGTGTTGTATTGTATTGTGCTGTATTGAATTGTGTTGTATTGTATTGTGCTGTATTGCATTGTGTTGTATTGTGTTGTGCTGTGTTGTATTGCATTGTGTTGTATTGTATTGTCCTGTATTGTATTGTGTTGTGTTGTATTGTGTTTTATTTGTATTGTGTTGTAAGTGAACACACCTTGTCCAAGCTGAAGACAGGACTGCCCTTTGTGTGTCTGTCAGCCCCATAAACTCCTTGTCCGACAAAGCCTTCCTCGCCTTCGGTTTTACCCCCGCACACCCCCCCCCCCCCCACCTCCACCCCCCAACACCCCATCCCCCGACCCCAAACAACCACCACCACCACCGCTACCACCACAGCTATCACCACCTCTTCGGCCTCCAGAAACTTTGCTGTTAAGGCGTCGTGTCACCTAAAGCTGCGATCACGGATTTAGCCAACAGTTTATTATATCAACAGCGGCGGAGGGTGGGTGTGTGTGGGGTGGGGGTGGGTGGGGAGGGGGATAATTTTGGTGGTTGTGGCATTCCGCTTTTATCTGGTTTTATGCAGGCCAGGTGCAAGCGACACCCCCCCTCACCCCCCACCCCCCACCCCCACCACCACCACCACCACCACTGCCCCCCTCCGTCCCCCACACACCCCACCCCTCGTCCGCCCCAAGACATGCAGACCAGATAACCCTCTTTCTTTTGACGGGCCGTCCTCCCACCCACTGCCCCCTCCTCCCCTACCCCCTCAATCCCCCCACCAGTCTGAAACGAGTACTAGCTACAATAATCTCCCGATTACTCTCTTTCTTCTTCTTCTTCTGTTTTTTTTTTTTCTTTCTTCTCCGCCGTGTCGCCCCGCCAAGCTCACAGGAATCGATTGAAGAAGAAAAAAAAAAAAAAGACAAGAGAGAGACACAGAGAGAGAACAGTTCGCCAATGGCCGTTTCATGTGCGCAGGCCCTTTCTGGTGGTTCTTTTGATGTGTGAAGGCACCTGGCTGTACCCGTAAGGTCGGTGGGAGGGGGGGGGGGCGAGGGGGGGAGTGGCGGGGGATGGCGTAGGGCGACGGAAGGGGGGGGGGGGGGGGGGGGGGGGGTGCAGGGAGCAGGGAACTAGAAGGGGTACGGACGGTAGCCGTGTGTTCCGTTCCCGTTAAACGGCCAAGGCAGCCAGGCAGGCAGGCAGCACCCATACAGGTGGTTTTGTCGTAAACGGTGCAGGTCTTGCCCCTGCTCCCCTCCCCCCTCCCCCTCCCCCCTCCCCCCCGTTTGACACTCCGCCGTGGGTTGGTTTGTTTTTTGTTTGTTGTTGTTGTTGTTGTAAGTTTTTTCCCATCCGTTTGAAAGTAGAAATCATCGGTGTCGGCTTCCTTTTACTGAGGGGTGTCGGGGGGGGGGGGTCCCCCTCACCACCACTTGCCCCTTGACCCCCCCCCCCCCAAACCCCCACCCCCACACTCCACATCCCTCCCTGCCGTCCCCCAGGACACATAGGGTTAGTATGTTTCGGGGGTTGGACCAGGTTCCTTGGTCCTCTTTGGTCCTGTTGAATCCAAAGCCTGACAGTATCAGTATCAGTAGCTCAAGGAGGCGTCACTGCGTTCGGACAAATCCATATACGCTACACCACATCTGCCAAGCAGATGCCTGACCAGCAGCGTAACCCAACGCGCTTAGTCAGGCCTTGAAAAAAAAAAAAAAATATATATATATATATATATATATATATATATAAGCGTACATACATAAATAAATAAATAATAATTATGATGGAAAAAAAAAAAGCCTGACAGTCCGCCAGTAAGGAAACCAGAGGGATAAAAGTACATACATGGCTTGGCTGCTGTATGACGTGATTGAAAAATTGACTGAAGTACTTCCTGTCCCTCGTACCTCCTGGGGTTTCTGACGTGTCGGCATCAAAAGTAGGTCTGCTGGAACTGTTGTACTTTGTGTGTGTGTGTGTGTGTGTGTGTGTATGTGTGTGTGCGTGCGTGCGTGTGCGCTCGCGCGCCGTCAGTACAGAATTTACGTTGAGAGGCTACAGGTGGAATCGAAGCAAGGGAATGGACTGGCTGTAAAAGCTGAGGTTTCAAATAAGAATAACCATGACG
>NC_134878.1:12160639-12175639 GCF_041734735.1 Babylonia areolata | reverse complement strand
ATTTGTATTGATGGTCAGCTTAATGCCAATTTCAGTGCTTCCCGTGATCCGATTTCGTATATATATATATATATATATATATATATATGTGTGTGTGTGTGTGTGTGTGTGTGTGTGTGTGTGATATACATATATATGTATATATATATAGAGAGAGAGAGTGACAGAGACAGAGAGACGCGTATGCGCAAATAATTATGCTTACCAAACCTTAATGGTTGTTTCTTTCTCAATTACCTTTAACACCATATCGATTCCGAAACATGGACTCCCGCGTGGGCCGTGTTTGTTCGTGCAAAAAGTACGCGCGTGCGTGTGTGTTGTGTATGTGTGTGAGTGATTTTCTTTTTAAAGCTAACCCGCATTCTATCCCCTCTCGCCTTGCACAAAGAGAGACAGACAGACAGAGCGAGCGAGAGACAGAGAGAGAGGGTTGGTGGGACTGGGGAGGGGTTGGGGGGTATGGGGGGGGGGGGGCGCGTTTGAAAGGCAATGAAAAGCTTTTGATGGCAGCAACAAGCATTCCAGTCGAGGCAGAAGGGGGTGTCTAAGTTCAACACACACCTGGTTGGTTGGTTGGTTGGCTGGCTGGCTGGCTGGCTGACTGACTGACTGGCTTGGCTACAGGGCAATTGTGTACTGTCTTATTCGGGGGACATGGACATGGTTGGCCAATTACCGTCCATTAACCCCCCCACACACACACACACTCCTCCCCCTCTCACCCCCTTCACCTTTCCCGTACTCCACACTGTCCACTTCTCAGCCGCCCTACAGATCACGAGTATTCAGCTATGTGTGCATAACCAGAGGGGGTAAACGTATTATGGTCTATTATTAGACCGTGTGCATTGAAGCAACAGATATGTGTAAAGGAAAAGTACATCTATTACTGAACTGTGTGGAGGTCACTCTCTTGTCTTTCATTTCTCGCCCACACAGCCAGTATGATTCTACTTTCGATAAACAAAAGGAATATTAAGCGGTGATATTAATGATGTATAATATTCATGAAATCAGTAACCCCCTCTCTCTCTCTCTCCCCCCTCTCTCTGTCTCTCTCTCCCCTCTCTCTCTCTCTCTTTCTCTCCCCAACCCCTCTCTCTCCAACTGATGTACGTCATAAAAAGCACACTCTAGGATAACCCTGACCCCTTCCCCTCCACTCAGTCTTGACATTTTTGGGCTCGTCCACTCTTTCACAAAGAGAGTGAAAGTGGTGGAGAGGAGAGAGAAAGAGGGGGAGGGGGAGAGAGAGAGAGAGAATTACCACGGAATGTGGTGCGTTGCTACAGATCCGAGAAATTGTGTGAGAAACCATTTCATCATGATAATCACGAAAGTCATTCGTGCTCAACGAAAGATACCGAAGACCACCTCATACTAGTAATTTATTATGCTGATATCACCACCACCAGGGGAGCTTAGGTCACCCACCACCAGAGACGGTATTTGCCTTTCTTCGCGTTATGTGTATCATTGCAGGGTTATTTAAACCGTGGAGAAAGCCGATAGCCCTGATGGCGGGCTGGTGTCAATGACGACAACAGGTGGGCGGTGCTGACGTCACACCTGCCCTCAGACCATGGCGAACGCCGGTCACCAGACTCCTGAACACTGTTGTGACCCACCTCAAAGCCGTCGTCAGTGAAACATCGAGGTGAGACCTCCAGTTGGGCGGAACGCTGAACCAGGACAACACAGTCGCCAGGGGGTCGGTGTGGGGGAAGAGGGGGGGGGAGGTCGAGGGGGCGGAGGGGGGGGGTGGATCTGGCGTTCCCACCTCGACACCAAGGTTACAGTTTAATGGACAGCGGTGTTGTGGGTGTTTACTGTCAGGGTCATATCCTAGTGTTGAGTCCATCTTGAGGACCCCACTCCACGGAAAGGTGAAGGTGAATTCTTTCAGCTTCGTCTCGTGCCGACGAGAGACTGGCCCAAAGCCCTAGTCTGCCCGAGTCAGCCAGCGTGTTGTTGCCAGCCAGGCAGGAGGTTACGTATGTGGTGCTTTTCTGGTTTCTCTGTCCTGTCATGTGCTCTAATAGGCGTCATAATGTTCGTGGGTATCATCCCCGCTGCCGTCCTAAATCCATGTCTGGAACGAAGTTCCTTCTGAGTAAGTTTCGACAAAGGTCAGAGACTTACAGAAGTCAGACGGTTTACAGCTTGTGGAAGTTGAACACTTAAGAACTGTAAAAAGGAAGTGGTTTTTTTTGTGGTTTTTTTGCGGAAGCGAAAATCCGCGCAGAAGGGATTCAGCAGTTGCTCAGCAAAGGAACCTTTATCCACATCTTGAAGTGAGCAAGATATTAAACAGCTTAAAATGACTTGCTGCAGGCTGGGGTGTCACAGCTACTGTTAACAAATGGAAACATCGACAGGATATTCTTCCTTGCTAATGTCAGACAGCGTAAACGGGCTGTCGATAATGTTGTGGGATAGTATTTTTGCAATTTTAAAATGATAATGCTAATGATACTGATGAAAATGCTGATGATACAAAGGACGTCAACAAAGAGCCTGTTTGAACAGAGCGAAGAGAATTCTTTTTTGTGGAAGACTGTCGCGTAAGCAATTGACTTACAACCGTGCCCGCGGAGAATGCTTAGGGAGGGGGGTGGGGGTAGGAGGGGCGGAGGGGGGGGGGGGGCAGGGGGGGGGGGAAGGCGACATCGTCCTCAGAGATCTCTTGACCTCAGAAAAATGTGACCAACCGGTACGAAGTGAGTAGCGTGTCCGCGTTGAGCCATTTTCGGTTCTCAGTGTCTGCCTCTCTGTCTCTGTCTCTGTCTGTGTGCGAGAAGGGGAGATAGAGAAAGTTCTTGTCTGCAGCAAAACTACAGTATAACAGAACGACGTCTGGGTTTAAGTCTGTGATGAGATACCTGTTGGACAAACAGAACGCCGTCATGAAAAGTGTAACTAGATGTTAAACTTGTATTGATGGTCAGTTTAATGCCATTTTCAGTGCTTCCCACGATCCGATTTCGAGGATAAACGGCCTATTATTGATACCTACCAACAAATGCAAACGGATAGTTCTAAACACTGTAGACCCTCTTCATGGTGAACATTGAGGGAATATTGAGGGAACACTGTAGACCCTCTTCATGGTGAACATTGAGGGAACACTGTAGACCCTCTTCATGGTGAACATTGAGGGAACACTGTAGACCCTCTTCATGGTGAACATTGAGGGAACACTGTAGACCCTCTTCATGGTGAACATTGAGGGAACATTGAGGGAACACTGTAGACCCTCTTCGTGGTGAACATTGAGGGAACATTGAGGGAACACTGTAGACCCTCTTCATGGTGAACATTGAGGGAACACTGTAGACCCTCTTCATGGTGAACATTGAGGGAACACTGTAGACCCTCTTCATGGTGAACATTGAGGGAACACTGTAGACCCTCTTCATGGTGAACATTGAGGGAACACTGTAGACCCTCTTCATGGTGAACATTGAGGGAACATTGAGGGAACACTGTAGACCCTCTTCGTGGTGAACATTGAGGGAACACTGTAGACCCTCTTCATGGTGAACATTGAGGGAACATTGAGGGAACACTTTAGACCCTCTTCGTGGTGAACATTGAGGGAATGGCGTCTCTCTGTATGTACGGGAGGTCTTGAGGATGGTTCACATACCAGTTCCGTGTCACCACATACACCTGTTGTTTGTCCCTTCATATATCTTTTTTTTTTTTCTTCAAATCATACAGATTACACGGCAGACACCAGGCGCTTCGACATAGTCACCTCTCTGTCCAGGAGAATGCAGTCCGCTCGCCACCCCCACCCCCACCCGCCACCCCCAACCCCCCCAACCCTCCCACCCCTCCAAAATCTGTTGGTTATACAAATATTTAGTGCCCCAAGTGTGGCGTGGTCCAGGCGCTCAGAGCCAACAGCGGCAGCAGACTGACAAGCTCCTCCAGGGTGCTCGGAGGGCTGTGAAGTAGATTGCACACATTGTCAAGGGCGGGTGCGCGGAGTGATTCACACACGGTTACAGTGCCCGGTCCGCTGGGCTGACTGACTGGAACAACGGCAGGGACCTTGGTGTGGTGTGGGGGGGGAGGTGTGGGGGGAGGTGTTGGGGGTTCGTCGGGACATTGTTGTTGCCTTCCCCCACCTCACCCCCACCCCCACCCCCCCCCACCCCCCCACACACACACATACCCCCCATACACACACCCTCTCGTGGGAAAGGTGTTACGCCTCAGCATCACAGAAGAGCTCCCGGAACCGTCTGGAGAAAGCAACCTTCTGTCGTAGACAGAAATGAGAAATGTCTTTTTACTCTTACCCCTTCTTTAGTTTTGAAAGGCATTTCTTCCTTGATTTTTATTCCGTTGGTATGTATTACTTCAACAACAACAACAGCAACAACAAACCTGGAACCCACGCCATGAATAAGTAAATATATCGATCATTCAGTCAATGAATAACTTTTCTTGTGTGAGGAGACTCAAGACAACGTTTCTCGCGATATGTAATTTCAGCCGTAAAGGGCAGCTTCCCCCCCCCCCACCCCACCCCTCCCCCCGTCGGTGGAAATTTTCATCTCTTGTCCAAAGCCAAGGAGGCCAAGTGCGAAGGACTCTTCCTGAAGAAGGTAGCTCGGCAGGCTGGTCCACCCTCCCTTGTGAGGACGTGTCAACCTGCAGTGCACAGTTGGGAGAACTCCAGGCTCTCTCTTTCTGTCCTCCTCACTGTGAATCCAGCTACGTGAAGTATTCCCAGGGGTGCGAGCATTGTCCATCGTTGATATGTCGATATCAGGACTCGTGGGGTCTTCTTACTCACGTTTAAGACGAAGAGTCCATTCACTACTTCTGCATCAAATTCAAAAGTAAAATTCTGACAATAATATTTGAATGACAGCCGAACATCTAATTTGTTTCAGGTGTGAAGTACCGATGACATTCTGTCTGATATATTCGCAACGCGAAGTCGTTTTCGAACATAATTGATATATAAGAACATTCAGATTTGTTCCAATCCAATTTTTCATATACTTATTATTGTATTCATGAAAGGCTGTGAATTTTGATTGAAAAAAAAAAAACCCGAACTCTTCCACACCTTTTTGATGCCCTTTGAGCAATGTTCAGAAAGAACCTTGTTTTGTAAAGTATGCAAGTGGGTCATGGCAGACTGTTGGCACTCCCGTCCTGCCTGTTGAAAGGTGAGGAGGGGGAGGAGGAGGAGGGGGGAGAAGGAGGAGGAGGAGGAGGTGTCGCGGTGTGCTGCAGCCTCTGTTGAACCCAGGACTAACACCCTGGCTTCATCAACCGCTGTGGGGAGGTGTACATGAAACATAAACATCTCGCCGGCCCTTCAATGGGGACCCCCTTCCCCTCCTCTTCCTGCCTCTCTTGTTCTTCCCCTTCCCCT
The DNA here is from genome assembly GCF_041734735.1 of Babylonia areolata. Taxonomy (NCBI): domain Eukaryota; kingdom Metazoa; phylum Mollusca; class Gastropoda; order Neogastropoda; family Buccinidae; genus Babylonia; species Babylonia areolata. The sequence goes on along the minus strand of NC_134878.1, from coordinate 12,170,235 downwards.
CTGACGGCTTTGGAAGGTGTGTGACAATTCAACCTCCTGCTCCCTGTCGCGCCATTCAGCTTTTAATGGGCGCTTTTTTTTATGTGGTGTGCACCTATTTTAAAGCTTGAATTCATACACAGCTTCTCTCTCTCTCTCTCTCTCTCTCTCTCTGCGGTCAGCAGCGCTGTAGGCAGTACTGACGATATTATTATGGTGACACTGAGAGCACAGACGTGTACGTCTTGGTTTGAAGTCTAGTGGTCATCGTAATCTGTGAAACTGTTCAGTGCCACTGGCAAGAGGACTGAACGCGCGCACAATATTGCATGGCGGTGGTGGTCGTGGTAAATAGCTGACCTGTAGTGTCTTCCACGTAAAATCGATAGAAGTGGCCAAATGTTCGGGCTAAAATTATGAAAAATATTTTGAGCTTTATGGGAAGTCTTGTGGATTCAAAGCTAGCAGTAGACGGATTAACCACCTCCATGACCTGTAGGCGATACAGCCAGATGTACCCGTCACACGCGCACACACACACACACACACACACACACACACACACAATTATACACTGGTGAAGTAGCAGGCTGCATAACTGGTCCTTTATTATTTTCTGGGTTTCGCCTGAGTTTAGTTTAGTCTGAAGTGACATGTCAGCCATGGCTGTACCTTCTTCGTTGAAAGTGTTGTGAACACTGAAGGGGCTGGAATGACGGATCGAGATGGAGGAAGGGAAGGAGGGAGGAGGACCAAGTGAGGGTGGGGGGTGTGATGAGGAGGGGACTGACAGACGTGTCGTGTCTTTTTCTGCTGTCTTTGATCCTTGACGAGTTCGGCCGGAGCCTGTGCCCGATTGAAAAAAAAAAGGCCAGATGAATGTGACTGCTTGTTGTCCACCGACCTGAAAGGCTGAGGACGTTGAAAGACTAAATGAACTCTCCCCTCTGTCTCTGTCTCTGTCTGTTTGTCTGTCTCGCCGCCCCCCCTCCCCCACCCCAGCCCCTCCTCCCTCTCTCTCTGTCTCTCTTATCGCCCCCTCTTGCTCTCTCTCTCTCTCTCTCTCTCTCTCTCTCTGTGATGTGGGAACAACTCTCCCAAGTGTGTGTGTGTGTGTGTGTGTGTGTGTGTGTGTGTGTGTGTCACCATTCACTCACCACTCTCTCCTTCACCCTCTTTTTCTTCCAGTCCCCACCCCTTTCTTTTGTTGCCAAGATTTTGTTCGTGTCTCTCTATTGGCGGCGGAGCTGAAAAGCCTCCGGTTTTTTTTATTTTACTTTTTATTTATTTATTTATTTTTTTTAATCTAACTCTTCTTCTTTTTTCTAAGTGGTGACGAACTCCCACCACCCCTCCCCTACCCTACCCCCCCCCCCCCCCCCCTTCATATTCACAAGGAAAGATAACTTGCCCTTTTCACGATCGGTGGGCCGCGGCCGATTCGCCAGCACATACTTTACCTTCCTTTTTCTGTCTGCTCGGCATTCCTACATTCCGCGGTCTGTGTATGTGTGTGTGTGAGTGTTTGTGGTGTGTGTGTGTGTGTGTGTGTGCGTGTGTGTGTGTGTGTGTGTCCTAGAGAGAGAGTGTGTATGTATGTTTGATTATGCGTATTATATGCCCGTTCGTTTCAGTTATATATATATATATATATATATATATATATATATATATATATATATATATATATATATATATATATATGTGTGTGTGTGTGTGTGTGTGTGTGTGTGTGTGTGTGTGTGATATTTTATTTAATCTATGTCCGTCTGAGATTTAGCCGTACCTTAGTGTCAGTGAATCTGTGACAGGAACCGTATGAATTAGCGAACCGTGAGAGAGAAAGAGAGAGATTGCTGCTCAACGTTGCACAGCACAGTAAACGGGTGTCGATATGTGCGTTTAAGTATGAGACATGGTTTTTTATGCCCGTGAATCTGCATTTGATCTGATAGCGCTTGTCAAATAAAAAGAAAAAAAAAAGAGAGAGAAAAAATGTGTGGCGTGCCTTGTGAACAGGTAGTTTAGAGGTGACATATTGCAGCGTCCCAGATTTTTTTTTTTTTACCCCCGTGGACGTCTAGACAGAGGAACGTTTACTGAGAAGGGAACACAGTTTCATACTTTTTTTTTTTTTTTTTTTTTTTTTTTCTAAACAAGTCCATCGCCTCTCCTGATTTGACAGCTTTAAACTTGGCACTGAGGAAGTAGTTCTAACTAGACAGAGGATGTGCGCGCAAAACGTAGTGAATTAATAAATAAATTAATAATGAAAGGTTTTAAATGTCAGGATCTTTTTCTTTCTTTTTTTTCTTTTTTTTTTTTTTTTTTTTTTTTGGACAAGAAATGAATCTCTGAAGATTATGGAAAGAGCGCGCTTGTGCACAAATGCGCGCGTTCACACACACACACACACACACACACACACACACACACACACACACACACACACAGAGAGAGAGTGTGTGTGTGTGTGTGTTAGTGTTGGCCTAATGGTAACACGTCCGCATAGGAAGCAAGAGAATATGAGCGCACTGTTTCTATTCCTGCACTTTCCGGTATATTCTCCCCCTCCACTGGAAAAATCCACTTCGATAGCAAACCAAATGAAATTACAGACAGACAAAAAGTGTTGTTGTTTTTCAAGTATTATTATAGTAATTATATATATATATATATATATATATATATATATATATATATATATATATATATGTAATAGCGTTGTACACTCAATATAACGATGCGCTCTCCCTCAGTTGGGAGAACAGCCCGAATTCCACACAGAGAAATCTGTTGTGACAAAAATAATACAGTACATTGCAATGCGATACAATACAATACAATACAATACAACACACACACACACACACGCACACACACACACACACACACACACACACACACAGAGAGAGAGAGAGAGAGAACACACACACACACACAGATGGATAGAATCACATGAAGGTTGTTGCCCTGTACTGTAGCGGGCAAAGGCTCTTTGTTCATTGTCTTTCCCTCCCCTTTTATCTTTGTAGTCATCTCAAACCTCAACCCGGATTCCTGTCCCGGCTGCAGAATCCACTCTGTGCTAGCTGTCGGCTTTCACCCTTAATATCCAAATGTTTTCCTTATCAAGAACACTCTGTCTGCATGCTCCAGCCACAGGGCGTAACGGACGTGACAGTAAAGAGCATGTCACAACCATTAGCCTGAGGAGGGGAGGGGGGGGGGGGGGGGGAGGGGTTGTACATTAAAAAAAAAAAAAAAAAAAAAACAGTACTGATCATAAAATTCCTTTATGGATGCGTGCGTATGTGCTTCAGTAACGCGCGCGCGCGCGTGTGTGTGTGTGTGTGTGTGTGTGTGTGTGTGTGTGTGTGTGTGTTAGAGAGAAAAAGAGAAAAACAAAATGTCTGCAACATGATATACGTCTTTAGTATTTAGCGAAGAATGCGTATCGGAATGAGTAATCATCCATGTTGACACATTTTGTCTTTGATGTATCCACGCTTGCATTCCAAGAGATCTATATATTCATTGGGGGGAAAAAAGAAGAGAACTGATTGTAAATAGTACTTTTATTTTTAAATATTGAATACATTAAAACGGAATCAACTTCGATTTATATACGTGGCGCTTTCGTGGCAAGGTGAATAAACAAAACGGTCATACACGTAGAAATATTACATTGTCTGTCTGAGTGTGTAATGTGTGCGTGCCTGAAATATGATGACACAGGAAACGAATGATGAGCGCCCCCGTCAGGTTGGCTCTACCCAGGTAGGCAGCATGTTGTGCAAAGGACCCCGTGTTTGTAAAGCGCTTAGAACTTGGGTATCCGACAGGTGATAGACTCTCTGTAAGTATCCGTATCATTCATCATCATTCATCATAGGGGCGTACACCAAATTTCCCTACCAAAGATTGTGTGAATCAATTCCTCTGTCGATTACTGAGAACAAAACGCATTCAATGGGCAGAGTCGTTGTCCTCTCAGCTATGCAACGTATGCGCAAAACGCTGGTTGTGGAACAGCAAACACTACACCTGTGCAAGCAGACGGGTTATTGCTACGCGGCATTATCTATAGGTGTGGGTCGCAGGGTTTTTGGACTGGGCTCAAGTTTGGCTTGGAACGAAGGCGGTATGTGTATGTTTGCGCATTATACATACATATATATATATATATATATATATAGAGAGAGAGAGAGAGAGAGAGGCACACACACACACACACACACACACACACACACACACACACACACACACACACACACCGTCCTCTTCGTGTGGTGTATCATGTATGGATCCGTCCTGCATGCTTAAGACACCGCCGCCTTCAAACCGGAAGAGCACCGTCGTGTGTGTGTGGTTGTTACTTCCTTCATCCTTCCGCTCATCTTCCGTGTGCTTCTCTCCCCCTGACCTCTGAACACCTCCCACCCCATCCCACCCCTCTCCACCAGCCATGACCCGGCCACCTCCCCCCTTGAACTTCCTCACACTTATACCAACCTCTTGTTTTCATCGTGCGCGCCGTTGCCCACTCGGTTTATCAATAATCGGGAGCTCTGTTCCAACTCCGGTTGGGTCGCTGTCTGGTGCTTATCTCTGTTTGGCTTCATTCTCGAACGGGAGGGCTTTCAGATTGATCCGACTATTTACCGAAACACGTCTGTTGAGGTGCTGACTGGGGGCTCTTGTGCTTCGGTGGGGCGACGTTACACACACGTGTATGTGTGTGTCTGTGTGTGTCTGTGTCTGTGTGTGTGTGTGTTTGGTGTATGCCCGTATGCTGGAATGCGATAGTTTAGGCTCACGTTTGTGTGGTTGAACCGTACATTGTTTCACCATTTCCCATTTGGAAACACAAAACTTTGAGTGGCAAAACTGCCACTTGAGGAGTGAAGATACTCTGTCCAGCCCCCCCACCCCCCCACACACTCCCCATCCCTCCCCACCCCTTCACCTTCTATCATGTACCATCCACGCCGCCCGCCCCCTTTACCACCCCTCCCCGCACAATCATCGCTTCTTGTTTAAATTTCTTTTGAACCTCAGAACACTGTTGGCTCATGGTCTGGTAGATATTGCCCAGCCTGTATGGACCAGCCTGCACCGCTGGCGACCCAGCCCTTGAAGAAACTAAGAAGCAAGCTAAATCATCGAGTGTGAGTGGCTCGGTTGCTATGCTCAGACGTTTCGGACAAAACTTGGTACAACAACAAGGTCAGCGCTCGTCACACGGAACGACGTCAACACAGAAAAATGTCTCGCTAACAATGATGCTGTAGAGAAAAGGACGGAGTTGAAGAAAGCACTTTGATACACAAACCGTTGCTGTTCTTGTGCCCTGGCCTTGTCACTTATTTTTCTCGTTATTTCTCCATTGATTTCTCCCTTTACAACACTCAGGGTCTTTTTTTTTTTTTTCTTTCGCTTTATTTACTTATTTACACATCAGTTTAGTTTTGTTGAATGTCATGCATACTCGGTTTCAAACATCAAGCTTTGAAGACATTCGTCACATACTTACGTATATATATATATATATATATATATATATATATATATCAGGACAGGACATTGCATAAGATGTTCTTGTTGCCCTGTTCATTTATAACTGTCGTGTATTGTGACGTGTTAATAATAATAATAATGGTATTTATATAGCGCTGAATCTTGTGCATATATAGACAAATCAAAGCGCTTTCGCACGTGTTCCAAATAGAATATTGTTCAATTAAACAAACAGATGCACAACCACAGATCAGGAGAGGGAGGAGGGAGCGGGGGTGGGTGGGGGGGTGTGAAGAGGTCGAAGGGCCTTGCTCCTTCCTGAGAAGCAAACAGAAGTCAGACGGAAAGAAGAACTCTATGCTGTGATAAATTCGGTAGAGGAGAGCACAATGCATCCTCAAGCCAAGCCCCTCGCCATGGCCTCGACAGTCTGCCCAGCTTATAGCTTCTCCAGCTGCCTGATCAATTTATTGCTGACACTAAGGAGCGAGTCTACGATAGTGTGTGCTTCTTACGTTCCCATTGTGTCGTCGAAGATTTCGGGGGATAACCAAAAAAAAAAAAAAAATTACGTCCCCAAAACTTAATCATTTTGATCTTTGTGACCGCATTTGTTTGTTTGTTATTTGACCTGGTTTAAATCGGGGTTTGGGGCTGTTGTTAGAGAGAAAGAGAGAGAGGGTGACCGGGAAGGAATGTTTTTGTGTATGTTTGAGGGAGAGAGAGAAAGTCTCCGTGTGTGTGTCTGAGTGTGTGTGTGTGTGTGTGTGGGGGGGGGTTCTGACTGCATTATTTTCATGATGGCTTTCATGTCATATTATATAATGCGTGTGTGTGTGTGTGTGTGTGTGTGTGTGTGTGTGTGTGTGTGTCTGTCTGTCTGTCTGTCTGAAAGCGAACACAAAGAGAACAGGGCTATTTACGTGTAAAGGGAAACGACTCTGTAAAACACGCTGTGTGTCGAGAAGGTGGGTCACAAAAACACTGCCCAGTATACTCTTATTAAACTTTCTCTCTCTGTGTCTCTGTCTGCCTCTCTCTGTCTCTCTCTCTGTGTCTGCCTATCCTTCTATCTGTCTGTCTGTCTCTGCTCTCTCTCTCTCTCTCTCTCTCTCTCTCTCTCTCTCTCTCTCTTTGTTTGCTTTTCTTCTTGTTTAAATTTCTTTTGAACCTCAGAACACTGTTGGCTCGTGGTCTGGTAGATATTGCCCAGCCTGTATGAACTAGCCTGCACGCAGAAGAAACTAAGAAACTAAGAACTAAGAAGCATCCCCGTGGAACTCCCTTCCTTTGCACATACAAACGGGCAGTTCTCTACCTATTTTCAAATCAAGTCTGCATAGATATAATTATCTTCACCCCTTCCAACAGTAAATAACTCTGATGTTTGAATTACCGTAGGCAGTAACAGATAGGTCAGTCATGTCTCATTTCTTCTATCAGTTATTGTTGCTGTTGTTGTTGTTCTTCTTCTTTTTCTTGTTCTTGCTTTCTTATTTTATCTTGTTTTGTTTTGCTTCTTTTGTCCTTTTTTTTCATTTTCTTCTTTTATTGTCCTTTTTTTCGTTCTTTTTTCGTACTATTTTTTATGCATGCATAAATGTATTCATTTCGTTCTATCATAATCGTGACAAATGCCCAAGTGATATTGGTGATGGTTGTAGTCACTGTAGTATGTTGCACTTGCCATACGTAGATTTCAGAGGCAGTAACAATACTGTACCTTTTGAACACCTGGATGTTTCTGGAACTTGTATACTGATGACATCTCTCTCTCTCTCTCTTCCATCTGTCAATCTTTGTGTGTGTGTATGCATGAGTGGGTGTGGGAGGGAGGGGGGGTCTTCATTATGTATGTCCTTCTGCATTGATACCTTTCCCTTCATTTATGTGTGTGCTATTTGTAATAGATATCTGTAGATTAGCAAGGACAGATAGGAAGAATAGGCTATGCCTAAAATCTTAATCCTTGAATGAAAACGTTTTCAGTTCTGAGTTCTGAGTTCTCTCTCTCTCCCTCCCTCCCTCCCTCCCTCCCCGCCTTCCTTCCACCCTCTCTCTTTCTCTCGCTTTCTCTTTTCCTTTAAATCTATCTCTGTCTCTTAGTCTCTGTGTGTGTGTGTGTGTTTATATATGTGTGTGTGTGTGTGTGTGTGTGTGTGTGTGAGAGTGAGAGAGAGAGAGAGAGCACTTCTTCTTACCACGGCCGGATCTCATCCCAAGATGGGACGGGTTCCCCCTCAGAATCCTGGCCGGCTGCCCTCGCCTCGACCCTGCCTCTATCGATCCCTGATGAGTCAGACTGCTTTCGAAGACAGGACAGGCAGAGAGTCAGGGAGAGAGGGGGCACGGTGGAGGGTGGAGGGGGGGGGGTAGTAGACAAGAAGCTGCAGAGGAGGAGTGTGGACATAAGAGAGGGGGGTGTTGTGAGGTTGGAGGGAATGGGGGGGGGGGGCAGCCAGTGTGGGAATGGACGAGGAGGGGAGAGGAGGGGGCGGCTTTGGGTGGTTGGAGAGAGGAGGTGGTGGAAAGAGGCTGGATGATAACAAGTGGTTCAGTGAATGTGACATCTGTTTCGCACACAAACGTGGGATCGCTGGATGTCCGCCCATCATCATGAAACGTTGAACTGTTCAAAACAAAACAATACATAAATAATGAGTAAATAGATAAATAAATGAATAAACGTTGATATCGTTGATGAAAAGGGGGGGGCGGGGAATTGGCGCAGTAGGGAGTGGTGGGGGGGGGGATATTGGAAATCCTGTGTTCACTGTTCACACGTTCACTTGACGGGACAGGTACCTCAGCCGAATGGTTGGAATTGAACGTTGGACATTTATCTTTTTGAAGGTCCTGGATTGGAATCCAGATCACGACGCTCGGCGGATTGATAAAGGTGCAGAATCCCCCACCCTTCTTCTAGATCTACATTATGTGTAGACCTGTTAGCGCCCGAAGCCCCTTGGTGTGTAAACCCATGTGGAAGATCGCTTTTTTTGTTTAAACAGTATTTTATTTGGATCGTGTCGCGATACAACACAGATATCGATGAACGGGACAACAAGAAAATCTTATAATTCATAAAGTTCTGTCCTGATACATGTACATACTGAATATGTTGACGGATGTCCTCATAACTAGAAGTTGAGACGAGAGTTTTGAACAAAACTAAGCTAAGATATAAATAAAGTAGAAAAATCGCTTGCACGTTAAAATTAAGATCTGGTAATCCACAGTCAGCGTTCCTCTTCCGCTCGTTTTCCGACCGTGTTAACTGGATTGAACTAGCTGACCACCGGCACAGCAGTATCACAACAGTTGCTGTGCATCGTGGGGTGGACACTGCACGGGAAATCCGCTATCTGGGCGGAAGCCATGAACCATAGAGGACATCGTGTGGGGGAAGGGAGAGGGGAGGAGCGGAGGGTGGTGGTGGAGGGAAGTTGGGGTTTCGGTTTCAGTTTCAGTAGCTCAAGGAGGCGTCACTGCGTTCGGACAAATCCATATACGCTATAACCACATCTGCCAAGCAGATGCCTGACCAGCAGCGTAACCCAACGCGCTTAGTCAGGCCTTGAGGGGAAGAAAAAAAAGGTGAATAAATAATAGATAAATACATAAAAAAAAGTGTGGGGAGTTTGTTTATAAGCTTTGCTTGTTGTGCTCTGACTCGTTCTTTAATACAGCTGCTTTGATGATGTAGTTTCTGTGGAATAAAATTTGTTTAAAACAAGTGGGGGATATGTCATCAGTTTCCTCTCTCTCTCTCTCTCTCTCTTCCTCTCTCTCTCTCCCTCTCTCTCCCTCTCCTTGTCTCTCCCTCTCCCTGTCTCTCTCCCCCTCTCACTCTCCCTCTCTCTCTCTCCCTGTCTCTCTCTCTCTCTCTCCCTCTCTCTCTCTCCTTTCTCTCTCTCTCTCTCTCTCTCTCTCTCTCTCTCTCTCTCTCTCTCTGTGAATGTTTTCATTAATCATGCTGCATTCTTACTTTTTAGATGTGAAAATATCGTCGCTTGCGACCCTGCTCATCTGACGTTCTTCTCTCACGTTGTTGCCTTTAGGTTTTCTTTGGATTCCTTCATGAACACACTCACACA
>NC_134878.1:12130639-12150639 GCF_041734735.1 Babylonia areolata | reverse complement strand
AGGTGGTAAAGTCTCAGACTTTTCTTTTTTTTCCAAAACCAGAGGATCCATTCTGGAAATCTGAGCACTCTGGAAGACGAACCAACCCAACCCAGTTGGCCACCGCCCGCCCCTGGCTATGAAGATACAGTGGAGAAGACCCCGGCTACCCGGCTGAAGAACAGACGTCAAGTAAATCTTTTCCCAAGACAAGAAAAGGAAATTTAGCGCGCGCGTTTAATTAAGGTCTTACAACTATTTTGGTGATATCAGCGTTAGAAAGGAAATTGTAGTCGCCCATGAATGGATGGAGCATGAAGCATAACGTTTTGTTGTTTGTTGTTTTGTCTGTGCTTCAGGCCATTAATTCTGTTCTTGCTCTGTATACTTTGCTTTTACACACACACACACACACACACACACACACACACACACACACACACACACACACACACACAGACAAACAAACAAAAAACGACTTTGTACTCTTTGGGGCTTAAGGACAAGCGACTCTTTGTGCTTCCCCCTTCCTATTTTCTGTCTGTAAGCGGTAAGCTAGTCCCAGCAGGATGCTAACGTGTGGGCAATGGTGCTGTGCTTACAGGTGCCCCGGCTGCTGCTGACGCTGTGTGTGCTGACGATGCTGGCGGGCCGCTGCCTGGCCACCAAGTGGGTGGAGGAGAACACGGGGTCGGTCAAGCTGCGGGCCAAGGTCTGCCAGCCCGTGCCCGACGAGCATCTGCGCTCCATGCTGGGCGAGGGCTACGACCCCAGCCGAATGAGGAACGAGGACCCCGGCCCACACCCCCAGGCCGGAAAGCGCTCCGGAGACCTTTCCTCCTCTTCCTCCTCGGCCCCGGAGATGGAGGAGGCGGCCTTTGATCCCTACTACATGGAGGACGACCCGGGGGCCGGGGAATACGTCAACGAGGACTTTGTGGACATTGTGACGGAGGACGGGGCGGAGGAGGACTGGTTCCGCAGGGAGGAGGTGCAGGAGGAGGAGGAGGAGGAGGGGGGCGTGCAGGTGGAGGAGAAGGACTTTGCCGCGGAGGAGCGGAGGTTTTATCCCAAAAAGCGCGTCGGGAGCGTCGACTCCCGCCCGCAGTCGGACCAGCCTAGGTCCAGGCCCCGGTTCCAGTCCCGGTCCCGGGAACGGGAGCGGCAGGCGGGCACCGACCAGCCCTACCTCTACATGAAACGCCGGCGGCGCGCCACGAGCGGCGATGGAGACGGGCCCGGTTCGGGTTCTGGCGGGTCGGACAGTGGTGTGAAGAAGGACAAGAAGAGCAGAGACTCCCTGCTGCCCCTCAGGCTGCTGCTGAGCGGGCGGAACCGGAAACTGCGGCGGAAGTTGAAGAAGGTGTTCAGGAAAAAGACCAAAAAGCTGGGCAAGAAGCCGCCCCCCTGGACCTGCAAGATGACCAAGAGGTGGGGCCGCCTGCCGGAAGGCTACTTCCCGCGCTACCTCCTGGACGCCCGCTGTGACACGGACAAATGCTTTTACAGACTGTATGACTGCGTGCCCCAAAAGTACCGCATCAAGGTGCTGAAGCGGGACCCGGACTACTGCAATCCGCTGCCCGCCTCGGTGGCCAACACCACGTACGAACAGAAGTGGACCGTGGTCCGGTACTACGTCACGGTGGGCTGCAACTGTCAGACCGCCGACCCTCTGCACAGGGCGCGCTCAGGGCGGCGGAGGAACTCGTAGCTCTCTTGAGAACTCCCTCTGCCTGTTCCGGCAGTTTTCGTCGTCTTCTTCTTCTTCTTCTTCTCTTTTCTCTCTTTCCCTCCCTCTATCTCTCTCTCTCTGTGTCTCCTTCCCTCTCTCCCTCCCTCCCCCCTCCCTCGTCTCCGCTATTTTCTTTCCTGCCATTTCACAGCTTCTCTTCTGTCCTATCCACAAAAGGAGGTCAGTTTCAGAACAAAAAAGGGTTGAAGAAGAGACAGTGACCCTTGCTCCTCCTCCTCCTCCTCCTCCTCCTCCTGCTCCTCCTCCTTCGCTTTTTGATGTTAAACCGACATGCTGAGTGACGAGAGCTGTGATGAGGCAACGTGTTCCCGACAGGAGGTCCAGCGACAACAGAGCGACGGACTGGAAGGTGTCGGCACCGGTTCAGCTGAGGCGTCCTTTTGTGGCTGCTGCTGCTGCTGCTGTTGCTTCCTCGACAACTACCTTGTGCTGCTAGACTTAGTGTGCGTGTTCGTGCATGTGAAAGCAACCTCCGTTGCCGTCGTACAGGCTGCCTCTCCCTTTAGATATCCTTAGACTTAGATTGGTTCTGTTGTCCTCATCTTGCAAAAAGCACGTGCACGCTCGGTTCTTCGACTGGAACGATTTCCAAACGTCTCCCTCCCGCTGTATGGCTGCGTGTTGGTGACCTGCACTGACGGACATGGGACGCAAGGGAGAACGTTTCGAAACACTTGGTTCGTGTGCTTATACCTCGATACATCCATCTTAACGGTCCTTTGTACATTGTTTTCTTGTAAGAGTTTATTGTTACTTGGGTTTTTTGTGTGTGTGAGTGTGTGTCCATTTTTGTTGCTCTTGTTGTTATTGGTTTTTATTCTCTGCTACTCGCCGACTAGGGTGAAGGAACCGGGTAATCAATCCTGTTGGCTTAACTGTGATGAATACATAGCGAACTCCACGGAGAGCGACGTACAGAGACTGGCAGCACGGACAGCACGACTTGCCGCTGACTCTGGAACTGGCGGAGAGAACACTCACGCGGGGACCTGAGGGGGCTGTAGAGATAGAAAACGTTGAACTGGATGGATAGCAAGGAGTGTGCACAGGGGTACAGCGAGGGAGGGATGGGAAGGAGTGTGCACAGGGGTACAGCGAGGGAGGGATGGGTGGGAAGGAGTGTGCACAGGGGTACAGCGAGGGAGGGAGGGATGGGAAGGAATGTGCACAGGGGTACAGCGAGGGAGGGAGGGATGGGAAGGAGTGTGCACAGGGGTACAGCGAGGGATGGATAGGAAGGAGTGTGCACAGGGGTACAGCGAGGGAGGGATGGGAAGGAGTGTGCACAGGGGTACAGCGAGGGAGGGATGGGAAGGAGTGTGCACAGGGGTACAGCGAGGGAGGGATGGGAAGGAGTGTGCACATGGGTACAGCGAGGGAGGGATGGGAAGGAGTGTGCACAGGGGTACAGCGAGGGAGGGATGGATAGGAAGGAGTGTGCACAGGGGTACAGCGAGGGATGGATGGGAAGGAGTGTGCACAGGGGTACAGCGAGGGAGGGATGGATGGGAAGGAGTGTGCACAGGGGTACAGCGAGGGATGGATAGGAAGGAGTGTGCACAGGGGTACAGCGAGGGATGGATGGGAAGGAATGTGCACAGGGGTACAGCGAGGGAGGGATGGATGGGAAGGAGTGTGCACAGGGGTACAGCGAGGGATGGATAGGAAGGAGTGTGCACAGGGGTACAGCGAGGGAGGGATGGGAAGGAGTGTGCACAGGGGTACAGCGAGGGAGGGATGGGAAGGAGTGTGCACAGGGGTACAGCGAGGGAGGGATGGATAGGAAGGAGTGTGCACAGGGGTACAGCGAGGGAGGGATGGGAAGGAGTGTGCACAGGGGTACAGCGAGGGAGGGATGGATAGGAAGGAGTGTGCACAGGGGTACAGCGAGGGAGGGATGGGATTGAGTGTGCACAGGGGTACAGCGAGGGAGGGATGGATAGGAAGGAGTGTGCACAGGGGTACAGCGAGGGAGGGATGGGAAGGAGTGTGCACAGGGGTACAGCGAGGGAGGGATGGATAGGAAGGAGTGTGCACAGGGGTACAGCGAGGGAGGGATGGGAAGGAGTGTGCACAGGGGTACAGCGAGGGATGGATGGGAAGGAGTGTGCACAGGGGTACAGCGAGGGAGGGATGGGAAGGAGTGTGCACAGGGGTACAGCGAGGGATGGATGGATAGGAAGGAGTGTGCACAGGGGTACAGCGAGGGAGGGATGGATAGGAAGGAGTGTGCACAGGGGTACAGCGAGGGAGGGATGGATAGGAAGGAGTGTGCACAGGGGTACAGCGAGGGAGGGATGGGAAGGAGTGTGCACAGGGGTACAGCGAGGGATGGATAGGAAGGAGTGTGCACAGGGGTACAGCGAGGGATGGATAGGAAGGAGTGTGCACAGGGGTACAGCGAGGGATGGATAGGAAGGAGTGTGCACAGGGGTACAGCGAGGGATGGATAGGAAGGAGTGTGCACAGGGGTACAGCGAGGGATGGATGGATAGGAAGGAGTGTGCACAGGGGTACAGCGAGGGAGGGATGGGAAGGAGTGTGCACAGGGGTACAGCGAGGGAGGGATGGATAGGAAGGAGTGTGCACAGGGGTACAGCGAGGGAGGGATGGGAAGGAGTGTGCAGAGGGGTACAGCGAGGGATGGGAAGGAGTGTGCACAGGGGTACAGCGAGGGATGGATGGATAGGAAGGAGTGTGCACAGGGGTACAGCGAGGGATGGGAAGGAGTGTGCACAGGGGTACAGCGAGGGAGGGATGGATAGGAAGGAGTGTGCACAGGGGTACAGCGAGGGAGGGATGGGTTGGACACAGACACCAATCATGTGCATACAGCTTCTCCGACCATCTGCATCTGATTTTTCCTTTCGTCGTCGTCCTTCCTTAACCTATGTATTTAAATAGGGTGTGTGTGTGTGGGCGCGCGCGCACGCGCTAGCGTTTCTGCGTGTAGCTTAGCATCTTATCGTCATTGGGGGGAAAATGGCATTTATGGTTACCATCTAAAGATTTATTTTATTTTGTATACAGACGATGAGTCAACGCACAAAAGATTGACGAACAAATTTTTCTCTTTTGAAAAGAAAATACAACTGACTGTCACCAATATTTTATGGTATATTTCCTACTCTGAATCGGTCCAGTCAAATTTGATTTGTCGAAACTGAAAATATTCATTCACAAAAGTATAACAAATGTTCCTTCACGACATATTTGTATTTATACATCTCAGATACTGTTTCGAGCTATCAGTTGTAAGGGTGTGATTGTGTTTACAATGACCATGTGTTTTTTTATGACGTAGAACTGAGACGTGTTTTACTCACCCGCTTTGTTGTTCAACTGTGCACTTCTAGCAAATGTGTAGGACATACTTGCCTGATATTATGGACTGTTTTCTTCTCCTGTCATGAACGACATACCGTTGATATTTGGACCCCTTATAGTTTTCCTCACACTGATCACGTCAGACAAGATTCCTGCTGACATGACGAGCGCGAAACAAAAGATAATCTACCAGTGTTTTATGCTCATGTTTTGAGGTAGATTTAAGGGCATTAGGGGCACGAAACGCATATACATTCCCCCCCCCACCCCCTTCCCTAAACCACGTCCCAAACTGTCATGGAGATAAGGGAAACGGGTGAATAATCTAAACACACACTTTTCCAAACGCGAATCGCTGCATCTTGTATGCATGTGATTCGAACGAAGTAAATAGGCATAGCTGTAAGTCGTTGTTGTCATAATGCCAGATCCTGAAGTAATTGTTTGGTATTCTTTCTCGGAACCCCAGTTTCCCATCAGATGAACCAGGACACGAGGAAAAAAAAGTCATCTGTATGTCTCAAGAGGTGAAAGAACGTGTTATCGTGTTGCTGCTGATTTTTTTTTTTTTTTTTTCGTAAGTTTGCAACAAAATTTAGTTTGCGACATGTTCTTTTTCTCTCTTTTTTTTCTTCTTTGGGGGGCGGGGGTGGGACGTGGGAGGTGAGGGGCGGGGGGGGGGGGGGGTTGCTGCTACGTCAATTGCATCGTTTCAATGGCATTACTCCCATGCCGCTCATTCCCCCATACACAGTCACACCCGGGTGTGGGATTTTTTTTTTTTTTTTTTTTTTTTTTTTTCCGTTGTTCCTTATGATTCAACGATTTCCAGCCTTCTGTCTCTCTTCCTTCCACACACACACACACACACACACACACAACGGTTTTTGCCATAGCGGGGGGGATAACTCGAGATGCACTGCATGGGAAAAGGAGAAACATCGGACTGTTCACTTTCTGAAGGCATTGCACCCCGGTTATCGGTCTTTGAGTGGGTTAAAAAAAAAAAATTTTAAGTATGTATAAATAAATATACATGAGAGCTTTCAGATGGAGCCAACCGTGAAAGAAATGCGAGTTGCATTGATCATGAAGTTTGCTGCCCCTTGTGTCCCCCCCACACCCCACCCAACCCCCCAACCCCCACCCCCGAGTCATTATTCAGAGCCCCTAGATAGATGTGTATCACCAGACAATGGGAAGGGACAGGGTGTTGCGTGCGAGCAATTTAACAGTTCACAGAGCACGTGCGAGAAGAACGTTGTCCTACACTGGCGCTTGCCAAAGCACCTGCCAGAGCAGAGAGGAGTGAGTGACCCAAGGAGCAGACGAGTTGCCAATGCATGTGCGTGTGTATATGGTGGTAATGTGTGTGTGTGTGTGTGTTCGTGTGTGTGTGTGTGTGTGTGTGCGTGCGTACGCTTGTATAGACGCGACTCTGTGTGTCTGTGACTGCGTGCGTGCGTTCGTTCGTTCGTGCACGCGAGCGAGCGTGGATTTTGTGGATACGATATGCCAGTAGACTATTGACGTACCTCAGGGGATATGTGTGCCGTGCGATTTAGTTTTCCACGACTTCTAACCGACGCGTTCACCGCCTCCCCCCTCCCCCACTTCCCAACCCACCGGAGAAAAAAAAAATGTGTGTGTACTCTTGGGGCGTGTCCATCCCACCCAGATGGACCCCCCCGGCAATACCCACATTTTTTGTGTGTGTGTGTTTGTGTGTGTGTGTGTGTGTGTGTGTGTGAAGGAGGGGGTGGTGCGCCACAAGGTGAACAGTCGATTGTACAGCGTTTGGGAACATGTATATTGAAAGCGTTTAGCAAACCCGTAGTTGATGGTGAAGCGTCCGGGAGCATGTATATCGAGTGTAGAACACGCGTATTAATGAAAGAGAATTGGTCTGCCCTTGGTTTGGGCGAGTTTAATAATCCAGGTAGTTTTTATGTGTGTGTGTTTTTTGGATTTTTTTTTTTTTTTTTTTTTTTTTTTTTTTAATGACACTGTTCGGAGAGACAGTTTTACAGCTAACGCCGCAGGACTTTTGGTACTACTGATAAACTGTAGATCCGAACGGACGATGCTATTATTTATAACATTATCAAAAGGCTGGAATGTTGCGAGATGAGCGCGAGGGTCTAGAAAATTAATTGTTCAGATCTTTTTATTGCGTCGTGAAACTTATGATATAACCTGTACAAAATCTCCCAAAAGAAAGTTCAGTACTGTTCAGTCAAGTTCGTCAAAGTTGTTTTACTGTCCTTGTTGCTGATTAGTATTATTTTTTAAAGATCTTTTCAGCTGTTGTGTACCAATGTGTTTATTTATTTGTCTGTTCTCGTTGTTTGTTTGTTTGTTTTTATATAGAAAATTGTGGTTTTAGAAAAACCTTAAGAAGCCTTTTCTCGATACATACATAATTGAGCTCATAAGATCTCGGGCTCAAAACGTTGAATTGAATGATAAACGTTTGCAGTGTCTCTGTATGATGACATGTGTAATGGAGAACCCCTCTCTCTCTCTCTCTCTCTCTCTCTCTCTCTGGGAAATGGGGAAACCAGTGAAAGGTTCCAGAGGAACAAGTTGTGTACCTTGAGGACCAAGACTCGGTGGCCGTTGTGTGCTTTGCGCTGTTGACAGCATCTCGTTCTTTCAACCACGCCTGACTCCCATCCGCCCCTACCCAACATCCCACCTACCCTGCCTGTTAGTTCCTTGTTGATTTACCGGTAAACGAAATTTAAAACTTATATGAAAACTCTTTCATATTGACGTCTTGTCGATTTTGAAATATATATGCATATATAAATTTTAACTTCGTTATTTTTGTTTCAGTTTTAAATCTCAAATATTCAAAAGGCTTGTTACAAGAAAACGGGAAACGTTGTTTGTTATACTTTTATTGGCAAGAAAACTAATGTTGGTTGTTGTATTTGTTTTTTGTTCTGTTTTGTTTTGTTTTGTTTTGAAAGAAAAGAAAGAAGGGAAAAAAAACTACACCTTGGAAAAGGCTTCTTCTGGTGGGCTACATACTGTGCTACTGTTGTGCTGCGTACTTATTTGTTGACGCTGAAGGGGTGAACAGTTATTTTCTGATGATGATGACGCTGATGATGACGATGATCCATACATTCCTGTACGCTAAGTGTTTTTTTGTTGTTTTTTTTTTTTTTTGTTTTTTTGGACGTCCACTGATCTGTTGACACGACGTTGTTGAATGTGGGCTGTAAACGGACGCCGCCAGAAACATTGACCTACATTGTAAGAAAGCAGTCCTATTTATGATATTTGTATTTAAAACAAGTAAAATTTAACATTCATGTCAAAAAAAATATATATTGTTGTGGAGTTGTTTTTGTTTTTTTTTCTTTAATGAGGGAACTGTGTGCACGTGAGGCTGGTATTGGGTGCATGGTGTGTGTGTGTGTGTGTGTGTGTGTGTGTGTGTGTGTGTGTGAGATGAACGTTCGTAGCGTCTCTGTATCATAACGCGTGTAAAGGAGAACCTCTCTCTCTCTCTCTCTCTCTCCCCTTGATCATATCTTTTGGAACAAGACAACAGCCACCGACACCCACTGATTTACACATTAATCCTCCACCCACACCCCCACTTCCCGCCACCCCCGCTCACATACACACCGAAATGTAATGCAAAGCAGCGTAACACACACACACACACACACACACACACACTGTCAAACTCCACAGTCACTCCATTCACTCGGGAGGCGCACCAAATGACAGACAAAAAAACTGTTTTAACTACCTCTGTTTGTGATTCATACTCAACGCATCAAAAATATTTCAAATCATTGCAAGCACAACACCACACATTCTCTCAGAAACAAATAAATCTTGAAATAAGTTATCTTAGTAAAGATTGGCATTTTAGCCAGTTCACATCATGCTTCTCTTCCGGCCGTCGCTCAAGGCGGCTAAGATTTCGGACCGGACCCTCCTGGTCCTATAATATCCATCCAGCGACAGCACGTGGCAAGATTCTTGACTGGACACCTCCAGCCTCATCGAGTGAGCAGCTCCTGGGACCTCCCACTGACCCAGGGCAGGTAGGAAGCGCTGAGGTTCCACAACGACCACATCACTGGTACCCGGGCCAGCAGGATGCCACCCACCCCTAGAGGCAGCAGAGTTCCAACTGTTGTAAGGGACTGCGGCTCAGTAAGGGATGACCTATGGAGTGGTGGCCTAGAGGTAACGCGTCCGCCTAGGAAGCGAGAGAGAATCTGAGCGCGCTGGTTCGAATCACGTCTCAGCCGCCGATACTTTCTCCCCCTCCACTAGACCTTGAGTGGTGGTCTGGACGCTAGTCATTCGGATGAAACGATAAACCGAGGTCCCGTGTGCAGCATGCACTTAGCGCACGTAAAAGAATCCACGGCAACAAAAGGGTTGTTCCTGACAAAATTCTGTTGAAAAATCCACTTAAGATAGGAAAAACAAATAAAACTGCACGCAGGAAAAAATAACAAAAAAATGGGTGGCGCTGTAGTATAGCGACGCGCTCTCCCTGGGGAGAGCAGCCCGAATTTCACACAGAGAAATCTGTTGTGATAAAAAGAAATACAGATACACAGAAAAAAACTTGGTCACAATTTTTCATTTCAAGATAAAGTTCACTCATAAACTACTTTTTTCACAAAAGGTGCAGCCAGTGACCTGTCCTACTGTGTAGCCAATAATCTTTTCCACTGTGTAGCCAGTCAAGAAGGCCAAATCGCTGTCTCCTAACTACCTCGAAATAGTTAGTATACATGTGCCTCTGAAATCCAAATCGCCGTCTAAAAAAAAAACTGCCTCATCCATTTTCACCTGATTCATCCTCAGCGCTTCCACACACACACACACACACAGAGAGAGAGAGAGAGAGGAGAGACAGAGAGTATGGGGGGGAGAGAGAGAGAGATGTACACCCACGCCATCACACTCACACACATAGTAAACAAAACCCCGAATAAAGTGTGTGTGTGTCTGTCTGTCTGTCTGTCTGTCTGTCTGTGTGTGCACTTAACGTGTGTGTGTGTGTGTGTGTGTGTGTGTGTGTACACTTCGTGTCTCGGTGTACGCCTGTGTAGGTGTCGAAGTCAAAGAGCTGAAGCCGACACCACCTTTCAGGCACGAGGCTCCACCATGTTACAAAGACTGGAACCCAAACCCGCGGCCCTCTGACCACTACACCACCACGCACAGCGTCACGTGGGACACCACTTTAAAGTTCATCGTGGTGGGTGGACCAGACCAAAAAGAAAACATTAAGACTTCACCTCCTGAAAATTGTCTGGCTTGGAGGTCTTCCTGACTTTGAACAGTAAGTGGAGAGAAGTCCAGGACTGAGTGAGACGTTGGATGGAAGGATGGATGGATGTGGGTGTGTGTTTGATTAAAATCTTGTTGGTTTTTTTTTGTGTGTGTGCGGGGGTGGGGTGGGGGAGACGGTAGGCAATGGAATTGAGAGGTTGGTGGAGAGAAAAAGTTGGTTGTTTTCGTGAACTGTTGAACGGTGGTGTTTGTAGTGGTAGTAGTTTGTACGAGACGAAGGGGCTTCTCTGCGTGGGTGTGTGGGTGGGTGGTGTGTGTGTGTGTGTGTGTGTGTGTGTGTGTGTGTGTCTGTATTTGCACACAGAGACAGAGAGAGAGACAGAGAGTGCGGGCGTGCTGATCACACAAAGCCAGTCTACGAAAGACTCAGAATGACAATCAAATTTTGCGATTCACCCACTCTTCCCACGCTCTTAGCATCAATCGTAGGCTGAGCTAGCTCTTCCATGGGTTGACTCATCACAGGCCAAGCGAAAAACGTACTTCAGCAAAATACAAAACATAAGAAAACTGATCCATTGAATTGTCCTGGATCCTGACAAACAAACATAAATCGAAGAAAAGTGTTTTCACCTTTCCTACTTTAAAGGAGAATTTTCAAGCGCCCATCCCACGAAATGAACTATTAGATTATACCTCCGTGTAACTCTTCAGGTGACTTAAAAAGTATCCTTTCTTCTTTTTCTTTCGTTTAAAAAAAAATCACCAGTATTGATATCTTGCTGAGAAGTCATAGTTTATTTAGTTCATTCGAGTGTTAAAGGGTGTATCAAAACGTCTTGGGGAAATATAGAAAAAGAATAAGTAGATGGTGGTGATGATGATGACGATGATGATGATTGCAAAAAAATATTTGATTATCACTTCCACCGTAAAGCCAGACCACTCTTATCGCCAACATTTTCGTTGATATTGGTGACAAATAAATAAACAAATAATAAATGAATGATTAAGTGAACGGATTTCTGAAAGTGATTCACTACAACAATTAGCAAGTGACTGAGTGAGCAACCACAAGACAAAACAAATGACAAGAGAGGGACAGACAGAGAGACACACAGAGGGAGAGAGAGAGAGAGAGGGAGAGAGAGAGAGACCTTTAGGATCTCAACCTTGCAAAGAAATTACCTGTCCAGGTTTCCTATGGGTAAAACCACTCAAGCAAGAGTAACTACACTACTACACTATGATTATATATATGTATAATTATAGGTAGATAGACACACACACACACACACACACACACACACACACACACACACACACACACACAACCACTCAAGCAAGAGTAACTACACTACTACACGATATATATATATATATATATATATAGAGAGAGAGAGAGAGAGAGAGAGAGAGTATCAGTGTCAGTAGGTCAAGGAGGCGTCACTGCGTTCGGTCAAATCCATATACGCTACACCACATCTGCCAAGCAGATGCCTGACCAGCAGCGTAACCCAACGTGCTTAGAGAGAGAGATATCTTTATGGAAATAATTCGTTATTGGCTCGAGAAAGATGGTCAAGAATATGAACGCCCGTAGGAAACGTTGCACCGTAGGAAATGTTGTTAGTGCTCCATGCAATGCATTTGTGAGGAGGGGAAGGGGCCCGGGCTTGAGAGGGTATCGTGATACAGACAGGGTACACAGGCAGATACTAAGCCAGACTGACGCACACAGACACAGACACAAAAAGCCAGACTGACACACACAGACACAGACACAGGCAGAGACACAAAAAATCAGACAGACACACACAGACACAGACACAAAAAGTCAGACTGACACACACAGACAGAGACACAAAATGTCAGACAGACACACACAGACACAAAAAGTCAGACTGACACACACAGACAGAGACACAAAATGTCAGACACACACACAGACAGAGAGAGACAGGGACAGAGACAGATACACGAAAAGTCAGACAGACACAGACACAGACACAAACAGTCAGTCAGACAGACAGACAGACACACACACACACACACACACACACACACACACAGTAAGACAGACACACACGGACACAGACACAGACACAGACACAAACAGTAAGACAGACACACACAGACACAGACAGAGACACAGACACAAACAGTCAGACAGACACACACAGACACAGACAGAGACACAGACAGTAAGACAGACACACACAGACACAGACACAGACACAAACAGTCAGACAGACACACACAGACACAGACACAGACACAAACAGTCAGACAGACACACACAGACACACACAGACACAGACACAGACACAGACACAGACACAAACAGTAAGACAGACACACACAGACACAGACACAGACACAAACAGTCAGACAGACACACACAGACACACACAGAGACACAAACAGTAAGACAGACACACACAGACACAGACACAGACACAAACAGTAAGACAGACACACACAGACGCAAACACAGACACAAACAGTCAGACAGACACACACAGACACAAACAGAGAGAAACGCGAACAAAATGACACATACAGCGGGGGCAAAGGGAAGCGAGGAAGTTGGTAGCGAGTTTTTTAGCAAACCGGATGTTTATGTTTTTCTTTGCATTTTTGAACGCGCCAGATTTCTTTGTCGTGGCGTGGCAGGATGTCCGCCATTGTTTTCTCTGGTTCGGTTCTGTTGGCATTCAGTCTGATTGCGTGGAATGAATAGTGGGATGTTCTTCTTTGTTGCTGGATCGTGAGGTATCTCTTTTCCGTGCACTGAAGCCTTTGTCTGCTTGGTTTCTTTATGTTTTTTTTTTTCTTTCTTTCTTTCTGGAATTAGGTTCGTCCTGCATTCTCGCACGTGAAACAGCTATGATTGTGTAATGTAAAGAAACGATCAGGTTTTATAGAACATAACGTATACAAATTAGTGGGGGGCGAGGGGGTGTTGTTGTTGTTGTTGTTGTTTTTTCGCCGTTCACTGTTTTTTTCTTTCCGCTTTTTAATTTGTTTTCAAGTGTTCTCTTTATTGTATCTTTCCTCTCACGAGGAAAAATTTTTACCAAGACCTTTAAATGAGCAAGCGCAAAATAACCACACAATGTGAGACAGACACACAGAGACACAACCACCACCCTCTTTTTCCACCTCCCCCCCCCCCACACACACACACACCCCTTCAATGTTTAACCATCCCCCCTTCTTTTCCTTTGTAAATATTGCTCACCTTTTTTTTCTTTTCTTTTTTTTTTCTTTCTCTCTCTCTCTCTGATTACTCCTCACAGTTCTTAGTTTTACCTCTGTCTTGGTTTTGCCCTCTCTTTTCTTCTCCATTCTCTATTTTTCTTCCCATGAAGCAGGGCCTAGGGCCCGAAACGTCGGGATACTCTCTTCATAGGACAAGTCACCACCTACAGGTTAGTCTCAACCGTTTTCTCGCCTAACCACACAATGATTATGATACTATCATTGTAAACAGAAACAGAAATAACTACCGCAACCGAATGACGATGGTGATGATGACGATGTTGATGACGACGACGACGATGATGGTGATGATGATTACGATAATGGTGATGATGATGACGACGACGATGATGATGATGATGACGACGGCAACGACGATGACATTGATGATGACGACGATGATGATGATGATGGTTTAGGAGCAAATCATGCAGACAGTGTCTCTCTTGCAGGGGGTCAGGGCTGGGTTGCCTGAGCGATCTGAGCACCTCCAAGATTGCTGTGGTGATTAGAATTGCCCAAGCCAATAGAGTTTCTGCACCACAGGAAGAGTGCAATAGCTTTCACATATTGGTATTTTGTAATACTCTCTGCGCAAGCCAATAGAAACGGGGTACTGGGGATATTTCTTTACTTAGGATATATCTTAACGAAAAGCAAAACTTAACGCTGCTAAGATTGTTCATGCAACTCGCCAGTCAGTCCTGAAGAGCGACTGGGCACTCGTTGGAGTTCTTTCCTTTTTAATGTCTTTACCTTCGTGGCTCAGGAGCCACTTGCATTGCTCGAACGAAGAGCCTAGTATGGTCGTAACCCGCTACTAACTGTGTGTAGTATGGAACTCACCAATGGCGTAGCTCGGTCAGCGTAGGCATTTAGACACGTGTAACTGTCAAAAAGTTGTGTGTGTGTGTGTGTGTGTGTGTGTGTGTGTGTGTGTGTTTCTTCACCAGTTCAACCCATTTTATTTTACGGAACCTTTTCGTTTTCACACGTTGGTTTGAGGCGGCTGAAAAGACTCTGGAGCGGGGGGGGGGGGGGGGGGGGGGCGAAAGTTGGTGAGAATAGTTGGAAAGGGGTGGGGTACCCGTTTATACAGTGAGAACTCAACCACACCCGTCCACCCTCTCGTGTTGTGTGTCGATTTTTTGTTCAGCCTTTTTTTTTTTTAGGGAGGGGGTGGGGAGGGCGGGGGTATGAGGCTATCAAAACCGTTTATGTACGTTTGGCCATAAGAATGGAGTTAAGACACCGTGGTTGTTTTTTTTTTTGTTTCTGTTTTTGCTTTGTATGGCTGGATGACTTCAATGGGGAGTCTCAGCCCATCAAACGGGTGTCCAGAACAGCACTGATACAGTTCAGAGGACTAGCTGCAACTCCACGTTCATTTGTATGTACACGAGTTGGATTTTACGAGTATGACCGTTTTTTCCCCGCCATGTAGGCAACCATACTCCGTTTTCGGGGGTTTCCCGTGTTCTTTTCTGTACACAAACTATACTTTGTTCTGTGATTTCTTTCGATATTTATTTATCTATTTATTTACTCATCATGCCAATCATGCCCCCCCCCGTCCCCGCCCCCCCCTCACCCCCCCCCCCCCAAAAAAAAAAAACAAAACAACAACAACCCCCCCAAAAAAAAACAACAACCGGAGTATGGCTGCCAGCATGGCAAGGTAGATATACATGTTTGTATGAGTATTTGTGTGCCTGACTGAAACCTGATTGAATGGCGCAGGAAACGAATGATGTTGTGCAAATGACTCCGTGTTTGTAAAGCGCTTAGAGCTTGGTCTCCGACCGAGGGTAGATGCTGTATGTGTATATTTATATATATATGTAAATGTGTGTGTGTGTGTGTAAAAAATCATATAATTATGTATATATATCCATGTAATTTTTTTGGGGGGGATTGTTTATTTGTTTGTTTATCCACTTATTGCTTTCTTCCATTTAGGCTGTTTGTCCACTGTCAGCTCAAAACAAAGGGGCGTTAGTCAGACGATGGGATCGAAAAAGAGGCTGTGTTTGTGAAGGGTGGGAAGGGAAGGGGGGGTGTGGGAGAAAACGGAGTGATAGTTCCTGGCCAGGGGACATAACCTTGCATTTGTCAGGCAGGAGGCTTCGCTGTCGGTGTGGATGATGGGCAGTCGCTATCTTGTGTGTGTGTGTGTGTGTGTGCGCTTGCGCGCGCGTGTGTGCGTGCGTGCGTCTGTGTGTGCGTGTGCGTGCGTGTGTGTGTGTGTGTGTGTGTGTGTGTGTGTGTGTAGACAAGAAGTAATCCAGATATCGATTAGATTCTCTCCCCGCTCCTCACCCTCTCTCCCTCTGTCTGTCTCTCTCGCGCTCTCTCTTTCTCTCTGTGCGTACGTGCGTGCGCGCGGTTTTGTATATATATGTGTGTGTGTGTGTGTGTGTGTGTGAAGATGCGTGTGTGTGTGTGTGTGTCTGCGTGTGTGCGTGCGTGTGCGTTAGTGCTTGCGCGCGCGCTTCAGTTAGAGAATGCACTGAGTGATTCCACTTCATGGTTATCCAAGGGCGAACGAGAACTTTCTCTCTCTTTTTTTTGGAAAGCGAACAATTGGGTTTATGGATGGGTACTGGGTGATAGTGTTTTATTCATCTTCCCGTCAGTTGGCAACTTTCTTTCTTTCTTTCTTTGTCTTCATTCACGGGTACTCGGCGAAAGGTTACGGCAGCTGAATGGATCGACTGGAACAAGGTGCGAACATATCCATTATTTCATGGGGGGACTGAATCAGACGCAGACAGTGCAGGGAGATGTGAGCACAAGAAAGGGGCAGTTCATTCTGGTCCAACTGCTTCTTATTCATAGAATGTGTCCCAGATCATGTTTTCAAGAAGTGGAGATCATTTTAACTGTCTAGCCCTTTCTTTAGTTGTCCCCCTTTTTTTCTAATGTTTATTTATAATTATTTTTATAGAGTTTGTTCTGTTGTTTCCTTATCGAGCTACTTTTGCTTTTTTTTCAGCATTAGTCCCGTTTTTTTCTTTTCTCTTTTATTAAGTTGCCGGCAACAATGAACCGACAGTGACAACGTTTGTAAAGGCAGCATAGCAAAATAACAGAAATTAATGTCTGCTTCGTCAGCAAAGCTTAAGGTAATGAAGGTGATGAACTCCATCCCCTTAACCCCAACCACCCACCAGCTCCCACACGCACACATAGACAGGCACACAAACATTGTTTATAATTATAGGCAGACCAGGAATAGGCGAATTGAGATTTTTTTCTGCAATCGTGGGCTGCAACTCCCACGTTCACTCGTATATACGCGAGTGGACTTTTACGTGTATGACCGTTTTTAACCCGCCATGTAGGCAGCCATACTCCGCTTTCGGGGATGTGCATGCTGGGTATGTTCTTGTTTCCATAACCCACCGAACGCTGACATGGATTACAGGATCTTTAACGTGCGTACTTGATCGTCTTCTGCTTGCGTATACAGACACGAAGGGGGTTCAGGCACTGGCAGGTCTGCACATATGTTGACCTGGGAGATCGTAAAAATCTCCACCCTTTACCCACCAGGCGCCGTCACCGTGATTCGAACCCGGGACCCTCAGATTGAAAGTCCAACGCATTAACCATTCAGCTATTGCGCCCGTCGGCGAATTAAGATGAGACCCCCCTTTCTCCATGGAAGGCGCATAATGAATGATTATTGTCTAGTGGAGAACAACCACCTTTCTACAAGTCGAAGAGTGTGTATGGAAAGAGTTACCACTCTTTACTACTTGTTGATCATTTGATCTCCTGGCCTCATTGTTTATTAATTTCCAGTTGAAAAACCACCGAGGTAACCATGTGTTTGTTCTGTATTGTCCGTGTGTTCTGTGTGGCTTGTTCAGGATTAAAGAGGCTATGCCAGTCTTGAATGAAAGCTAATTTGTGTTTGCACACTTCTTCTGTCATTGCTGCTGTGTGCACATGTCAACTGATTGGTATAAGTACAAGCCCGGCGCTTTCCTTTTACGAAGTGTGTGGGTTTGTTCCAATGTTCCTTTTATACACCTGTGTGCTAGCTGAATCGGTAGTGTAAGCAGCACTGACTTGAAGTTGTGTACCTTGTGTATGGAGAGAGTTATCACTCATTAATATTTGTTAATATTTCGACAAGTCCCTTTAAAAATGGAGCGGCACCTTGTGGTACACGCCTGACTTGGAAGTTTGTGTCCACGGGCTCGGGTCCCATACGGACCGGACCCTGTATCTGTGGAGTGATGGCCTAGAGGTCACGCGTCCGCATAGGAAGCGAGAGAATCTGAACGCACTGGTTCGAATTACACCAGCAGTCGCAGTATTTTCTTCCCCCTCCACTAGACCTTGAGTGGTGGTGTGGACGCTGGTCATTCGGGTGAGACGATAAATCGAGGTCCCGTGTGCAGCATGAATTTAGCGCACGTAAAAGAACCCACGGCAACAAAAGGGTTTCCCCTGGCAAAATTCTGTAGAAAAATCCACTTCGATAGGAACACAAATAAAACTTCAGGCGGAAAACAAACAACAACAACAACAAAAAAAAGGTTACGCTTTCAATGTAGCGACGCGCTCTCCGTGATGTGACAAAAAGAGTTATACAATAGTTCTCCCATCCACTAGACCTTGAGCAGTGGCATTGGCGCTAGTCTTTCAGGTGAGAAGGTAAACCGAGGCCGGCTTCATGTGTAGCATGCCACTTAGCGCTCGTGAAAGAACCCACGGTAACAAAAAAATAGTTGTCCGTGGCAAAACATTATCTGGAGAAAAATCCTCGTTGATAGTAGAATGAATACACTTGCAGACAAAGGAAAAAAAAGGAAAGAAAAAAGGTGACGCTTTACTGTGGCAACACCGGAAAGAGCACACAGACAAATCTGTTGTGACAAAACGTAACACAGTGCAACACAATACCATACAATGCAATACGATACAATACAACACAATAAAATGCAATGCAATACACTATTATGCAGTGCATGCATTACAATACAATGAACACAATGCAATACGATACCATACAACGATCCGATACAATGCAACACAATACAAAACGATACAATGCAATACGATACAACACAATCTTGCAGACGATTCCTCAGCTCCTGTCATGAAGGTCCTCCGTGGTGTCTGGCCTTGGTGCCACAGGACACCCCGCTTGGTTCTTCAAGAACTCATTCCGCACCTCACCTGACACGTGGCCTTTTGGACAGATAAAGAAAGAAAAGAAGAAATGAAAAAAGAAAGCAAGAAAGAAAAGAAAAGAAGCTCGTCTTTACCGTTCTATTTTCTCAACCCATCTCTCACTTCTGAATCGTTATAACTCCACCCCTTCTCCACTCTACACACACACACACACACACACACACACACACACATATCAAGCATGAGAGCAAGACACCACGGGAGGCAGGCAGACAGACATAACAGAGAGAGAGAGAGAGGGGGGACACTTATTTGTAACACTTCGTTCATACTGAGAGAGAAAGACAGAGACAGGGCTAGACATCAAGGAGAAAGAAAGACAGACAGACAGACAGAGAGGACAAACGCAGACAGGGGGAGGGAAGGTGGAGAGGGAGGAGGGGAGGGGGAGGGACACTGGGTTGTAGCACTTTGTTCACAGTGTTCCGACAGTTCACTTTTTTTCTTTTTTCTTTTTTTTTTTTGGGGGGGGGGCGGGGGGGGGGGGGGCTCTCTCACCTCCCCTCACTCCCGCCACCCCACCACGGCAAATTTGCACAAGAAAGAGGGAAGGCTGAGGAATGCTGATATCGCGCAATCACTTGTCACGGATCACCCTGCCTTGGGCATCTTTTCGCTTCGACAAAACAACAACAAAAACACACAAAAAAAAGATCGAGCAAATAAAAGAAAAAGATAGACATGCTGAAGACATTAGTGTCATGTATTATAAACAACGTACACATGCAAACACACACACACACACGCACACACACGCACGCACGCACACACGCAAGCACACACACACGCCTGAATTTTTAGCATGTTATAAACAAATCTAGAGTACTTTCCCTTCTCAATAAATTACCACTGTGCACAAAAACAAATATGGCTGACAACGCGTCTGCTTTGCATTTGAGCTTTTCAATGATATATTTATTTGAGACCACAGTGTGCCTTTGGAAAGAACATAATGAGTCGCGTCACTGCACTAACGAACCGAGTACGGACTTTTCCCTGCGACATTTATGTTCACAGTACCGACAGACGGGTGATAATTGTCGAGAGGAACGCGGCACGTTCAGAGGTGTTTCACCAAGTCGAAGAACAGACGGAAAGTCACGTGCGAGACAGTGTTTGGCGGGCACGGACACAAACCATGAAATAGACGTGTGTTCAACTCAGGGAAAATGTTCACAACATTGCA
>NC_134878.1:12118139-12123139 GCF_041734735.1 Babylonia areolata | reverse complement strand
ACACCCACCCAGCGCCGATTTACAACCACCTCCACACCAAACGACTGCTTTCCCATTCCCCACTCGTCCCGAAATGCATCGTAAACGTAGCTATGACGGAGTGAGAAAAATGCTCGGCAAGAACCTTCAGAAGGTTCACTTGGTCCAGTCCGCGAGCCCTCCAGACGTCCAGCCATCCAGACGTCCAGCTTCAGATTCTCGAGGAGGCGTCACCGCGTTCGGACAAATCCATATACGCTACGCCACATCTTCTATCGGGATACCGAACCCAAACGATCGGAATGAATGGATTGATGTTGTTGGTAACTACCCAACCCTTCTTCTTCGCTGCTTCGGCGGCGCTCCGAGATGCCGACCGGCCACCCTAACTCCCCCCTCCCCCCACACACACATACACATACACACACCCCTCCCCACACCACCCCGTCACCCGTCCGTCTGTCCACGCCGCATCGCTGTGTTGTCTCATAAAATGTCGCGGTTTTTTTTTGTTTTTGTTTTTTTTTTGAGGGGGGGGGGGGGGGGGGGGCAGGGGTGGGAGGAGGGCAGACGAAAGCAGTGAGTGGAAAACAGTTTTCCGAGTTTGTGGGCGATACATTTCTTCGCTTCCTCCTTCTACAGTTCTGCTCGGCGAATGTTCAGAAACTGAAGGTCTTCTTCTGCTGGGAGCTTGGGTGTTTTTGTTGTTGTTTTTTGTTGTTGTTGTTTTGGGGTTTTTTTTGTTGTTGTTGTTGTTTTTTCAGACAAATCAAGCAAACGGTTCTACCACGTAACAGTTGACAACAACAATAGTAACAACAAGCACTGACACAGACACACACCCGCGCGCGCGCGCGCGGGCATACGCACACACACACACACACACACACACACACACAGACACTACACACCACACACACACACACACTACACCACACACACACACACACACACACACACACACACACACACACACACACACACACACACACACACACACACACACACACACACACACACACACACACACACACACACACACACGCCTGCACGGAGCAAACACCCATCCAGCACTCATGTACCACAACCATCCCACCCCTACCAACCCTGTCTCCCCACTCCAGATCTACCCTTACCCACAGGATCACAGACACGTCACCCTTACCCACAGGATCACAGACACGTCACCCTTACCCACAGGATCACAGACACGTCACCCTTACCCACAGGATCACAGACACCTCACCCTTACCCACAGGATCACAGACACGTCACCCTTACCCACAGGATCACAGACACCTCACCCTTACCCACAGGATCACAGACACCTCACCCTTACCCACAGCATCACAGACACCTCACCCTTACCCACAGGATCACACACACGTCTCTCCCGATCCACCCTTACCCACAGGACCACAGACACCTCACCCTTACCCACAGGATCACAGACACGTCACCCTTACCCACAGGATCACAGACACGTCACCCTTACCCACAGGACCACAGACACCTCACCCTTACCCACAGGACCACAGACACCTCACCCTTACCCACAGGATCACAGACACCTCACCCTTACCCACAGGATCACAGACACGTCACCCTAACCCACAGGATCACAGGCACGTCACCATTACCCACAGGATCACAGACACCTCACCCTTACCCACAGGACCACAGACACGTCACCCTTACCCACAGGATCACAGACACGTCACCCTTACCCACAGGACCACAGACACCTCACCCTTACCCACAGGATCACAGACACGTCACCTTTACCCACAGGATCACAGGCACGTCACCCTTACCCACAGGATCACAGGCACGTCACCCTTACCCACAGGATCACAGACACGTCACCCTTACCCACAGGATCACAGACACGTCACCCTTACCCACAGCATCACAGACACGTCACCCTTACCCACAGGATCACAGACACGTCACTCCCGATCCAACCTTACCCACAGGATCACAGACACGTCACCCTTACCCACAGGATCACAGACACGTCACCCTTACCCACAGGATCACACATGATAAGACACCCCACCCTTACCCACAGGATCACAGACACGTCACTCCCGATCCAACCTTACCCACAGGATCACAGACACGTCACCCTTACCCACAGGATCACAGACACGTCACCCTTACCCACAGGATCACACACACGTCTCTCCCGATCCACCCTTACCCACAGGATCACAGACACGTCATCCTTACCCACAGGATCACAGACACCTCACCCTTACCCACAGGATCACAGACACCTCACCCTTACCCACAGGATCACAGACACCTCACCCTTACCCACAGCATCACAGACACCTCACCCTTACCCACAGCATTACAGACACCTCACCCTTACCCACAGGATCACAGACACGTCACTCCCGATCCTCCCTTACCCACAGGATCACAGGCACGTCACCCTTACCCACAGGATCACAGACACGTCACCCTAACCCACAGGATCACAGGCACGTCACCCTTACCCACAGGATCACAGACACGTCACCCTTACCCACATGATAAGACACCTCACCCTTACCCACAGGATCACAGACACGTCACCCTTACCCACAGGATCACAGACACGTCACCCTTACCCACAGGATCACAGACAGGTCACCCTTACCCACAGGATCACAGACACCTCACCCTTACCCACAGGATCACAGACACGTCACCCTTACCCACAGGATCACAGACACCTCACCCTTACCCACAGGATCACAGACACGTCACTCCCGATCCACCCTTACCCACAGGATCACAGACACGTCACCCTTATCCACAGGATCACAGACACGTCACCCTTACCCACAGGATCACAGACACGTCACCCTTACCCACAGGATCACACACACGTCTCTCCCGATCCACCCTTACCCACAGGATCACAGACACGTCACCCTTACCCACA
The DNA here is from genome assembly GCF_041734735.1 of Babylonia areolata. Lineage (NCBI taxonomy): Eukaryota > Metazoa > Mollusca > Gastropoda > Neogastropoda > Buccinidae > Babylonia > Babylonia areolata. The sequence continues at coordinate 12,120,225 of NC_134878.1, read as the reverse complement.
GGATCACACACACCTCTCTCCCGTTCCACCCTTACCCACAGGATCACAGACACCTCACCCTTACCCACAGGATCACAGACACCTCACCCTTACCCACAGGATCACAGACACGTCACCCTTACCCACAGGATCACAGACACGTCACCCTTACCCACAGGATCACAGACACTACCAGGCAGAAGCAGTCTGGAAGCTTCCTCTGCTGGTGCAGTCAGTCCGGCTTGGCACTGAAGCCTTGACAATCGGGGCGAAATCTAACGCATGGCTTGTCAACAGCTTCTAACGGAACGCCCCATCGCCTTGTTAATTGAGCAGAAGACATCTCTAACGGGTCATCCCATCGCCTTGTTAACTGAGCGGAAGACATCTCTAACGGGTCATCCCATCGCCTTGTTAACTGAGCGGAAGACATCGCTAACGGGACACCCCATCGCCTTGTTAACTGAACGGAAGACATCGCTAACGGGACAGTCCCATCGCCTTGTTGATCCATCAGAAGACATCGCTAACAGGACAGCCCATCGCCTTGTTGATCCATCAGAAGACATCGCTAACGGGACAGCCCATCGCCTTGTTGATCCATCAGAAGACATCGCTAACGGGACAGCCCATCGCCTTGTTGATCCATCAGAAGACATCGCTCACGGGACAGCCCATCGCCTTGTTGATCCATCAGAAGACATCGCTAACGGGACATCCCATCGCCTTGTTGATCCATCAGAAGACATCGCTAACAGAACATCCCATCGCCTTGTTGATCCATCAGAAGACATCCCTAACAGGACATCCCATCGCCTTGTTGGTCCATCAGAAGACATCGCGAACGTGACATCCCATCGCCTTGTTGATTCATCAGAAGACGTCGCTAACAGGACATCCCATCGCCTTGTTGGTCCATCAGAAGACATCGCTAACAGAACATCCCATCGCCTTGTTGATTCATCAGAAGACATCGCTAACGGGACACTCCCATCGCCTTGTTGATCCATCAGAAGACATCGCTAACGGGTCACCCCATCGCCTTGTTGATCCATCAGAAGACATCGCTAACAGGACAGCCCATCGCCTTGTTGATCCATCAGAAGACATCGCTAACGGGACAGCCCATCGCCTTGTTGATCCATCAGAAGACATCGCTAACGGGACAGCCCATCGCCTTGTTAACTGAGCAGAAGACATCGCAAACGGGACACCCCATCGCCTTGTTAATTGAGCAGAAGACATCGCTAACGGGACACGCCATCGCCTTGTTAATTGAGCAGAAGACATCGCTAACGGGACATCCCATCGCCTTGTTAATTGAACTGAAGACATCGCTAACGGGACATCCCATCGCCTTGTTAATTGAACTGAAGACATCGCTAACGGGACATCCCATCGCCTTGTTAATTGAGCAGAAGACATCGCTAACGGGTCACCCCATCGCCTTGTTAATTGAGCAGAAGACATCGCTAACGGGACACCGCATCGCCTTGTTAATTGAGCAGAAGACATTGCTACGGGACATCCCATCGCCTTGTTAACTGAGCAGAAGACATCGCTAACGGGACACCCTATTTGCCTTGTTAACTGAGCAGAAGACATCGCTACGGGACATCCCATCGCCTTGTTAACTGAGCAGAAGACATCGCTAACGGGACACCCCATCGCCTTGTTAACTGAGCAGAAGACATCGCTACGGGACATCCCATCGCCTTGTTAACTGAGCAGAAGACATCGCTACGGGACATCCCATCGCCTTGTTAACTGAGCAGAAGACATCGCTACGGGTCACCCCATCGCCTTGTTAACTGAGCAGAAGACATCGCTAACGGGACATCCCATCGCCTTGTTAACTGAGCAGAAGACATCGCTAACGGGACATCCCATCGCCTTGTTGATCCATCAGAAGACATCGCTCACGGGACAGCCCATCGCCTTGTTGATCCATCAGAAGACATCGCTCACGGGACATCCCATCGCCTTGTTAACTGAGCAGAAGACATCGCTACGGGACATCCCATCGCCTTGTTAACTGAGCAGAAGACATCGCTACGGGACATCCCATCGCCTTGTTAACTGAGCAGAAGACATCGCTACGGGTCAC
>NC_134878.1:12105639-12108139 GCF_041734735.1 Babylonia areolata | reverse complement strand
TATATATAATTACACACACACACGCGCGCGTATATATATATATATATATATGTGTGTGTGTGTGTGTGTGTGTGTGTGTGTGTGTGTGTGTGTGTCTGCAGAACGTATCGGTCAGGAACGCAATAAACATGGTTTATGTTTCTTTAAGCAGCAAGACCATCGGATCGCCCAAGAAAACTTCTCAAAGATATGAAAAGGCTGTATGTGAAAAGAGACAAGAGACCGCGCCCAGTTTGTACACGTTATCATGCATTCATTACTCCGAAAATTGATAAATATAGCAAGACCCATCTTTCCTGGTCGTCCCACTCAAAAAAACAAACAAACAAACATTTTGCGTAATAAATTTTGGGATTGTGTGTCGATGCAGTGAATGTTTTTTTGAAAAAAATCGCCCCTCCCCATGAGAATACGGGGAAGGAGGGGGGGGAGTGCGGGGGGTGGGGAGTGCGGGTGGGGGGCGGGCGTAGAGGCTGGGGAAGGAGGGGGGGTGGGCGAGGGATGAAGGGGGGGAACTGGGTGTTACAAGGTTCACAGTAGACTTGTTGATCAGCGCCCAAGAAGACGACATCAATCATGAGGGGTCACCCCGATGCGTCTGGTCCCTCCAGTGTCGGCCCTCTCAATTGCGGCCGAGGGAAGGTTATTCTCGATGCACGGAGATTTCCCGTGATTATCTCCCATCCTTGCACCTGAAATAGAACGACGATGGGCTGAGTTGCAAGTGGGAGGTTTATGTCGTTTATATATATATATATATATATTTTTTTTTTTTTTAATGAGTGATTACTTCGTTTTCCCTCAGTGATTGGCTCCCTGTCTTTGTCTCATTCTGTTTGCCTATGTTTTAGTTGTGAAATTTTATTTTATTTCTTTTGGTGTTTTTGTTGTTGTTGTTGTTGTTGTTGTGTGTGTGTGTGTGTGTGTGTGTGTGTGTGTGTGTGTTTCTTGTTGTTGTTGTTGTTTGTGTTTGTTTGGTTTAAAAGAAATTAGTTATCAATTTAATTAAGTTCCATCTCTCTCGCTCTTCCCTCACCCCCGCCATCCCCGTAGCGTAGCTCCACCCCTGCTTGTGCGCTCGTACCCTCGCCCCCCCCCCCCCCCCCACGCCCCCCCCCCCCCACTCTCTCTCTCTCTCTTACCCTCTAGCGCGCGCGAGTATTGCCTATGTCATCCTCATCCTCATAATCATCATCATCATCATCATCTTTATCTGTTTCTTCATTAGGTCTTATGATCACTCTGTCCACAATCCCGCTGTGTTTACTGGAGCAGTTATCCATACGGTACGTTTCTTTATTCAACCTTTTTTTTTCCCTTTTTTTTCGGTAAGTGTATAATGTTGAAGACCCAAGTAATGTATGTTGATAACCACCAAGTGTAAAGTCTCATTATAATGTATCTGGGTGTGTGTGATCATGTCTGCTCGTCACCAAGACGAAATCTGAATCTTGGACCTGGATCTTGTCTGTGGCGAAGAAAAGTCTTTGAGGGATCATGGGCGTTTCTTTCTGTCTGTTTCTTTCTTAAATTCAGAATCTGTTCCTCAGCTCTGTCTGTGTCTGTGTCTCTGTCTGTGTCTGTGTCTCTGTCTCTCCCTCTCCTTCTTTCCTTTCTTCTCCCCCTCTCTCATATTATTTAGACAGTACCCTAGGGATGGAAAACATGGTTAACTATCGTTCGTCTTTGTTTGAATATGGATTTCGCTTTGTGGGTGTGGAACAGGGTGCTGGAAGTGTTAGTGGTCTAACAACTGTTTTCCTACATTTTGTGTATTGTTGTTGTTTTGTTTTTGTTTTTTAAATTTCCAAGCATTATGAAATATTCGTGAAATGTTTATAAAACCAAAATACTATAAACATCCCTCTCTGTTTAAATTGAGTCTGTTAATGTCGTCAGGCAGTAGTATTGACGTTTTATTTTATTTTTTTCTCTTGTTTTGTATAAGGTTTTCAAATTTAGTTGAAATCGCTATTATATGTTTGTATTTCTTTTTATCACAACAGATTTCTCTGTGTGAAATTCGGGCTGCTCTCCCCAGGGAGAGCGCGTCGTTACACTGCAGCGCCACCCTTTTTTTCTTCTTTTTTTTCTGCGTGCAATTTTATTTGTTTTTCCTGTCGAAGTGGGTTTTTCTACGGAATTTTGCCAGGAACAACCCTTTTGTTGCCGTGGGTTCTTTTACGTGCGCTAAGTGCATGCAAGCACACGGGACCTCGGTTTATCGTCTCATCCGAATGACTAGCGTCCAAACCACCACTCAAAGTCTAGCGGAGGGGGAGAAAATATCGGCAGCTGAGCCGTGATTCGAACCAGCGCGCTCAGATTCTCTCTCTTCCTAGGCGGACGCGTTACCTCCAGGCCATCACTCCACTTTTGTGTATGTTCATGTTTGTTTGCTAGTGTTGTTTCGTTGAGTTGTACTATGTTCATGCGAACCCGTTCACTTGAGACTCAGGCCTATCTGTGAATAAACCATTCCGTTCCGTTCCGTTTCGTT
>NC_134878.1:12098139-12103139 GCF_041734735.1 Babylonia areolata | reverse complement strand
ATAGTGTATGGTTTTTGGGGTTGTTGTTTTTTTGGTTTTTTTCTCAGACGGGATGTCAAACTGAGTAAGCTTCTCTATGGAGGGGAAGCTGCAACTATGTCCCTCCAACACTTACAGTTTCAGTTTCAGTATCAGTAGCTCAAGGAGGCGTCACTGCGTTCGGACAAATCCATATACGCTACACCACATCTGCCAAGCAGATGCCTGACCAGCAGCGTAACCCAACGCGCTTAGTCAGGCCTTGAGGGGGGGGGGGGTGAATAAATAATAGATAAGCTTACACAAATAAATAAATAATAATTTTTAAAAAAGGTAGTAGTAGTAATAATGATAATAATAATAATAATAATAATGAAAAATAATGATAACAATAATAAATAAATAAATAAGATAACAATGATGATAAATAAGCAAATAGATGTAAAACATGAAGACACACATTCACATATACACCCACACATGCATAACAGATATGCACCAAACATGCAGTTTCATAGATATGAAAGCACAGTTAAATACATATAAATGTACATGAGCTCCAACACACACTTACAGTGTCCATAAACCCCGCCGACTACTGGTTTACTCACAAGGTGAGGAGTTACCGACAGACTATACAGATGCTGGAAATGATAGGTAGCTGCCATTACACACGTATATGACGCCGGCATACCAACAAATAGGATTTGTCGAGAACAAGAGTGAAAGTGTCTTTGCTTGGAATCGACATCGCACGCATAGTAAATATCTATCTATCTGTCTATATATCGATCGATCGATCAAACTATAGATAGACAGACAGACAGATATAGATATGGGTTATATTTTTAATGTATTTTTTGGCATAAGGATTAGATCTACACTTCAGTTGTGAAAGAATGTTGTCGTGTGTGTTCGAGTGTGTGTTGTGGATAAGGTGAATGTGTAACTTTGAAAAAAATATACAAGCTGAACTGAACAGAAAAAGAATCCAAATAAAGGGACAGCCGGGCTTCTAAACAAACAGTGAAGCACATTGAATATGAACGCGCTATCTCCCAATGCATCTTTCAATGAATAAATCGTCTGAATTTTAGTACAATAATTCTGTTGCTCACCACAAAAAAAAACAACAACACCGAGTTCTATCAAAGTTGTCTAAAACTGACCAGATTACCAAGGACAGTATAAGGTAGGAAGGCTTTCGAAATGCTTGTGTTACATGAATCTGGGCATTTTATCTGTGTTTCAAATGTGCAAAAGACAATATGGAAACGGCTTTTGGTACTGTGTGGGAATATAAATGTATATGTATATATTTGTGTCTGTATGTATTATGTTTATGCATGTGTGTATGTATACAGAAATATATATGTATGTGTATATAAATGATTATGCGCATGTGTATGTATGTACATATGTTCATACATCTCTCTCTCTCTCTCTCTCTCTCTCTCTCTTTCTCTCTCATGCGCACTATACATCTATGCATGTGTGTGCGCGCACGTACACACGCGTCAGTGTGTGTGTATGTACACGTCCCTTTATGCACTCGTCCGTTTGTGCGTGCGCGGGTGTTTGGTATTATGATATCGTGGGTGATAATGGATGTTTTAGTTCACTACATGGTTGTACGTAGTTCGCATGTGATAGTTATTAAAGGAATGTTTGCCTGTTATTATTATTTTCATAGTGAAATGTTTCCTTTTTGTATATTTTACTTTTGTGATGCGTCTTGAGCATTATTATTGTATTTAATGAAAGACACAATTGAAGTGAATTATTCATCATCATCTTCTTCTTCTTTCTTCTTTTTCGCAGTATTATTATTATTATTATCATCATCATCATCATTATTATTATTGTTGTCATTGTTGTTATTATTTTTTGGCTAAGCTAAGGTATTGGGTACGAATTTATGAATGAATTTAAAGATATCTTGTCTTCTTCGTCTTTCCGTTACACGACCAACATCGACTTGCCGATGACTCTGTAGTGGTTCATGCATGCTGGGTATTTTCGTGTCTAAAAAACCCACCGAACACTGACATAGGTTACAGGATCTTTAACGTGCGTATTTGATCTTCTGCGTGCGTATGCACACGAAGGGGGTTCAGGCACTAGCAGGTCTGCACACATGTTGACCTGGGAGATCGGAAAAATCTCCGCCCTTTACCCACCAGGCGCCGCTACCGTGATTCGAACCCGGGACCCTCGGATTGAAAGTCCAACGCTTAAACCACTCGGCTATTGCGCCTGTCTTGTTACCGGCATAACTGGCATTTTGAAATAGAAGTTAGCAAATCAGGTCGAAAAGTACCGTGTGTTACTGGTGAGAGGCAAAACAATAACTATACGATTTAGGTCCAGAGTAAATAGACAGAAACTTTGCAAGCAATGGTACTTCAGAGAAAATTCTTTGAATAATGTCATGGATCCATATCATGTGGAAATGATCCAGAGAAGGAAGTCATTTTCTGTCTCAGTATACTACCGCTGCAGTCAAAGGAAAAGCTAAATTGCATTACACGTACTAAAAGACAACCCAAGTAACAACATGTTGCGAGTCTATCCCATAGCAACAGCGAAACTAATTAAGTGTAGCTAAATTCACCGCGGAAGCGATTATTGATTAATCGGCAATTTCAAGATGGACCCTATCTCCGGAATTTGTATACGTGTGTGTGTCTTTGTGTGTGTGGGTGTGTCTATGTGTGTCTGTGTGAGAATGAACGCGATTTTGTTAATACGTAAATGTCAGAGTATTTTGATGTGTTTTCAGTTGTCATTGAAATTGTCACCCCACCTCCATTGTCTAAAGGGCTTTGTTAAGGCTGGATTGACAAAATACATCTCTTTCTGTCTCTGTCTCTGTCTGTCTGTCTGTCTCTCTGTGTCTCTCTCTCACTGTGTGTGTGTGTGTGTGTGTGTGTGTGTGTGTGTGTCTGTACTTCTCCTCCCCTGCCCTTGCAGTCCTGACGTCAACACACCTTCCCTTCACAAATATCCCAGGGCAAGAACAGAAACTGAAGACGGACGTAAACAAAAGGGGAGAGGGGGGAAGGGAGGGGGAACCAAAACGAACCGTTGACGTCAACAGAAGCGATGACATCGCGTGATAAAAATGATCGCCGAGTCTTTTTATGGCACCACTGGCCAATTACCCACCTCCGCCCACTTGACCAGTGTGCTGGCTGGCCACAGTTCCAGACGTCCGAGCAACGCATCATCGTCCGATCCCCGCCCTCCACCCACGCCTGCTGGTCTGGTTCTTTTGGGCTGATGCTGAGGCGGAGAAAGTCTCGGGGACCATTGATGGTGAGTGAAAATCATGCGGGAGCTGGACTGAAGAAAACTGCTTGCTTTGCGGTAGATGCGAATACGTGATCGAATGCGTGTATCAACTTACCTACCACTACCGTTTACTTCCATGATTTATGAATATCTGCCAGCTGTTTGTATCCTGGTTTGCCTGAATGGTGTATCGAGGTATGTGTAGCCGTCTACGCGCGCGCAACCACAGTCACACGCACACACATACAGGCACAGACGCGCAGCGTTTGACACTTCTCTCTACCTGAAAAAGAACACGTCAACATTGGAAAGATTTTTTTTTTAAATGACAAGTGCCTGTGGCTTGTTCACCCACCATCCCCTCCACCCAACACCCAAACTCTCTGGGATCCCAGAACCTTCCCCACAAAATCTTCGTGGACCACTCTGCACAACAACGCGACATAAATAACGTTCGAAGATTGCTTCTTCTTTTTTTTTTTCTTTTTTTTTTTTGGGGGGGGGGGTGTAAATGACAGGTGCCTGTGGCTTGTTCACCCAGCATCCCCCACCCCCACCCCCAACACCCAACCTCTCTGGGATCCCAGAACCTACCCCACAAACTCTTCATGGGCCACTCTGCACAACAGTTTCAGTTTCAGTAGCTCAAGGAGGCGTCACTTCGTTCGGACAAATCCATATACGCTACACCACATCTGCATAGCAACGTGACATAAATAACGTACGAAGTTGTTGTTGTTGTTTTTTAAATGAGAAGTGCCTGTGGCTTGTTCACCCTGCATCCTCCACCCAACACCCGAACTCTCTGGGATCCCAGAACCTACCCCACAAACTGTTCATAGGCCACTCTGCACAACAACGCGACATAAATAACGTTCGAAGATTGTTTTTTTTTGTTTTTTGTGTAAATGACAGGTGCCTGTGGCTTGTTCACCCAGCACCCCCCCCCCACCCCCCCAGCAACCCCACCCACCCCCCAACAACACCCAAACTCTCTGGGATCCCAGAATTTACCCCACAAACAGTTCATGGGCCACTCTGCACAACAACGTGACATAAATAACGTTCACTTCCCCTCCTACCAGTTCCACCACTGACTGACGTAGGTGTGTAGGCAGGGCAAAGCTGATTGGAACTTGCAGCTTTTTATTTGTGGCGCTGACGGACAAGGCTGCAAACCGTTATGGTCACTAGATCAAACCCTGTTATTGCTTCTTTTCAAGAGGGGGGGAGGGGAGGGGGTTGGAAGGGAATTGTTTACTTGAGTGCGTAGAGCTTCGTCTTTTGTTGTCCCGTCTTGTTTACGACCCAGACGTTGGTTGACGTAGGGACAGTCTACGGGTTGCTTTGGTTTCTTCCTTAACTCACTCAGTACGGCCAGCCCTCTCTTCTCCTCTGCACAGACCCCTCGGATGTCCAGTGGGTGTCTCAAAGACCCAACCTTTAGCTTCTGTCGTCAAAATTGTGGCATTCTTTGTCAACATTCACCTCTTCAGTATAAGAGCCTTCCGCTTGCAATATTTTGATGATGGTAACTGGGATGAAACGCTGTTAACGTCGTCTCTTTCGCCGTTCGTATGGAGAGAGTTAAAACTCGCGGTCATTGGAGATTGGCTGAATATCAGATTAAGTGGATAGTTTGTTTTGTGTGTGTGTGTGTGTGTGTGTGTGTGTGTGTGTGTGTGTGTGTTCTGGTTTTTTTTGTGTTTTTTTGTTTTTTTCCCCAC
>NC_134878.1:12083139-12088139 GCF_041734735.1 Babylonia areolata | reverse complement strand
CATTATTCTTTTGTTGTTGTTTTGGGGGGTTTGATTTTGATTTTTTTTTTTATACATAGAAAACAATTAGTGTAATGTTTTGGAGTTTGGGCGGTTTCTATAATATCTAGGTAAACACTTTTGCCTGACACTTTCAAAAAAAAAAAGAAAGGATACACAAACAAATAGTGAAACTCATCAGCAATATCGTTTGTGGAACATTCATCACATATTCTTTCGTTTCTAGGTGAATTGTCGAAGTGCTGATTGTTAACAGTTTCATTGACCTGACAACGGTGCCTTCGTCCACAAAAAAGATGGGCTGAAGTGTCTAACAAAATCATTGTAACTGGAATTTTATTCCTGTCCACACCCGGCCGTTCAATATAATCCTCCGGGGGTTAATACACACACACACACACACACACACACACACACACACACACACACATATATATATATATATATATATATATATATATATATATAATTAAGTTTCTCGAAACAGAAATATTCCTCACCACTCTCCGCCCGTGTGATTCAATAACCCTCACATAAAACGATATAAATTGACGTGATCGCTAACCAGGATTATTCACAGCTACCCCAAACCCCCACACCCACCCCCCATACCCCCCCCCCCACCCCCTACCCCTAGTGTTAAACTCAACCTTTCAGTTTTAATGGCCAACCGTTTATTTTCCCGAAGGAGTGCATAACGAGAGTTCATGATCAGAAACATTCGCTGTTACGTTGTGCCGAAGTGTCTCGTGCGTTGTTTTAACCCAGGTTGCTCTCTGGATGTCGTTTACGAAGCTGACAGGCTTGTTTTATATTTGTTTCGCTTAACGAGCTGTTGCGCCAGTTTTAACGAACAAAAACAGGGTTGTTTTGAATGCTTTGAGTTATTTCTGATCTGATGCATGCGTGTGAATGACTGGTGCGAAAGCGCTTTGACTTGTCTCTGCACAAGATTCAGCGCAAAATAAGTACAATTATGATCATTATTATTATTATTATTATTGATCGAATAACACCGGAAACGAACGATGAGCGCCCAATGGCAGCTGTCAGACGGGTCTACCCAGGTAGGCAGTCCGTTGTGCATACATACATACATACATATATATATATATATATATATATATCCCTCTTTCTTGACGAGCTGAAAGGGGTGTCATGATTATGTAACCGCTAGCTGTGTAAAAAGATCCATCTCAACCTGTGTGTGTAACATGACTGTGGGGCTCTCAGTGCTGTGAGAGTGGTCGGTGGTGAACCCGTGTGGATATTTGTGAGTGTGAGGAGGGTGAGAGTCAGAATCACACCAGACTGTTGAGGCCTCTCACGTTGCGGTCAATACTGGAATGAGAGAACGCACTCAACAGCTAAACACATCGCTTCAGGACATGAAAGTGACGTGATAACCACCACCTTAAGGCTGGTCATCTCATGAAATGAAATGGACGCTTGTAAAAACACTGCGTTCTAAATCCTTTTAAAGATATTCTGAAACGTTCACCCATCGACGACACGCGAAGATTATTATCGATGAATTACGCCTCAATGTTTGGAGAACAACATCACTATATTCCTGGACATCCTTATTATTTGACTGTCCAGTCTTCACGTACCAACAATTACAAAATCAGGGGGAAAGATCTGAGCACAAGATACGGTGATGTTCATAGGGTTTGGGTACGGTTCCCTGCAGTATGTTGCATCACGTGCTGAAGCCATGTACCATTCTGAAGTGGGAAGGCATGTTATCGTTCCTTTCATCGGTAAATAAATGATAATAATAATAAAATTATTATTATCATTATTTATCTATTCATCTTTTTTTTTTTAATTATTATTATTATTTATTTATTTTATTTTATTTTATTTTATTTTGTACGCTTATAGTTGACTTCATGAAGTTTTTGCGCCTTATACATATTTTTATTAGTACTAGTAGTTCTTTTTTTATGTATTTATCTATTAGTTATTTACTTTTTTTTCTCAAGGCCTGACTAAGCGCGTTGGGTTACGCTGCTGGTCAGGCATCTGCTTGGCAGATGTGGTGTAGCGTATATGGATTTGTCCGAACGCAGTGACGCCTCCTTGAGCTACTGAAACTGAAACTCATCGGTACTGTGTTCAAAGTTTCCCCCACCCCACACCCCACCTCTCTACCATTCTTTCTTCTTTTCCTCTCCCAGCCCCTTCGCCTTTCTACTCCCCACCCCACCCATCGTGTGTGTATGTATAATGTGTGTGTGTGTGTGTGTGTGTGTGTGTGTGTGTGTGTGTGTGTGCGTGTGTGTGTGTGTTGAAATGAATGACTGTGTACATGTCAAAGTCACCTTGCTGTGAATACACATTAACTCTCTCCATACGAACGGCGAAAGAGACGACGTTAACAGCGTTTCAACCCAGTTACCATCATCAAAATATTGCAAGCGGAAGGCTCTTATACTGAAGAGGTGAATGTTGACAAAGAATACCACAATTCTGGCGACGGAAGCTAAAGGTTGGGTCATTCAGACACCCACTGGACGTCCGAGGGGTCTGTGTAGAGGAGAAGAGAGGACTGGCCGTACTGAGTGAGTTAAACCAGGCAGAAGAAGAAAAGCTGGGGAAAAGAGAGGGTGTGGTGAGAGATGAGAGAGAGATGGACAGACATACACAAAGAGACAGACAGACACGGAGTGAAATGTAGATGGCAGTCAGATTGGTAATAGAAACAGGATGACAGGATACGGATAAGGATACGGATGTTTTATTCAGTATAGGCCATGGCCCCTCATGAAGGGGTGGTGTAAACAAACATTACAGAGGTAATATATTCAGATATGTAACATAACACAGTTGTAACCTGAAAATGAGAAAAAGTCATTATCTGCATTTAGTCTTATTCACACATAATAACAAAAAAGCGGAAAACTAGCACACACTCAACTGCCTATTGTATTTCTAATCTTTAAGGCTTTATACAAGTAAATTGCAAGCTGTTTATTAACGTGTTCCTTAGTGGATGACATAAGCAAATACAGTCTGAACAAGACAGGATGACAGAGAGAGAGAGAGAGAGGTGGGGGGCTTGGGGGATGGGGGAGGGGGGGGGTTTACTTTGACACTTCACAGTGAAGTACCTATATTTGAAAGAAATGGGGTGAGGTAGTTGTTGGGTCATCAATGGTATACCTTGAGACTACGGAGTAGAAGAAGGTTTGATTACTAAACTTCCCTCTCCGCCCAACTGCTTTTCGTCCAGAGAACGTTATATGGAGTAAAATTGTTGGCGAACTCATGGTTCGAATCACAAAATCATAAGTTTGATCAAAAGCAGCAGAAGCAGGAGCAGCAGATCACGCAATTTCGCATTGCTCCCAAAATACCTCCCCCCCCCCCTCCCCCAACCCGTGGAGATGCCGGGGATTTTTCAGTATAAACAGCATCCCCGCCTTCTGGAAATTCTGTGCTAGAAATTTCCTCTTTTCTTTTTTTTTTTTTTTTTTTAATAATTTTTTTTATTCCAGTATAACATTTAATGAATGCATACAGGCGGACATACAAAAATTGTATTTGTAATTATCAATAATATTATTTGTTATTATACATTATTTAAACTATAAAGCAGGAAAACAACACAACATTGTTTTTATACACACAAAAAAAACACACAAATAAAGTCATATGCACTGCATAAAAAAAAGTAAATAAATGAAAGGAAAATGATTTTTAAAAAAAGAACAAACATTACATTCGTGGTTGTCATTCCTCCTCCTCCTCGTTGCCTTCCATCATTTTTATGTATGGGTACCATTTTCTAGAAAATGCTATGGACATCATTTCCATCGAGTGTATATATTTTTCGGTTTTGTATATGTTTCTTAGGTCTGTAAGGAAGTACTTTATACATGGTTTGATTTTATTTATTCTGCATTTATAGATGAAATGTTTCGCCACTAGAATGATATAGTCAAATATTTCATCTGTTTTTGTAATATCATCATTTCCAAATAATACCAACTCTATATTCAACTTTACATTTGCACAATTTTGACACTTTTCCTTCAAGACATTTTCTAAGTCCCCCCAAAAGAGATGAGTAAATGTACAGTGCCATAAGTAGTGTTGAATTGTGTCTATGTCATTTTTACAGAAATTGCACATGTCGCTATTTGAATTTCCTCTTTTCTATCACTCTCTTTGTTTCTGCCTTTTTTTGATTCTTCACTGTTGTCTCCTTTTTCTGCCTTCCCAGTCCATTCCCCATTCTTTTTTTTTCAAGCAAGCCTTGGCACGTTTTTTTCTCTTTTCCGCAGTCTATGATGTACTATCTGTGCTGTTTTGCTTTGGCGACTAGGTAGTGAGCTGTAAGCACTGGGATGGGCACTAACTGCCCATTCTGCAGTGTCAGTTGCCTATGTGGCCTTTCTTATGTATTTTTTGTTTGGCTTTGAAGTATTGTTGTTTTTTTCTCCTTTTTAACGATTTTGTTGTTGTTGTTGTTGTTGTTGTTGTAATCTGGAGATGACGAATCAAAAAACAAAAGCGGAATGGCTGGCGTCATCAGTATGACCTGGTCTTATTTGCCATAAGGAGCTAAATGGTTTGGATACTGTATCATGAACTGTATTTTGTAGGTTTGTCTTTTTTTTCTTCTTTTTTTTCTTTTTTTTGTTTTTGTTTTGATGCGTTTGAGCATTTGTATGGTTTGACATGTCCTGATATGGCCCTGTGCGGTCGGCTGGACTATAAGTAACAAGAACAAGAACAACCCACAACATGCTCGGCGCGGAAATCGTCGATGTGACTGTCAAGTCACGCACGTGAAATCGAGCAAAAACGTCCGCCTCGAGAGCGCAGACATGTTTTGATCACGTGATAAAAAGGAATCCCCGGCTGTCTGACACGGCATCATGGCGGGACCAGGGGTGTGGGGGGGCGGGTGGGAGCGGGGGGGGGGAGCGGGGATGGGGGTGATCCCCAATAATGCCCGCCGTACAAACATGTCGTCATGTTTGTGTGTT
>NC_134878.1:12078139-12080639 GCF_041734735.1 Babylonia areolata | reverse complement strand
AAAGATTGCGATCAAACTATGCGTATGTGCGAGCTGGACTCATTTTATTGCTGGAAGGTGTCTTTTATACCTCAATCCCTTTTTGTGGCTTCGTGCTTTTATGTACCCTCTACTTTTTTCAAGGGGGAGGGGTATCAAAGACCCATAAATTAATATGACTATAAATGCTTTCTGAACTGTGCACCTAGATTCGGCGACCTGTCTACGCTCGCTAAAGTGGTTAAAATTCCGCAAGTGAGAATGGAGGGGAAGGCGGGTTCGGACGGAGGATGGGCAGGGGGTGGAATTTGGAGGGAGGGTGGACGTAGAAAGTTGGGGGAGGGGGGCCGTGGGGGGGGGGATGCTGGGAAGTTGAGAAAGAATGGTTGTGTTCGGGTCTCGTGTTCTGTTTGGAATTCTCGGCAAGGAATGAGCTCGTGATTCGGGAGTCTGCTTCATGTTGTAACACCGCTTTTCTGCCTGTCGCTCCGTACCTCTGCCATCTGAGGAGAGAAGATGGTTGGGCCATACAAACTTCTTCTTTTTTCACTCCTGTCCTGGGGCCAGAAGCAAAACCTGCTAAGTGCTTGTCGAAGTGTTTCTGGCGATGTTTGCACAGGTACTTCACGTCTTTTAAAAGTTGTTACTGGTGGCCACTGATGATTGATTCACAGTCCATTCGCACGATTTGCCACGTTTTAAGAACTCCTGGTTTTGGAGTTTTGTTATCAAGTTTTATCTAAGTTTGGTGAGTGGTTTCATAGAAATAATGTAAGTTGGGTATGTGTCTTCATGAAATGATAACACAGTCATAACCCTTTTTTTTCAGTTGGTTAACGTCAAGAGTAGGACCAGCTAACGATTGCGGACTCCAGGTGTCGTTGGAAGCGTTATCCTGGAGTCATGGTGCACGTTGTGTCGTTCAGTCGATGACTCCAGGTGGCGTTGGAAGCGTTATCCTGGAGTCAAGGTGCATGTTGTGTCGTTCAGTCGATGACTCCAGGTGTCGTTGGAAGCTTTATCCTGGAGTCATGGTGGAAGTTGTGCCATTGAGTTGATGACTCCAGGTGTCGTTAGAAGCTATATCCTGGAGTCAAGGTATACGTTGTGCCGTTCAGTCAATGACTCCAGGTGTCGTTGGAAGCTATATCCTGGAGTCAAGGTATACGTTGTGCCGTTCAGTCAATGACTCCAGGTGTCGTTGGAAGCTATATCCTGGAGTTATGGTATTCGTTGTGTCGTTCAGTCGTTGACTCCAGGTGTCGTTGGAAGCTTTATCCTGGGTCAAGGTGCATGTTGTGTCGTTCAGTCGATGACTTCAGGTGTCGTTGGAAGCTTTATCCTGGAGTCAAGGTGCATGTTGTGTCGTTCAGTCGATGACTTCAGGTGTCGTTGGAAGCTTTATCCTGGAGACATGGTGCACGTTGTGTTGTTCAGTCGATGACTCCAGCAGGTGTCGTTGGAAGCTTTATCCTGGAGTCAAGGTGCACGTTGTGTCGTTCAGTCGATGACTCCAGGTGTCGTTGGAAGCTTTATCCTGGAGACATGGTGCACGTTGTGTCGTTCAGTCGATGACTCCAGCTGTCGTTGAAAGCTTTATCCTGGAGTCACGGTGCACGTTGTGTCGTTCAGTCGATGACTCCAGGTGGTGATGGAAGCTTTATCTTGGAGTCATGGTGGAAGTTGTGCCATTCAGTCAATGACTCCGGATGTCGTTGGAAGCGTTGTCCTGGAGTCAAGGTATACGTTGTGTCGTTCAGTCGATGACTCCAGGTGTCGTTGGAAGCTTTATCCTGGAGACATGGTGCACGTTGTGTCGTTCAGTCGATGACTCCAGGTGTCGTTGGAAGCTTTATCCCGGAGTCAAGGTGCACGTTGTGCCGTTCAGTTTATGACTCCGGGTGTCGTTGGAAACTTTATCCTGGAGTCAAGGTGCATGTTGTGTCGTTCAGTCAATGACTCCAGCTGTCGTTGGAAGCTTTATCCTGGAATCATAGTACACTTTGTGCCGTTCAGTTGATGACTCCAGGTGTCGATGGAAGCTTTATCCTGGAGTCATGGTGCACGTTGTGTCGTTCAATCGATGACTCCAGGTGTCGTTGGAACCTTTATCCTAGAGTCAAGGTGCATGTCGTGTCGTTCAGTCGATGACTCCAGGTATCGTTGGAAGCTTTATCCTGGAGACATGGTGCACGTTGTGTCGTTCAGTCGATGACTCCAGATGTCGTTGGAAGCTTTGTCCTGGAGACATGGTGCACGTTGTGTCGTTCAGTCGATGACTCCAGGTATAGTTGGAAGCTTTATCCTGGAGACATGGTGCACGTTGTGTCGTTCAGTCGATGACTCCAGGTGTCATTGGAAGCTTTATCCTGGAGACATGGTGCACGTTGTGCCGTTCAGTCGATGACTCCAGGTGTCATTGGAAGCTTTATCCTGGAGACATGGTGGAAGTTGTGTCGTTCAGTCGATGACTCCAGGTGTCGTTGGAAGCTGAATCCTGGAGTCAAGGTGCATGTTGTGT
>NC_134878.1:12065639-12073139 GCF_041734735.1 Babylonia areolata | reverse complement strand
TATATTTAAAACTGTAGGCGTCCACAAAAAAAAAAGAAAAAAAAAAAAAAGCCGACAAGTTGCTCTTGATGTATGAATAGGGAAAAGTGACGGTCAACAAACGGGGTAGAGAGAGAGAAAGTGGGGATCAATCAGCCTCTGTTCCTGTCCCTTCCAAACGCAGGCTGTTCGTTTTCAGGCGAATAGAGCTAAGAAGGCGCCAAGGTTCGTGGGTGTTATATAGCCCACGCTTTTTCTCCATCCCACGACTTTCTTGCAATTTGCCTGACGTTTTCTCTCTATTGGGGAAACGGGATTGTGAGATAGTGTGGGAAGTCCATCATCATTTTTTTTTTTTTTTTTTTTTCAAAAACATTTCTGTTCTCATTGAGGTTTTTTGTTGTTGTTTTTTTCTCTGTCTCTGGACCTTGAGATTGGAATGAACTTCCTCTTTCGCTTCGTCAAGTCTCTACACTCAGCTCTTTCAAGTCTGGCCTTAAAACCCACCTCTTCCAAAAATATGCCTCCCTTGCCTGCCCTTCCTTGTCTTTAGTTTCTACAGTTTTAGTGTTATGCATGCGTGTGAATGACTGGTGCGAAAGCGCTTTTATTTGTCTCTGCGCTATATACATACCATTATTATTTATTATCATTATTATTATTTATTTATGATATATATATATTTCTTGTCTTTCATAGCACAAATCATGGAGAAAAGTGAGAGGAAAAGAAGAGAAAAAAAAGAAGGGGATGACGGCAATGATAATACTGATGGCATTAGTGGATACGTCGACGGTGAGAGCACTGAAACAGTCACCTATTTATAACATTAATTTTAACACGAGACGGATAGTTGCAATGCACCAATATCAAACTCAACTCAACTTCGAAATTACAACAGACAGGGTAATTATGGCAATGTATATAAAACAAAGAATACACACACACACACACACACACACACACACACACACACACACACACACACACACACACACACACACACACACACACACACACACTAAGACTTGACACTACTGTTTCCCGACGGACTTTGAGGATAATATCGAATACGCGGAGTGATGGCCTAGAGGTAACGCGTCCGCGTAGGAAGCGAGAGAATCTGAGCGCGCTGGTTCGAATCACGGCTCAGCCGCCGATATTTTCTCCCCCTCCACTAGACCTTGAGTGGTGGTCTGGACGCTAGTCATTCGGATGAGACGATAAACCGAGGTCCCGTGTGCAGCAGGCACTTAGCGCACGTAAAAGAACCCACGGCAACAAAAGGGTTGTTCCTGGCAAAATTCTGTAGAAAAATCCACTTGGATACGAAAAACAAATACAACTGCACGCAGGAAAAAAATATTGAAAAAAATGGGTGGCGCTGTAGTGTAGCGACGCGCTCTCCCTGGGGAGAGAGCAGCCCGAATTTCACACAGAGAAATCTGTTGTGACAAAAAGAAATACAAATACAAATAAATGAAACAGTTTTCTGAATGAGTGTGACGGAAAAAAGTTGTTTCACAGTGGTCTGCCATCACGTCTGCTATCGCATCGTAAAAACGGGACTGTATCAAATGGCGATGTTTGTGGCGATGAAACGTTTGCTGTCACATCGATGTAGAATGTCCCCTTCATGTCACGCTTGTTCATCTGTTTGTTTAAGCAGCCATTCGCATGCTACATCTCACTGAATTTACTTCTCGATTTCAGAGAAAACGTTTACTCAGGACATGATTTTTTTTTCAAAAACAGAGTTAATGAAGGACCAAAACCTGACTCGCAGGCACACACACACTCACACACACACACACACACACACACACACACACACACACACACACACACACACACCACTTTTTCTCTCTTTCTGTCTCTCTCTCTCTTTCTCTTTCTCTCTCTGTGTTTTAGCAATTTTGTGTCATCACTGTCGACGTATTTACCAACGTCACCTTCATTATCATGACCGTTGTAGTTGTTGCTTCCCCCCACCCCCCCTCCCCACACTCCCACCCCCCCACACTCCCACCCTCTCTCTCTTCTTAACTCTCTCATTTTTTTCTCTTAGATTTGTGTTGGGAGAAGTCAAGAAACCAACCACGATTACACATGAAATGTTTCAAATTTAAGAAAAAAAAAAAACAAGAGAGGCAAGGCCTTCAAGACTCACTTGTCATACACACACACAGAGACAACCGAACACCGGGTTAAAACATAGACTCCCTTTGTTTACATAAGTGAGTCAAAAATTAGGGGGACTTACCACGCTTTCTCAAACACTGCATGCGATTGCGAGAAAGGTGTGCAAACAGTGATGGTGATGGGGGGGGGGGGGGCGGGGGGGGGGCTTCCGATATGAAGACTGACTCAGAACCAGCCGCTGTGGCCAAGTGGTTAGCGTCGCGGACTGACGATGAGGAGACTGCTAGTTCGATGCCTGTCGGTGGTGGGTGTTTTCGGCTCGCCGCCAGCCCCTAACCGTGAAAACCTTTGTGCAAGACTTTAGTGGACAATCAAAAAGATTCAAGACTTAAAAGATACACAACGAAATATTCTCTGCAGTTATATTGAACATTTATTTTGACGAATGGCCCCGGTTTCACTCTGTAATCTCTCTCTCTCTCTCTCTCTCTCTCTCTCTCTGTCTGTCCTCCCTCATTACATTACTCATTAGGTGATGTTCACTTTGCAGTGTATTATTATTGTTGTTACTATGTTAGTATTAGTATTATCATTAATATTATTATTGTTGTTGTTGTCAGTGGTAGTTGCGGTAATAGTAGTTTGTTTGTTTGTTTTTGTTTTGGGGTTGGGTTGTTTTTTTTTGGTTTTTTTTTGGGGGTGTGTGTGTTTTTTTGTTGCTGTTTTTCTTGTTTAGTTTAGTTTTGTCTTGCACTTCAACTTTCTTTTCATTATCAAATAATGTGTGTATTTTCGCCATTGTTGCTGTTGCTCAAGTTTTCTTAATTGAACGCTGTATTTCACCTTGTTTCTTGATATTAAAAAAAAAATGTTTTAAACCAAAACCTTGTGCTGTGGACTCCAAATGGGAGGACTGGGACCACACAGTCGACAGCCATTCCACTTCACGGATGCGTCTTTGGGAGTGTCATTCAGTTTTCATGACCTGCACTGCAGACCTCTGACCCTCCCGCGGTGGTGGTTTGTTTTGGTGGTATGTTTGATGACAATGGTTTTGGCTCTGACTTAATAATAATAGCCGCGTGCAAAACAAAAAAAAAAAAAAAAAAAAACCAACAACACCGCTACCACTGCAACTACTACTGCTGTTCTTTTAGCCTGTTCTTTTAGCTAAGAAACTTTTACAGATGAAAGTTACTTCTCCGACTGTTTTTATGGATTTTAGACTACTTAACTAAAAGACCCCAATTTGTTCAGATCAAAGACTGTCTCATTGTTTCATACTCTGATACCGGTGTACCCGGGGTACAGTGCTGTCATCTTTTCTTTTATTATTGGCACTGACGGGACTTCTAACTGATGACAGTGAGACAAACTACAAACAGGAAATCAACAGTTTAACTACTTGGTGCGATGGAAGCTTAATAGAGTTAAATGTCACTAAAACAAAAAAAACTCATTATTGATTTTAGGACAACGAAATCCAGAACCAATGAAATTGTCGTCAAGGGAGAGGTTGTAGAACAGGTTAAGACTTTTAAGTACCTTGATCTCTCTTTTTCTATGATTAAACCTGCCACTTCACTTTTTGTAATGTTTTTGTAGAAGCATAACTTATTCTAAAAAAATATTTTTCTTGATTTCCACGTTCTTATGTAAGCACTGTGTGTGTGTGTGTGTGTGTGTGTGTGTGTGTGTGTGTGTGTGTGTGTGTGTGTGTGTGTTTTAAATGAAACTGGTCTAGTTGAATGAAAGTGGAAATCTTATTTATAGAATACATTTTAAAATGTGTTTTCTGGCAGTTTCGAGTCGTGATTTTATAATATGGATGTTTTACATGATTTGTTCAATATCATAATTTAACTATCATGTTCATTTCTTATTTTAGTGTACGTGCTATTTTAGAACATGTTGTTTTTTGTTGTTGTTGTTGTTTTTAATAATCAACCTGCCATTTATTTTGGAACATAAATTATTCTGAAATAAACGCGTGAGAGTTTGTGTGTGCGTGCGCGCGTGCGCGCGCGCGCGCGCGTTTGTGTGTGTGTGTGTGTGTACTGGACTCGGCAATGGTATGAGATATTGTGTTGGGTGAGTGACGAGCCTGTGGATGCACAATTTAATTTCCAAATGGATGAATGAAGATGTATTATATTGCTTACACAGCTGCTGCTGCTGCTGCTGCTTATTTATTTGAAACATTTGCTGCTTGAGCGCGCGTTGGGTTTCGCTGCTGGCCAGGCATCTGCATATCAGATGCAGTGTATAATATGTGTAGTATACATGCATTTTGTCTGAACGTAGTGATACCTCCCTGAGTAAGTGAACCAAACTGCAGTGTTGCTGCTGCTATATTGCAACTACTGCTACTACTGCTGCTGCTACTGCTGCTACTACTACTACAACGACTCACTATTTGTATTTCTCTTTTTATCACAACAGATTTCTCTGTGTGAAATTCAGGTTGCTCTTTCCAGGGAGAGCGCGTCGCTACAGTACAGCGCCACCCTTTTTTTCTTTTTTTTCCTGCGTGCACTTTTTTTTTTTTCCTATGGAAGTGGATTTTTCTACAGAAATTTGCCAGGAATAACCCTTTTGCTGCCGTGGGTTCCTTTACGTGCGCTGAGTGCATGCTGCACACGGGGCCTCGGTTTATCGTCTCATCCGGATAACTAGCGTCCAGACCGCCACTCCAGGTCTAGTGGAGGGGGAGAAAATATCGGCGGCTGAGCCGTGATTCGAACCAGCGCGCTCAGATTCTCTCGCTTCCTAGGTAGACGCGTTACCTCTAGGCCATCACTCCACTCTCCTTTTACTTCCACTACACAGTGTGGAAAAAGTCATGTGAGAGACAGAGGCGGGGGTGGGAGAAAGAAGTGGGGGAGAGAGGCCGTGGGTGCTGGTTCATGGATGAGTAAGGCACATAAAAACCGATGTTGTGACTCAGCGCACACACACACTTCTATTATTTAGCACCCCCCCCTCCTCCTCGAATAAAGTGTGAGATTTCATCATGGGTGGGCGCCGGGGAGCGTGTGTGTGTGTGTGTGTGTGTGTGTTTGTGTGTGTGTGCGTGTGTGCATGTGTGTTGGGGGGTGGGGGGTGTGCAAGTTCGCATGCTCGTAAATGACCATTACTGTGTTTATGTCGGATTGCGGTCATTGTTTTGCTTGTCTGTGGGTGATTTGTTGTTTGGATATTGTGAGTCTGTGCTAATGTTTATGTGACCAGGTTTTGTTTTGTTTGTTTAGTCTTGCTATATAAGACATTACATTATATATATATATATATATATATATATATATATATATATATGTGTGTGTGTGTGTGTGTGTGTGTGTGTGTGCGTGCGTGCGTGTGTGTGTGTGTGTGTGTGTGTGTGTGCGTGTGTGTGTGTGTGTGTGTGTGTGCGTGCGTGCGTGCGTGTGTGTGTGTGTGTGTGCGCGTCCGCGTGTGTGTGTGTGTAAGTGTGTGTGTGTGTGTAAGTGTGTGTAAGAGTGATATGTAAAAGGAACCGGAGGCGGTGAAGGTCCCAGAAGGAAGAGGGTCTACCTGAAATCTATCTATATAAGAGGCCCTAAGTAACCCAAGCCGATGTTCAGGGCCCACCTCATTGTGATCAGTATTAGCGTTTTACAGTCGTTGCCGTCGGTGATGTGACTTAACTACCCTGACCCCCGCTGCCACCTCTGTCTACAGGTGACGGGGGTAGAGTGGTACGGTAAGACTCCGAGAATGGCCCCCGTGTCTGTGTCTCTTCTTATAGGTATTTGTTCTTTTTTTCTTTTCTTTTTAATGTGTGCTCTCTCTTTTTTTCTTTTTTTTTTCTTCTTTTTTTTGTCTGTCTCTGTGTCTTGTGAAACACACGCGTATGTACTAACTCAAGCGCGCGCGCTCGCGCACACACACACACACACACACACACACACGCTCGCACGCCCGCTCACGCGGGTACACACACGCACGCGCGCACGCACACACACACACACACACACACACACACACACACACACACACGTACGTACACGCACACGCACACGCACATACACGTACATGTATACATTTATAGATGGGGAGGTTTCGAAGTATGAATCATGTCTCAGTGTCTCTTTCAATGTGTCTCTTCTTGTTTTCTGTTTTGTGTCTGTCTGCCTGTCCCACATACACACACAGACACACTTACAAATACAGAGTGAGAGAGAGAGAGAGAGAGAGAGAGAGAGAGAGAGAGAGACTACAGCATTAAAAAATGCATCATTGATGAGATGAATACCTGTTCCGAAACTGTACATGTGAACTGAAGAGAACAACCATTTTATGACGCACAGAATAATCAGAGAATTGTCATACAAAACGACTACACAGAATATTAGCACGTTATGAAAAATATGGTACGCTTTTTTTTTGTAAATTGAAGCCACATCATGCTACATATTTGTGCATCGTATTTTATCATTATCATGGTATGATGATAATTTATCACATTACATGATATAATATTACATTCATACCATGACATAACATGACATCACAGCATGCTGTAATATGCATAACGTTTGAACACTACATGCTGCAATGTTATGTAATGCAATGCAAATTGCACTATACCACATTACACTACACTACACTAAACATCAGCGCGTAGGTCTGATGGTGCAATGCTATATGATGCAGTGTAAAGCAACTGCACTACACTACACTAAACTACACTATACTACACTACACGACACGACACGATACGACACATTACACTGCACCACACTACACCACACTACACTGTATTACACTGCACTATACTACACTGTATTACACTGCACTACACTACACTACACTGCATTGCACTGCGCTGCACTACACTACACTACACTACACTACACTACACTACACTGCATTGCACTGCGCTGCACTACACTACACTACACTACACTACATTGCACTGCGCTGCACTACACTACACATCACACTGCACTACACTACACTACACTACACTACGCTACACTACTGTACGCTACACTACACTGCATTGCACTGCACTACATTACACAATATTACACTGCACTACACTGCACTTCACTACATTACACTACACTACATACATATTAACGCACAATTCTGATGGTGCAATGTTATGTGGTGCAGTGCAAACAACTACACTGCACTAGACTGTACTGTACTACGTTATACTACACTACACTACTCTACTCTACGCTACACTACACTGCATTGCACTGCACTACATTACACAACATTACACTGAACTACACTACACTACATACATATTGACGCACAATTCTGATGGTGCAATGTTATGTGATGCAGTGCAAACAACTACACTGCACTAGACTGTACTGTACTACGTTACACTACAGTGCACTACAC
>NC_134878.1:12050639-12058139 GCF_041734735.1 Babylonia areolata | reverse complement strand
CAGTCATTCACACGCATGCATAACTCTAAAACTGTAGAAACTAAAGACAAGGAAGAGGCAGGCAAGGGAGGCTTGCTTTTGGGAAGAGGTGGATTTTAAGGCCAGACTTGAAAGAGCTGAGTGTGGAGACTTGACGAAGCGAAAGAGGAAGTTCATTCCAATTGCAAGGTCCAGAGACAGAGAAAGAACGGCGGCCAACAGTCGAGTGTTTGAATCTGGGTATGCGTAAACAGAGTGGATCCGAAGCCGATCGTAGCGAGCGAGAAGAAGAACAAAGCGGCATTGTCCCTGTGGGGGAGGTGGTACAATGGTTAAGACGCTTCTCTGCCAAATACAGTGTCCTTGAGGGTCTGGGTTCTAGTCCCACGCTCGCCCTTTCTCACAAGTTTGACTTGAAAATCAAACTGAGCGTCTTAGTCATTAGGATAGAGGCGCCAAGCCGATGTCCAGTGTACAGCACGCACTTTGCGCACTGAAAAAGTCAAAGCGACCAGATAGATAGATAGATTGACTGATAGGTCCAGCCAAACGCCTGTGCCTTTTTCTCAGATTCTGTTAAAAAGTGCGAAATACACCTTTCGTACCTGACACTGTCAGCTACTTATGAGCCCACCAACTTTCACCCCACCCCCACCCCCCGTTCCCCCTTCGATTCACCCCTCCTGATATACCTACGTCACTTCCATTCTAACCCCCCCCCACCCAAACAGCCCTACGCCCTAC
Source organism: Babylonia areolata (assembly GCF_041734735.1). Taxonomy (NCBI): domain Eukaryota; kingdom Metazoa; phylum Mollusca; class Gastropoda; order Neogastropoda; family Buccinidae; genus Babylonia; species Babylonia areolata. The sequence goes on along the minus strand of NC_134878.1, from coordinate 12,057,416 downwards.
CCCCCCACGCCCCCCGCCCCCCACGCCCCCCCGAACCGTCCAGTACAGGGTTAGTATGCCAAATTGCGAGCGACCCAGTCGAAGCAACCTGCTCAATACGTGTATTGAACAGATTCCAGGTTGTACGATCGTCAAATGTAGCCCTTCTGTTTTTGAAGGCTTTCTCCGATTGGTGGAACTATGAAATGTTCATCTACTCCTCCTTTGAACGTTTTTTTTTTCAACTGTTGAAATAGCTGGGTGCCTGAGGGTGAATGCGAACGGGCGAGTCTTATTGGAAAACGGTGGGTTTGTGTACATGTGGACAATGCAAACAGAAACTGGTCCTGAACTAATTTCACATATTATTGGAACATCGCGCCAAACTGTTGTATTGTTGGTTTTGATCACACACACACACACACACACCACTCCACACCACACACAAACACACCCTTTAGAGAGCATTCAGTAACTGTGCAGCATGGTTCGCAATTTTTTTTAATAGACTCACATCAAAATATCCAATGGGCTAATTGCAAAGGACACTATTTGGAGACTCCTGTCACAACTGACGTTCTGATCTGTCACCAACATGCTTTCTTAAATTCTCCCATCACTGGGAATGCACAATTCATTCAACATATCCAATCAAATCAGCTATTTCAATCCGTGTCGAAATTTAAGTCATACTACTTGCTTCCCTTGACATTAGGATTTTGAGAGCCCGTTTGTGAACTTGGCCCGGAAGTGGTGCGCGAGGAGCGCGGAAATAGCTGATGTTTGACTGGTTCTTGGAAATGGATATTCATTAAAGGTATCATAACGAGACTGAAGAAGACGTTTAACTCACTCAGTACGGCCAGTCCTCTCTTCTCCTCTACACAGACCCCTCGGATGTCCAGTGGGTGTCTGAATGACCCAACCTTTAGCTTCCGTCGTCAGAATTGTGGTATTCTTTGTCAACATTCACGTCTTCAGTATAAGAGCCTTCCGCTTGCAATATTTTGATGATGGTGATTGGGGTGAAACGCTGTTAACGTCGTCTCTTTCGCCGTTCGTGTGGAAAGAGTTAAAGTGTGAAATGTGTGTGGTGACAACGCTTGGAAGTGGGGCGGTACACGGACCGTTCGCAATCACACGCTGTTCGCAGTCAGGCACGCATTTCCCCTACGCCTGACTGGTGACTACGTGACCGTCGTCATCGCGGAGAACCCGTAACAGTATCAGTAGCTCAAGGAGGCGTCACTGCGTTCGGTCAAATCCATATACGCTACACTACATCTGCCAAGCAGATGCCTGACCGGCAGCGTAACCCAACGCGCTTTGTCAGCCTGAGAAAAAAATAAAATAAAATAAGAATTAAAAAAAAGAAGCAAATAAATAAAAAATAAAAATAAATAAATCAAAATAAAAATAAATGAAAAAAAATAAAAAAATATAATAACAAAAATAAAGAAAATAAATAAATAAATAAAAATCTCCAATATTGGGAGAACCCTTAACAGCGGGACATCCGATGTCTTGCCGGGAGGAGGGATTGGGAGGTGGGGGTGGAAGGTCTGGGGGGGAGGAAGGGGGTGGCGGTTTGGGAGGTGGGGGAAAGGGAGTGGGTGGGGTAGATCTGGGGGCAGGAATGGGGGGTGGGGGTGGGGGTGGGGCGGGTCTTGGGAGGCGGAAGTAGTGGAGGTTGGGAAAAGTGGTTTGAGGAAGGGAGTGGTCTTCAGAAGTGGGGGTATGGGGGGGGGGGGGGGGTTGGCAGATCTGAGGGGAGGGTTGGGGGGCGGAGGGGGGTAGGAAGTGGTGTCTTGGGAGGTGGTGGGTGAGGTGGGAGATCTGTGGGCCGGAGGAGAGAGAAGAAAGTGGGGTGGGGAGGGGTGTAGGAGGGAGAGGGAGCTTGACTTTCCACCGAGGGCCGAAATTGGACTGGGTACTGCAGTCGGCCCATGCAAGGCCCCCGGAGTGTGACTGTTGACGGGAATGTGACAGGCTTCATCTCTCCATACCCCCTTCCCCCTACCCGCCCCCACTCATCCAAACCCACACCCACACCCCACTGCTCCCCACCCGTTTTCCCTTTACCCGTTTTCCCTACTCTTCTTCTCCTTTCTTTCTTTCTTTCTTTCTTCCTTTCTTCTTCTTTACTTTCTTTCTTCTTCTTTCTTTCTTTCTTTCTTTCTTTCTTCTTCTTTACTTTCTTTCTTTCTTCTTCTTTGCTTTCTTTCTTTCTTTCTTTCTTTCTTCTTTACTTTCTTTCTTTCTTTCTTCTTCTTTACTTTCTTTCTTTCTTTCTTCTTCTTTACTTTCTTTATTTCTTCTTCTTTACTTTCTTTCTTTCTTCTTCTTTCTTTATTTCTTCTTCTTTACTTTCTTTCTTCTTTACTTTCTTTCTTCTTCTCCTTTCTTTCTTCCTTTCTTCTTCTTTACTTTCTTTCTTTCTTCTTCTTTACTTTCTTTCTTTCTTCTTTCTTCTTCTTTACTTTCTTTTTTTCTTCTTCTTTCTTTCTTTCTTTCTTCTCTACTTTCTTTCTTTCTTTCTTCTTCTTTAGTTTCTTTCTTTCTTCTTCTTTACTTTCTTTCTTTTTACTTTCTTTCTTTCTTTCTTCTTCTTTACTTTCTTTCTTTCTTCTTCTTTACTTTCTTTCTTTCTTCTTTACTTTCTTCTTCTTTCGTTTTTACTTTCATTCTTCTTCTTTTTCTTCTTCTCTTCTTTCTTTCTTCCTTCTTCTTCTCCTTTCTTTCTTTCTTCCTTCTTCTTTCTTTCTTTCTTTTTTCTTTCTTTCTTCTTCTTCTCTTCTTCTTTCATTCTTTCTTCCTTCTTCTTCTTCTTTTCTTCTTTCTTTCTTTCTTCCTTTCCTTTTCCTTCTTCTTTTTACTGCTTCTTTCTTTCTTCTTCTTCTTTCGTTCTCTTCTTCTCTTCTTCTCTTCTTTCTTTTCCTTTCTTCCTTCTTTTTCTTCTTCTTTCTTTCTTTCTTTCTTTCTTTCTTCGTTTCTCCTTCTTCTTCTTCTCTTCTATCCTAACGGCGCGCGGCTTGGATGTCCCCATGTGAAACTCAAGCAGCACTTGAAAAGCCAGTACCCGGCCCGATCCTAAGACTCCAGGGGTGGTCGTCAGCTACATGAGAAAAATAAAAGGGAGAGAAAGAGATTGGTTCTTTTAAAGAGGGAGAGGGAGAGAGAGAGGGGGGAGGAGAGAGAGAGAGAGAGAGACAAAGGGAAGTGGAAAGAGAAAGAGGGGGGAGAGGGGGGAATTTGAAAAAATAAAGTCTTGAGAATGAGTTCAGAGAGAAAGAGAGAGATGTGAAAAAAATAATTCGTGAAAATGAGAGGGGGGGGGGGGGGGAGGAGAGGAGGGGGGAAACGGGGGAGAGGGGGGCGGGGCTTACTGAAAGTAAGTGGGTCACAGTTGGTAGTTAGGGAGAGGGGATGGTGGAGGGGTGTTGATGTGATGTGTGACTGTTGCATAGCTGCTTTAGTGTTTCTTTAAATGCGGTTTGTTTAAAACTCGGGTTTACAGGGTTTTTTATTCCGTGTTGGCAGTTTTGTTTAAAGGGGTATGATTGAAAGAAAATAAAATCTCTCCCTCTCTCTCTCTCTCTCTCTCTCTCTCTCTCTCTCACACACACACACACACACACACACACACACACACACACACACACACACCGTCTGTTTGAGCATGAGATCAGCAGACCGACCATGTCATAAGAACCACAAAAAGAACTGGTTCGTAAGAGCGCTTCTACACCAGTTGGGTCATGAGAATCGACACAGGAGTACGGTCACCACACTCATCGCAACAACCAGGTGATAAGGATCACCACACCAACGTTACATGCGTTTCACGTTGACAGTTTCAGTTCAGTTTCAGTTTCAGTAGCTCAAGGAGGTGTCACTGCGTTCGGACAAATCCATATACGCTACACCACATCTGCCAAGCAGATGCCTGACCAGCAGCGTAACCCAACGCGCTTAGTCAGGCCTTGAGAAAAAAAAAGGTGAATAAATAATAGATAAATACATAAAAAAAGAACTACTACTAATAATAATATGCATAAGGCGAAAAAACTTGATGAAGTCAACTATAAGCGTACATAAAATAAATAAATAAATAAAAATAGAAAAGTAGTAGTAGTAGTAATAGGGAGAGAAAGAGTCATTTACGATTCACAAATCTAATAAGATTCTGTAAGATTCGCCACAACATGAAGGTTATACGTACAAGAATCGCCACAAACGTAGTGTCATGCAAGTTTCCCCACAAACGCAGGGCCATACAAGATTCACCACAACAGTAAAGCCATACAATATTCAGCACGTCAGTTAGGTCATACAAGATTCACCACGTCAGTAAGGTCATACACGATTCACAACGTCAGTAAGGTCATTCAGATTCACTAGGTCAGCAAGGTCATACAACATTCACAACGTCAGCAATGTCATACAAGATTCACAACCTCAGTAAGGTCATACATGATTCACAACGTCAGCAATGTCATACAAGATTCACCCTGTCAGCAAGGTCATACATGATTCACCACGTCAGTAAGTTCATACAAGATTCACCACGTCAGTAAGGTCATACACGATTCACAACGTCAGTAAGGTCATTCAGATTCACTAGGTCAGTAAGGTCATACAACATTCACCCCGTCAGCAAGGTCATACAAGATTCACCCCGTCAGCAAGGTCATACAATATTCACCACGTCAGTAAGGTCATACAAGATTCACAACGTCAGTAAGGTCATACAAGATTCACAACGTCAGTAAGGTCATACAAGATTCACAATGTCAGTAAGGTCATACAAGATTCACAATGTCAGTAAGGTCATACAATATTCACAATGTCAGTAAGGCCATACAATATTCACAACGTCAGTAAGGTCATACAATATTCACCCCGTCAGCAAGGTCATACAAGATTCACAACGTCAGCAAGGTCATACAAGATTCACCATAATAGTAAGGTCATGCAAGATTCACAACAATATTAAGGCCATAAAAGATTCACCACAACAATGTTTGACAACTGATTGTGAACCTCGATGTTGACATATACCACTCACTACATTTCACTGGCCATGTACTGTAACTACTGCTGCTCTTTTTGTTGTTGCTGCTGCTACAACTACTGATAATGATAAAGCCATTGCTACGCTGCTGCTGGTAAAACTACTGTTGCTGCTCTAACTACCATCATCACTACTGCTGCTGCTCCTATTACTACTACTACTGCTGATACTACTACTGCTGCTACAACTACTGCTACTGCTACTACTATTGTCACTGGTGACTGTGATGCGGTGTCAAGAACGGATGTTGACCCCGTGAATTGTAAGTGTGTTGACGACTGAATTTTTGTGTGTTTGTGTGTGTCGTCTGCCCCTTGTGTCAACCAAGAAAAATAGAGATTTCACAAGCAGAAGAGAAAACTATTAAAGTGGTCCACGCCGTCTGTTTGTGTCTCGTTTTTTTTGTGTGACTCTCTCTCTCTCTCTCTCTCTCTCTCTCTCGTTATCTCCTAAATCTCACCATTTCCCCCTCCATCTCCACCCCCCACCCTTCTCTCATTCATTCGTCTCTAAACTGAGGAGAAAACACAGTATCCTGCAAATAAAAAAAAATCGGTCATTCTGTAGCCGTTTGTCAAGCACGAATTTCTTTTTGATATTGAATCCATTAACTCCACAATTTTGATCATGAAATTTTGGCAATGCGATTTCTTTGTCTCTCTTTTTTTCTTCTTTTTTGTTTTTGTTTGTTTATTTGTTTGTTTTGACATTCATGTTAAAGGTAGTTGTTAAATTATTTATCTAATGATTTATTTATGTGTTTATTCATTTTCAGTGATTTATTCATTTAATTGTTTATTCATTCATTCGTGTATTTGTGTACGTTTCATTGACAACTGTATTGAAGCATGGAGCATTACCCTTGCTCGGAAATCTCGTTACCTATCTAGAAAAAAAAACAACAACAGTAAAATGATATAAGGGACATGTATTTAAAGGTTTGTTGTGGTTGTTTAAAGAAGTATAAAAAAAAATAATAATAAAAAAAATAAACGATGTGATGAACAAAAATGTTTTAAACGTAGAATGTAAAACGGGTTGAAGGAGAGCATGCTGTAAGTCCATAGGATAATTGCCAAGTATCTTGCCGTCGAAACTGAGACCATAAACTTTGCTCGCGTTCGCTTTGAGGACAAGTCTGTCGCCATTTCTGGTTTTGTGTTTTTGTTGTTCTTGTTGCTGTTGAAGTTCACTATTGTTACTTCGATATCGGTTAGCTGTGGTCGCGCTGTAATACTCGGTTTCCCTCCCTAACAGTTAATGGTGTGTTTTTTTTGGGGGGGTTTGCAACGCGATATTTCTGCCGCACCTCCCATCCCTCTGTTCTCACCCCCTATATTTCTTTAGCCCTTAAGCACCACCTCAACCCGCTACCCCTCATTGATGCTATGTTTTGCGTTTTGGGGAGGCGGGGGTCGGGGGGGTGGGGGGCAGGGGGGTGCAGAGTGTGTGTGTGTGTGTGTTGGGGCTCGTGTACGTTTATGTGTATTTGATTGTGCTCTCATATCTGTGAAACTGCATGTTTGTTGCGTATCTGTTATGTGTGTGTGTGTGTGTGTGTGTGTGTGTGTGTGTGTGTGTGTGTGTGTGTGCCTGCATGTTTTACATTTATTTGCTGATTTGCTTATTTATCATCATTATTGTCCTTTTATTTATTTTTTTTTTTTTTCATCTTCTTTTTTCCCCTTTTTTGTGCGCTTAGAGTTGATTTCATCAAGATTTTG
>NC_134878.1:12045639-12048139 GCF_041734735.1 Babylonia areolata | reverse complement strand
AAGGTGCAGCACGACGCCACAGTACAGGGCTGTGTCCTCCTTACCTCCCCCGCCCCCCTCTCATCCCCCCTCCTCCGTTTTTAGTTTGGTTATTTGCCCCCCCCCCTTACCCTCCACACCCCAGTTTTTAGTTTGGTTATTTGCCCCCCTTACCCTACACACCCCAGTTTTTAGTTTGGTTATTTGCCCCCCTTACCCTCCACCCCCGTTTATTGTTTGGTTATTTGCCCCCCTTACCCTCCACACCCCAGTTTTTAGTTTGGTTATTTGCCCCCCTTACCCTACACACCCCAGTTTTTAGTTTGGTTATTTGCCCTCCTTACCCTCCACCCCCGTTTTTAGTTTGGTTATTTGCCCTCCTTACCCTCCACACCCTATTTTTGCTTGGTTATTTGCCCCCTTACACTCCATCCACGTTTTTAGTCTGGTTATTTGCCCCCCTTACCCTCGACCCCCTATTTTAGCTTGGTTATTTGCGCCCTTTACACTCCATCCCCGTTTTTAGTCTGGTTATTTGCCCCCCGCCCCTTACCCTCGACCCACGTTTTTAGTTTGGTTATCCCCCCCCCTACCCTCCACCCCTGTTTTTAGTTTTTCTTCGTGATTTTGCCAAGGGTGTCTCTTGTTGTTTTCCGTGGCTTCTTTTAAAAGTACTGGTGTAAGTGCATGCGGCGCTTGGGGGCATCAGAGTATCGTTTCACCCGAAAGACTAGCAGCCAGGCCGCTGCGCTAATGATAGTAATGATGATGATGATGGTGATAATATTGATGATGATGATGTTAACAACAACAATAATGATGGTAATAATAGTGATAATGATAATAATAATAATAATAACAATGATGATGATCCTAGCAATGATGATGACAGCGACAAAGTCGATGACGATGATCGTCATTATAAAATAAAGTTTCATCATCATCTTCATTATTATCATTATTGTTGTTGTTGTGATGATGGTGATGATAGTGATAATCATAATGATTGGTATTATTATTATTATTATTATTATACATTTCTGTACACTCCAGACGCAGTGGACGAGGGAGAATTAAAATCCGGGTGCATGTGAGAATCAAGCCACACCGAGCCTCGCGCTATCTGTTCGGACTATTTTTTAGTCCCTGGGCCACATCGCTGTCCCTGCTGTATTGCACTGCAGGCCTTCATCCGCTGATACTTTTACCTGAGGATCGTCTGTCCGCGTCCCCTGCAATACACCCCCTTGACCCTTCTACCCGATACAGTGTACAGAGTCTCAGCGTCTTCATCATCAGTGTCAGCATCCTCGTCATTAACAACTGGCGCAGCAAGATCACCACAGGAGCCCGTGCATCTGAAGCCAGGCACATCACCGAGGCGCAACGAAAGCGTGCTGTATGCAAGGCCCGAGCAGCATCCACTGCCTACAGCAGCACCCACTCACTTGTGTCCCACGTGTGGGCGAGCCTTCAGGACTCGGGTTGGCTTCATCAGTCACCTCCGGACCCACAGCCACCGATCTTCCATCTGGTTTTTTGAAGCCATGGTCATCTTCGAATCCGAAGGACGAACATCATCACGTCCCCATGATCCTCCCACCCGATACAGTGAACAGAATGTCAGCGTCTGCAACATTAGTGTCAGCATCGTGGTCATTAAACAACTGTAGAATCAGCACTAACTGTAACCGCAACAGTAACAAGTATTGTCATGAGCTGTTAGTGGTAACTAGGTTACTATCGGCTGTGTTGATGCGTTTGTGCTGAAAATGATGAATATGACTGATGCTGATGATCATAGTGATGATGATGATAACCATCGGAGGAAGCAAGCAAGCCATCTCCTTAAAAGGAGTCCATGAGACCGGCCTTAGGAAACCTACCCGTACACCCGTCTGTCAATCTACCCGGGTTGGAACGTCGAGCATGTTGTGTTGTATTGCTAGACACGTTGGTAGTAAAACAAATAAATACACTGGCAGATGAAGAAGAAGAAAAAAAACTGAAAAAAGGTGGTGTTGCCTTGTGAAAGGGAGGAAGAAAAAGTTATACAAGAAAGAATGGAAGCAATGACAGTTTCAAAAGATGTACAGAAAAAAAGGGAAATCCGATGTGCGTGGAAGAAAGCAAATGGGGGAAAAAGGGACAACGTTTGGGACTGTTATCTGCCACTTGTATTAACTCACTCAGTACGGCCAGTCCTCTCTTCTCCTCCACACAGACCCCTCGGATGTCCAGTGGGTGTCTCAATGACCCAACCTTTAGCTTCCGTCGTCAGAATTGTGGTATTCTTTGTCAACATTCACCTCTTCAGTATAAGAGCCTTCCGCTTGCAATATTTTGATGATAGTAATTGGGGTGAAACGCTGTTAAAGTCGTCTCTTTCGCCGTTCGTATGGAAAGAGGTAATTCAGTTCGACATCAGTGATAGGAAGAATTGGCACCAGCGCACGAACCCTCTCACCGTTGCTTCTCCAGAGAGCGGCGTGGCACCTACCCACCTACCCGCCCAGGTGAC
>NC_134878.1:12028139-12040639 GCF_041734735.1 Babylonia areolata | reverse complement strand
ATACCCACCCTTCCTCTCTTCCTCACCCCAAAAGGGGGGAATCTTATAAAAGTAGCTGGTTGAAAACACTGGCACGTCAAATCCTGCTTCCTTGTCATTTAAAGACAGCTGGGGGTTGAAGACGGTGTCTTGATATACGAAAATCGAAAGATTAACCGCTTAAATACTGAAATGTTGTTCTTGAACAATCTCGTAGCGCTATGATATCAGCGACATTTGAAGAGACATTCATAAATAACTGAGGGGTGCCTCTCCAGATAATGATCCGATCGTTCTTGTCTAGAAACTCGGGGCATCAGATTGGAGTTCAAGAACTATGGACATGCATCGCTTTCTCAGCCAAAATGATGGCACGAAACATGTCCACATACGTCCCTTCCTCCACACCATATGAGTCGTGTAAAAATCCTTTCAGACAAACACGAAAGGAAACTGCCTTCAAGTGCCAGGCGCTCCGATGATCGCCTTTTGCGCATCGGCCTGTACATGGTCTAGGCAGCAGACTAGACAGATCTGGTTCTGCTGATTTGGTATCGTCAACAGTATATAGGCCAAAATAAATGGTGGTATGTTCATTATTCATCGTCAGGGCAATGCACACCACCTGCCACATTTTCCCATTACTCATACTTTCATACCCCCCTGGCCCCCCTCAAAAAAGTACCCTCTGATGTCTGGGATAGTATGAACTGTACTGAATGCAGATAACTAAGGTGTTAATCCAGTCATCACTTCTTTTTTTCCTCTCCGTTTTGAATACAACGTTGGCTTTTCTTGCAGGCAGTGAAAAATGAATGAAACACGATCAGCCCACAAAGTGTCGAGAACTCAGCGGGTGGTGAACGTTCACGGTTCCTCTCCGTTGCCGATACTGGCTTTGCCTTACCCCAGTAAATACACATCATCATCTGGTCTTTGCCATGTCCTAGTAAATACACATCATCATCTGGTCTTTGCCTTGCCCCAGTAAATACACATCATCATCTGGTCTTTGCCTTGCCCCAGTAAATACACATCATCATCTGGTCTTTGCCGTGCCCCAGTAAATACACATCATCATCTGGTCTTTGCCTTGCCCCAGTAAATACACATCATCATCTGGTCTTTGCCTTGCCCCAGTAAATACACATCATCATCTGGTCTTTGCCTTGCCCCAGTAAATACTCATCATCATCTGGTCTTTGCCTTGCCCCAGTAAATACACATCATCATCTGGTCTTTGCCTTGCCCCAGTAAATACACATCATCATCTGGTCTTTGCCTTGCCCCAGTAAATACACATCATCATCTGGTCTTTGCCTTGCCCCAGTAAATGCACATCATCATCTGGTCTTTGCCTTGCCCCAGTAAATACACATCATCATCTGGTCTTTGCCTTGCCCCAGTAAATACACATCATCATCTGGTCTTTGCCGTGCCCCAGTAAATACACATCATCATCTGGTCTTTGCCTTGCCCCAGTAAATACACATCATCATCTGGTCTTTGCCTTGCCCCAGTAAATACACATCATCATCTGGTCTTTGCCTTGCCCCAGTAAATACACATCATCATCTGGTCTTTGCCTTGCCCCAGTAAATACTCATCATCATCTGGTCTTTGCCTTGCCCCAGTAAATGCTCATCATCATCTGGTCTTTGCCTTGCCCCAGTAAATACACATCATCATCTGGTCTTTGCCTTGCCCCAGTAAATACACATCATCATCTGGTCTTTGCCTTGCCCCAGTAAATACACATCATCATCTGGTCTTTGCCTTGCTAGAGTACATTTATGTCAGACATGATCAGACACAGACAACCAGTAACTGGTTGAAAACACTGGCACGTCAAATCCCTGTCTTTTAAAGACAGCGAGAGGTGCTCAAGCCTAACACTGTCAGACACAATAGTCAGGTTACAGTGAGAAAGAAATTCGATTCGAATTGCTCTGATGTTTGGGGCCCAAGGGGCTTAACTTAGGTTCCTTTGTTTGCTATTTAGGGCTGAATGCAATGAACTAACGTCCGTTTGTTTTCTGATTGGGTCCCAAGGGACTGAACTAACGTCCGTTTGTTTTCTGATTGGGTCCCAAGGGACTGAACTAACGTCCGTTTGTTTTCTGATTGGGTCCCAAGGGACTGAACTAACGTCCGTTTGTTTTCTGATTGGGTCCCAAGGGACTGAACTAACGTCCGTTTGTTTTCTGATTGGATCCCAAGGGACTGAACTTATGTCCATTTTGTTTTCTATTTTGGGCCCAAGGAACTGAACTTATGACCATTTGTTTTCTATTTTGGGCCCAAGGGACTGAACTTATGACCATTTGTTTTCTATTTTGGGCCCAAGGGACTGAACTTATGACCATTTGTTTTCTATTTTGGGCCCAAGGGACTGAACTTATGACCATCTGTTTTCTATTTGGGGCCCCAGGGACTGAACTTATGTCCATTTGTTTTCTATTTGGGGTCCAAGTGACTGAACTTATGTCCATTTGTTTTCTATTTTGGGCCCAAGGGACTGAACTTATGACCATTTGTTTTCTATTTTGGGCCCAAGGGACTGAACTTATGACCATTTGTTTTCTATTTTGGGCCCAAGGGAATGAACTTATGTCCATTTGTTTTCTATTTTGGGCCCAAGGGACTGAACTTATGACCATATGTTTTCTATTTGGGGCCCAAGGGACTGAACTTATGACCATATGTTTTCTAGTTTGGGCCCAAGGGACTAAACTTATGACCATTTGTTTTCTATTTGGGGCCCAAGGGACTGAACTTATGACCATATGTTTTCTATTTGGGGCCCAAGGGACTGAACTTATGACCATATGTTTTCTATTTGGGGCCCAAGGGACTGAACTTATGACCATATGTTTTCTATTTGGGGCCCAAGGGACTGAACTTATGACCATTTGTTTTCGAGTTTGGGCCCAAGGGACTGAACTTATGACCATTTGTTTTCGAGTTTGGGCCCAAGGGACTGAACTTATGACCATTTGTTTTCTATTTGGGGTCCAAGGGACTGAACTTATGGCCATTTGTTTTCTAGTTTGGGCCCAGGGGACTGAACTTATGACCATATGTTTTCTAGTTTGGGCCCGGGGGACTGAACTTATGACCATTTGTTTTCTAGTTTGGGCCCAAGGGACTGAACTTATGACCATTTGTTTTCTAGTTTGGGCCCAAGGGACTGAACTTATGTCCATTTGTTTTCTATTTGGGGCCCAAGGGACTGAACTTATGACCATATGTTTTCTATTTGGGGCCCAAGGGACTGAACTTATGACCATATGTTTTCTATTTGGGGCCCAAGGGACTGAACTTATGACCATTTGTTTTCTAGTTTGGGCCCAAGGGACTGAACTTATGTCCATATGTTTTCTAGTTTGGGCCAAAGGGACTGGACCTATGTCCCTCTGCGTTGTTTTTTGATACGTTTTTACAAATTTCAAACAGGGACGTACACAACGATGAACAAAACTGTCTTCCACCACCCCTTATTTTGTGTGTGTGTGTGTGTGTGTGCAAACCTGTCTGTTCTGAGGATTCTTTGTAATGGTGACAAAAAGCGAATGTACATAGTTACTGTTCAGAACTGATCTGCTTCGTACGATATATAAATCGAAAATAATCAAAGTTGCAATACGATCAATAAGGTTTGTTCACAAAAACATAGTTTTTAAAGATCGTATTCAAAGGTAAAACCGGCAGACTTTAAAAAAGGTGTGTACTGTTTGGAAAGTGTCTTTTTTTTAAAGTGATGTGCTGTGTCTGGTCTGCTTGATGGCAGCTGGATGTCCCAGTTTAGCACAGTCTCGGTTTATGTGGTGAGAGAGAGAGAGAGCCCCAAACCCGACGTTCCCAAACCACACCCACAGCTGGAACACTGTGTCCTATTAACTTATTGCCGTTGCCTCCGACCCGGTTTCCCCTAACTCACTATTCATACGCATCCTCTTCCTCTTCTAAACGATTATACTCATATGTATACATGAATACTCTAACAGATTGTCTTCAATCACCGATATGTGTGACTCACCATTCAACCAGCCGCCCACCCCTCACCCCACCCCACCCCCACCTCTTCTAAACGATTATACTCAAATGTATACATTGATACTCTAACAAAATGTCTTCAATCACCGATATGTGTGACTCACCATTCATACTCAAATATATGCATTGATACTCTTAACAAAATTTAATGTCTTCAGTCACCGATATGTGTGACGGGACATTGAACCAAATTCCTCCTCCTCCTCCTCCTCCTCTTCCTCCTCCTCCTTCTTGCCGTAGCCGTATCGTCCTTCTCCACTTTATTGGCCTGGCTGATCGTCGCTGATGTATCCCGTTTTACAAGATTTCACTTTTCTTAATGCCATGAATGGCTGGGAACACGTTTCACATCCTCCACTTTCATCAACCCTTACCCTTTCTCACTTACCCACGGATCCACAAAAGTCGAATACTCCAACAAAAGTCAAGACGACTTTGGTGGTTTAGCAGTTGGGAGTAATGAGATGACTTTGGTGGTTTAGCAGTTGGGAGTAATGAGATGACTTTGGTGGTTTAGCAGTTGGGAGTAATGAGATGACTTTGGTGGTTTAGCAGTTGGGAGTAATGAGATGACTTTGGTGGTTTAGCAGTTGGGAGTAATGTTCTACGCTGATAAATACATTGTTCGCGCTCTCTCTCCCACTCTGTCTGTCTGTCTTTGTCTTTGTCTCTGTCTGTCTGTCTGTCTGTCTGTCTGTACGTGTGTGTGTGTGTGTGCCTTTCTCCCAGTGTCTCTGTCTCTCGCTTTCTCTCTCTGCGCCTCTATGTGTCTGTCTGTCTGTCTCTGTGTCTGTCTGTCTGTCTCTCTCTTGCTTTCTCACCCCTGCCTCTCTCCTTCCCCACACCATATCATGTCATACGAGATTTACCTGCGAATGATGGTTGGTTTCTGTCTCTCCACCTCCTCCTTCTCCCCTTCCACAATCCTCCTCCCTTCTCCCTTCACATCAAATGCCCGCCATACCACCTCTCTCTCTGTCTGTCTGTCTGTCTCTGCCTTTGTCTCTGTCTCCCGCAATCCCCCCCCTCTCTCTCTCTCTCTCTCTCTCTCTCTCTCTCTCTCTCTCTCTCCCGCAGCAACCCCTACCCCTCTTTCTCTCAGTCTCCCCCCCCCACCGCCCCCCACCACCTCTATCTCTCTCTCTCTCTCTCTCTCGCCCGCAACCCCCCACCCCCACCCCTTCTCTCTGTCTCTCTCTCTCCCGCAGCAACCCCCACCCCTCTTTCTCTGTCTCTCCCCATCCCCCAACCCCCATCTCTCTTTCTCTCTTCCTTAACGCTTGTGGATCGCCCCTGACTTTTGACGCGTTAAGGCGATCATAGAACAGCACTAGACGTGGCAGCTGTAGGGGGTGAGAAGCGGCCATCTTCTCTCCATCATGTCTGCCTTTACTCCGCTCCTGACACTGCTCGTCTTCTCGCTAAATATCTCGCCTCTGCGACACTCGCCTGGAAGCCAGCATATAAAAAAAAAATTTAAATGGGGAGGGAAGAAAGAATGCAGGCACGCACACACACACACACACACACACACACACACACACACACGCACGCACGCACGCACGCACGCACGCACACACGGAGAGAATAAAGTCATCCGGAGGGGTGATTATAAAAAAAGAAACCGCTTGGGTGGCTCGGTTGGAGGCCAACAGGTGAATGTACGTGTGTGTGTGTGTGTGTGTGTGTGTGTGTGTGTGTGTGTGTGTGTGTGTGTGTGTGTGTGTGTGTGTTTGTGTGTGTTTGTGTGTGTGTGTGTGTGTGTTTAAGCGTGCGTGTGTGCGTGAGAGACACAGAAAATATGAAGACATCTCGAAAGGAGGTTAAACAAAACAATAAGAACACCCCCCCCCCCTCTCCTCCTCCACCTAAAAATATAAACCCAACCAAAAAAAACAAACAAACAAAAAATCGCTTGGGTGGCTCTTAGAGGAGGGGGAGAGGTGTAGAGAGATTTGGCAGGCGATAACGTTGTGTCACCTTATCCACTGGTCTCCGCTGTGTCATCTTCGCATCGCCGTCGACTTACTCATCGCACGTGAGAACAGCTAACCATAGCCTTCGTCGTCCTTGTCGCGGCCCCTCGGACGGGAGGAGCCCTCCCCCGGCAGGCTTGGATGGCTCGCGCGAGGTCCCTCGGAATGAGATCTATGATTATCTGTCGACACGGCCTCATTGTCTGTAGCAGTTGGGGCGGGGTTCAGTAATGGTGTTACTATAGGACAAGGACAAGCGCTGTTACCGCCACTGTCGACAAGCACGATGAACAAGTGTTATTACAACCGCCGCCGCCCCCACAGCCGCCACCATTACCATTTGTAGGGACTGCTGCTGTTGCTGCTGCTGCTTAAGGTCAAAAGGTTCAATTTTTTTTGTACTGTTGGATGACTAGAACCCAGGCCATTATTCCAGTCTGATAACGAGCGGGTGAGGGAGGGGACGTGGGGAGGGCAGCGAGAAATGTTTCAGTACGCATTGTCTCACTGTTGTAGTTTAAGCTTGTGGCGTTTGTAAATCTTTCTCTGCTAAACTTCGTATACGCTTGTTTGGTGGTGGGAAGTAGGCTTTTATGGACAGGAGTGGGAAATGGTAGTTTTGAATACAGAAAGTCGAACAGTTACATAAAAGGGAAATCATATGGCAACCTGCAATCTTTGACATCATGCAGACTTTCACGAAGTACTAGAGAGCGTCAAACGGGGAGATTTTGAAATGCACACCAATAGGACTGCTTCCGTTAGGTCACCTCACCTCACCTCAGGCCCATAACTACAAGGTAGTCGTTGGAGGAAACCTGAGGACCGCAGACGCAACCTCCCTTCTCCATCTGTCTCTGTCGGCAGCAGCCGGCAGCAGCTCACGTGTATGGAGTCCGGTCCATTCTTTGATGTTCTCATGTCAGTTCTTCCGCTGTCTTCCTCCTCTTCTCCCGCCCTCGATGGTGCCTTGCATGATTGTTTTGGACAGACTGGTGTGTCGAGTGTTGTGCCCAAACCATATCAGCTTGCGTCTCTTCACAGTTGAAAGGAGAGGTTCCAGCAAGGTTCTTAATTCTGCTCCGTACATATTCATTGGTCCTGTGCTCGATCCAGGAAATTTGAAGGAGCTTCCTCAGGCATTTGTTCTCGAAGGCCTGGATCTTCCTTTCAGTTTCGGCCGTCAGTGTCCGTTAGGTACTGGAAGTGAAACAGAGAAAAATAAAAGGATGAATAAACTTTCACCCTCCAGAAACATTATAAAAGTAGACAAAGAACAGAGTTGTGTCTCTTGTCATCAGAGCCAGTTTCGACACAAACATTCTAGATGGGAATCTTTCCATGGACCCGTTGGGACATGTGGAACGTCTCACACTGCAACTGGGCGTATTGTTCAGTAGGTCACCATAAGCTCCATTTAACATATGCCTTGCACTTTAACAATGTTTTACATTGAGAACGATTTGAACGGATTTTTTTTTCTATCATTCTCTTTTGAGGTTGTAAGTGTTGTATAGCTGAGACCTTGGTTTGAAAGCCCTAAGAGTCTTGTGATAGGCTGGACCACAAACAACATGATTTTTGGGAGATGTGGGATGGGAAGTAAGTGATACATGAAGGGGTGTGAAGGTGGGTGTCCGAAATTATATATCCTTTTATGTCCCACCGTCATGGCGACCTCCGTTTCGAGTTCCCCTCCACTTCCAAACTGATGTGAATTTGTGTCAGATTCTTCGGTGTCGGCAGATTAATGGGGACTGTCGTTGGAATGACACGGTGGAGTTTCCATAAATCCAGGGGAAGTGCTCGCTTCGTCTGGCTCCGTTTCAGTGCGATTATAATCGCCAACAGGAGACGTAGAAGGTGGTGTCCTGTGTATGTACACTGAATCAAGGCAGGCAGTGTTGAACACAGTGATCCATCTGCATTGCAGGGGCTTCTTTGGTGTGGGGGCTCATGGCGACCTAATGCTTGTAGCTCCCTGTGGACTGACGGGCGCCGGAACCGCGACAGAACGAGGCCAAGTGACTGTGTGAAGGTGACTGAAGACAAGCGGCTTGCAGTTAACAGAGCTGTTGATGGGACAGACAGAAAAAGAAATGTTTCCATGATATCGATCCCAGCAGTCTTTCTGGATCTGTCTTCAGCCTCTGTGATGATATGTGTGCTTCCTCAGCTCCCCCCCTTACAACGAAATGTGACACTCGACACCAGGGTGACTGCGCTACAAACTACCCTGTGGGAAGAACGACGCCTTCGTTGAGGGTCTTACAAAAGAAGAGACGAGCTTGGAAGAGGAGAGGATGACTTTGCAAAGAACGCGTAAATTATGACGTGTAATGTTGCAGAAACGGACAAAAGATCGAGTCTTCTAGAAGGGGGTGGAGAGTAGGGAGAGGGGGAATTGAGGATCAGGGATGCGTGAAGTTTAGCCGCATTGACCAGGGCGACTTAGCAGTTCCAGCGACCGGCTGTATGCAAATGTCTGTATTGAGGACCAGGGGTGCGCGACGTGTCCCCGTGGCGCTGACCGGCCTCGGCAGTGGTCAGTGGTCCGGGGAATGTGCCGGAACTGACGGCGGACAATGCAGTGACCAGCGGATGACCCTCTCTTTAATCCAGGCGACTGGTCGTTTCGAAAAGCCTCAATGTGCAGACCTTGTGTCGGACTGTCATGGTGCTCTGTCATGTCTTGCCTGCCTCTCTTCCTCTCTTTCCTCCCTCCCCCCCCCCTCTCTGTCTGTCTGTCTGTGTGCGTGTGTGTCTCTCTCTCATTCCCTCTCTCCATATCTCTCTCTCTCTTGCTCGTTTGTTCGCTCGCTGTCCATGGTTCATTACCTTTCGGTGTTTGAAAGAGAAGGGGGGGGGGGGGGGTGTGCTTGTATGAACAGCTTCCATTTATCAACAGAGATTTAAAAAAAATCTTTTTCAAACCTTTAATGGTTTTGATATTTAGATTTACAGCACAGCCATTGAAACTGATGCACTGGCTCACTGTGTGGTTGTTTTACCATTAACCTATTTGACTATTTTTATAGATATAAAAAAAAAGACACAAAAGGCTGGCACAATCAAAACTGAACGACATTTTTGTCTGAAGAATTGACATCCTTTCTCTACCCGCACCCCCACCCTCCCTCTTTTCCACCCCCTTTCCCGCAAGTGAGTTCCTGTGTTGTGTGTTTGTCTCCCCTAACCTGCCCCCTCTCTACCCACCCACCTTTTTTTTTCTTTTTTTTTCTTTCGTAAGTGCCATGACAAAGGGGGGTGGGGAGAAGTCACCCACCCAGCCACCCAGACCACCGCTGCAAGCAACACAGATCCAGGTAGGTAAGAGACAAGGCGAGCAGTCTGCAGTCATGTCAAGCCCAGCCAGCCAGCTATAAACACAAGGGTCGGTCAGGGATGTGTTGGCCGTGGCTGGACGCAGGGACCAATGATACAGGTAGAGACATCGCCCAGCTCTTGTATCTGCCGGGTGGACACCTGCCCCTTGATCCTGGGGGATCAACTTCATTTACACGGAGGTGTGGCTTTTCTCGCCATCAAAGCATCCTCCAACCCCACCCCCGTATACCCATCCCCCACCCCCTCCTCTCTCTCTCGTTGTCGTCACGCTCTCCTGATGCTCACCTGGTGACTTCTGACGTTCACATCCCCCCACACCACACACACACACACACACACACACACACACACACCCTTTCAGTCTGGACAAGTTCCGATTGACGTCAGTCCCTGAGACGTCGTCATAGTGTCAAGGGTGTCATTGTTTACACCTGTGTCCCCCTCCCTCCCTCTTCCCTTCCTCCTGCATGGACCTAGCAGGCCAGCCCCGCATATACCCCTCCCCCACCCGAGACATACGCCTCCCTCCTCCCCCGCACCCTCACTTTAGCAGTGGATGGATGAGTTCCTTTCTTGTTCGCCCTTGTCCTCATCCTTGTAACATGTTTAGGTTAACTCATTTGAATTACGTCCCTTGTTGTAAACATTGTGTCAATGACAGAGGTCGCGAGACTGGTCTCCAACATGGTTTCATTGTAAAGCTGAAAACAAAGATTCAGAGCACTGTTTAGTTAGAAGGAGGGTTTGATAGTACAGACGATCAAACCGAGAGATATTTTTGAGAGAGAAAAATATCTGTGGAGTAAGGGAGTTGTTAATTAAAGCCGCGGCACAGGCATCTTGCAAGACAGACCCAAAATGTTCTGAAATTCTCTTGGCACTGTTTACGAGTGAAAACAAACTTCTGCTGACCAGTTTAACCACTTTCCTTTAGTTGATAGCGAGCTCTGACTTTCCTCGATAAACAGTTTCCTTCTCCTCTTGAGTCTTCTTGTTGGTATCTTTTGCTTGTGAACAAAACTTCTTCGAATGTATGACATAATAAACACTCAATCATTTCTACGCTGTATACGTTATGTTGCAATAAAGAAGACAGTGAATATTTATATGTAGCTGTATAAGCTTTATTTCTCCAGATGTATCGCGTAGCCGAATGATCATAACAGTTTATTGTGAGCACAATGGCAAACGTGTTTCATGTCTCGTATTAGTTACATGAAATGTAACAATTTCATCATGTAACAATTTCATTAACTCCCACGGGTTTCCTGATTTTTTTTTTAATGTCTTTTCCAGTCCTGTCTTGTTTTGTCTGACACTACAACAGATTCAGATGTGAAAGCGGTTTAGCAGAAGCTCCAGAAACACAGGAAATGCATTCTGAGTCGTTTCATCAACCACGGCCTGTCTTGTAATGTGATGATATGTCATTACCAGAACAATAAGAAATTGAATTAACATCTTTTTAAAGAGAGAAATAAAATAAAGCATGCATATCTTATATGACGGCAACGATGATTGATGATGACAACGAAGACGATCGTGTACCTTTCTGATATTACCTGTATGCGGTGTTCCCAACCCCACCCTTAACTCTTTCCATACGAACGGCGAAAGAGACGACGTTAACAGCGTTTCACCCCAATTACCATCATCAAAATATTGCAAGCGAAGGCTCTTATACTGAAGACGTGAATGTTGACAAAGAATACCACAATTCTGACGACGGAAGCTAAAGGTTGGGTCATTGAGACACCCACTGGACATCCGAGGGGTCTGTGTAGAGGAGATGAGAGGACTGGTCGTACTGAGTGAGTTAAACTTCCCGCCTGCCATTTCATTCTTTTGCACGGCAAAGACACGCCCCAGCTATTGTTGTTCCTGGATTTTCGTCTTCACTGAAACCTCCTTTTGTGCGTGCTTATTAAAGAAAAGCAAACAAAAAATCTCGAGGGAAGAATCGTACATGTTTTCTCTCTCTGCGCCTCTCCTCTCCCCCTCCCCCCAATACCTCACCCTCCTCCTTTCTCTCTGTATGTCTGTGCATCTGTTCCTTTCTTGTATGTCTTTAGTGGCTCTGTCTCTGTTGTCTTTTTTTCTATTTCTGTTATTTTTTTCTCAGTTTCTTGGTGTGTTTCTGTCACCATCAGTGTGTCTGTCTCTACTTTTTTTTCTATATCTCTGTACATACATTTGAGTCACTCTCTGTCTCTCTCTCTCTCTCAGTCTGTCTATCTCTTTCTCTTCCTCTCCTTCTTCTTGTTCGCCTCTTCACAGTGTCAGTCCAGCCCGTCTGATGAATGACGTCCTCCTCTCCAGGTCCTTGCTGTGCAGATGGGTTGGTGAAGGCAACGCGGTGTCTCTGAGCCCCTTCAAGAGGTGACAGGTCTGAAGAATGTGTTCTGGCGTTTGGTCTTCGAAACCACAGGTGGGAGATGGTGCTAGCTTCATCTTCCTGAACAGGTGGGCATGGAGACGGCAATGGCCAGTTCGTCATCTTGTGATTACCGCCTGTTGCCAGCGCTCAAGAAGATGATATGCATCCATCGTGGTTCTCGGTCATAGTATTGTCTTCACAAGGGTCTTCTCTGCAAAACTGACGCTGGTTTCTGGTTGACGTCCTCTCGCTCCGAGTTTGGCGAGCTGATTTGCTGCTTCATTGCCTGGGATTCCGCAGTGGGCTGGCACCCATTGCAGGGCCACTGGTGTTCTCTTGGCATGTTTCCATGAGGTGATGAAGTTTGTTTCCTGCAAGGGTCTCCAGAACGGACAGCGCATCAGAGAGGAAGACACCTTGGGGACTGTCGCTCTCTGAGTCAACAACCGTGACGGCAGCCTCCCTGAGGGCCTCAACGTCTGTCGGGTAGCTGGAGCAGTGTTTCCCAGTTGGTATCCCTGCTGCTTGTCTGTCTCTGTCTCTCTGTCTGTCTCTCTCTCTTTCTCTCTCTCTCTCTCCCACCCCTCCCCCCCTCTCTCTACATCCCTCCCCTTCCTCCTTTCTTTCTCTCTGTCCCCCTCTCCCTCTCTCTCTCTCCCGCCCTCCCCTTAACCATGCCTCTCTCTGTTTCCCCCGCCCCCCCCCCCCTCTCTCTTTCCGTCGCCCCCCTTGTCTCTAACTCTTCCACCATGTTTCCCCTCGCC
>NC_134878.1:11925639-12023139 GCF_041734735.1 Babylonia areolata | reverse complement strand
GGTAACCCTAAATATACTCCACAGGCTTTGTACTGAAAACACTCCATAACGAGTTAGTCTTGGTTGGAAATCTTTTCCACTCCAACAGTCATTCTTGGGCACTACACAGTAATCATAAACGCGAATGGAGAAGATTCAGGACCAACGAAAGCAAAAAAAACAAAAAAACACACATTCCAGAGGAGTCATTTTGAGGCATTAATTAACGCTGGCCCTGAAATAATCATCCCATGGGATGGAGTCTCCCGTCGGTCCGACGGATGAGTAGGCAGGCAGGCTTATCTGTCGGTGTGTGTACTCATATGGGAGAAGAGGCCGATTCTGGATGCGCAGCACTTCCCACAGGTGTTGCAAGGGAAAACGTCTCCAGAAGTTGAGCCCTGCTTCCTCTCGCTCACGCTTCTCCTTAATGGCCAGCGTTCTCTTGTTTTCAAACGTCTTTATGCCACTAGAGCACAGCATCCTCCAGCGACAGCGGTCGGGGGCATCAGTTTCCCAGGAAGTGATGTCTGTGTCACAGGCTTTGAGGTGTGTCTTCAAGGTGTCTTTGAAGCGCTTCCAGGGTCTTCCAACTTCATGTGAAGGTGTCATTCTAGTTCTATACCAGACTGCCCCTCCCCTACCCCCCTTTGCAAAATGCACCCGACCTTCAAAATTCGCATATTGCAAAATCAATGAAAGAAGGGGTTGGAGTAAAACTGGGGCATGCTGTGGAGTTTTTTTGGTTTTTTTTTTTTGGTTTTGTTTTGTTTTTAAGAC
Organism: Babylonia areolata; assembly: GCF_041734735.1. Taxonomy (NCBI): domain Eukaryota; kingdom Metazoa; phylum Mollusca; class Gastropoda; order Neogastropoda; family Buccinidae; genus Babylonia; species Babylonia areolata. The sequence goes on along the minus strand of NC_134878.1, from coordinate 12,022,380 downwards.
AGAAAAAAAAGAATTATCTCCAAGGGGAGAGTTTCAGGGCCAACTTCAGGGGAGTCACAACTGTGGCTGGGGAGAGGAGTGCGGGGGGCGCGGGCGGGGGGGTGGGGGGGGCATTTTCAAGCCCAACACTGGCCACCCGGCTGGCAGTAAATTCATGCCACGTCCTCGCTCTCTTGTTAAGTCATATTTGCTGTCCAAGCTCGTTTATACTGTCATTTCTTCTTTATCATGATGATGATAATGATGATGATGACGAGGAGGAGGAGGAGGTTAATGATAAGAAGACAAATGTCGATTGTTACATAGTTTTTATTCCTCACTCTAGTTTTTATTCCGCACTCAATGTTCAGCTTGTCAGTTACCTTGGTCGCAAGTGTGAGAATGAGGTTCAGTTATTTTTGTAGCGAACTTGAGAATAGGGGTCTGTAACTTTGTTGTAGCTCGCGTGAGAATGGAGGTCATTGATCTTTGCAGCACGGGAATGGGGGTCAATTCTCTTTTCAGCTGGCATGAGAATGGGGGTCACACATCTCTGCAGCTAGCATGGGAATGGGGGTCAATTATCTTTTTAGCTAGCGTGAGAATGGGGGTCAATTATCTTTTTAGCTAGCATGAGAATGGGGGTCACACGTCTCTGCAGCTAGTATTAGGAAGGAGGCCACTCATCTGTGTAGCTAGCATGAGAGGGGGTCACTCATCTGTGTAGCTAGCATGAGAGGGGGTCACTCACCTGTGAAGCTAGCATGAGGATGGGGGCCACTCATCTGTGTAGCTAGAATGAGAGGGGCTAGGGGGTTCACTCATCTGTGTAGCTAGCATGAGGATGAGGGTCACGTATCTGTGTAGCTAGCATGAGAGGGGGGGTCACTCATCTGTGTAGCCTGCATTATGATGGGGGCCACTCATCTGTGTAGCTAGCATGAGGATGAGGTTCACTCATCTGTGCAGCTAGCATGAGAATGGGGGTTACTCATTTGCGTAGCTAGCAAGAGGATGAGAGTCACCCATCTGTGTAGCTAGCATGAGGATGGGGCGGGGGGTCACTCATCTGTGTAGCTAGCATGAGGATGGGGCGGGGGGGTCACCCATCTGTGTAGCTAGCATGAGGATGGGGCGGGGGGGGGGGGTCACTCATCTGTGTAGCTAGCATGAGGATGAGGGTCACTCATCTGAGTCGCTACCATGAGTAGGGGTCAGTCATTTTTTTGTAGCCACCGTGAGAATGTCATCCATGAAACCGAGAATTCTCCACCAAAAAAAAAAACATTATCGCTACCTCTGTTATGGAGGTAACAACGGTCACACACAGGTTTTTCAAAGCTCACCCCCACAAGTGAGCGTGGGGAGGTGCAACCCACGAAGTCGGGAAGAAAAAGGGGTGGGGAGAAAGAAGACGAAGAAGAAGATGATGAAGAAGAAGAAGGAGGAAACGTGAGATAAAACCGTGCGGCAGTCTTGTAAGTGCGTGACTGGGTTGTACCACGTCTGTGAGAGCTGGAGCTTTTCGTTTTCAATATCCACCCAAATACCTCACGTGTTGTTGCTAAATATAGGCTAGGAGGAGGTGAGTGTGGGTGGGAGGAGGGGGGGGTGGAGGAGGTCAGAGGTGCAGGGGAGCATGTCTTGGTGTATTACGTCTCATGTGCCTTTTGTTGTTTTTGTGTGTTGCGAGCTTGGGGAGGGGTGTTGGGGATGGAGGTGGGGGTGGGGGGTGGGGGTGCGGTGGGGGAGTGGAAGAGAGCTTTTTAGCAGTTTGCATGAGGATGTGTGTGTGTGTGTGTGTGTGTGTGTGTGTGTGTTTCGTGTGTATTGTAGTGTAGTGTAGTGTTTGTGTGTGTGGTGTGTTTAATGTGTAGTGGAGTGGAGTGTGTGTGTGTGTGTAGTTTAGTGCATGTGTAGCGTGTGTGTATACAGTGTGTGTGTGTGTGTGTGTGTGTGTGTGTGTGTGTGTGTGTTCACGGAGAAGTTGCTGTACTTGTTTACTAATCACTGTTTGTCCCTGTTAAGGTTTCTGTTAACCAAACTAGTAGGCCAACAGGGCCATGGAGAGTGCATTACATCAACACGTTACTGTGAAGGACCCTGTGTGCCGTGTGTGAAATACGTATGCATACTTTGTACGTTTTTGTGTGGATATTTACGCGATTATGTATGCCTTTAGGATGCTTGATTACGACGATGTATATATAGAGGTATAAGTGTATGTATGTGTATATACATGTGTGTGTGTGTGTGTGTGTGTGTGTGTGTGTGTGAGGGGGGTTGGGTGGGGGAGGTTTCATGACGGAGCCAAGGCTGTACCCGTCGCCGATGAAATCCATCGTCTCCTCCTCCTCCACCCCCATCAGTGCCAGTGCTACCCTCACCCCCACCCCGTGCCCTCTTCCTCCCTCCATAACCCCCCCCCCCACCCCCACCCCTCAACCCCCTTATCTCTCACCTCTCCCAACCCCACCCACTTACACATATACACCCACACTATGTTGTGTAAATAATACAGTGACGTTCAAAAAGAAAAGTGAATGGACTGGCTTAAACATAAACACGTTCAGAATGTCACCCGCGAAACCAAGAAGGATTAAAACAGCTGGTTCAAGATACATGTACGTTGTACGATATGTATGAAATGTAATACACGTGGGCCTTTCTTCCCACCTTTATTATTTTTTTAATTTATATATATATATATTTTTTTTTTTTTACAGCCGTGTTCTATAGAACTGGATTAAAATTACAATAAGAATCAAAGCCGTGAGGGTGGTGGACGTGAGAATGTGCAGGCGTGTCCTTGCGGGGTGGGTGGGGAGGTTGTGCGAGAAGAGGAGGGAGGAGGTGGGTCAGAGGGTCAAACTGGTGCTGTTATATAACGTTGACATTGTCTGTCGCAAGGATCGGTTTTTCAAGTCTAAGGTGCCTTTTTTTTTCTTTTTCTTTTTTTCTTTTTCTTTTAATAATCAGTGCTAATTCTTTAGTAAGAAGAGGAAGCTGATGAAGGATGGTGATGATGATGATGATGATGATGAAATTATGATTGTGACTCTGGCGAAAATGGAGAAATAGGTACGCACAAAAAACAACCACCTAAAATGGATATCTTTCTAATTATTTGTGCGTACGCGCGCGCGCGCGCGCGTGTGTATGTGTGTGTGTGTGTGCCGTGTGTCTTTACTGCTGATCAAGAAAGGGAATTCCATCATGCTTGAATACGATACAATCTAGGCGGCTTTACTTACATTGTAATACACGTTCGACCGCTTTAAAATACAAACTGTGACCCGTTTTTCTTCAAAACAGATGTAGGCCTTGTTATCATCGTGATCTGCGTTGTTAAAAACCGTTTTCTGTAATACTTTGTTTCGCGGGACAATTGTTTGTTTTTGTTTGGGTTTTTTTTTTAACGATTTTTTTTTCTGAACGATATATTGTTCCTGATCTGAACTGAAGGAAACAAGTTTGAAATTCTTACATTCTCACGAAACAGAGGGTCTCATGGCATGGCGAATCCCCTTCTATTCAGGTCCCCAAGCACTTGTAGCAGCCTGAATGCACGCTTGGATTAACAGTGTTGTGTAATTTGTTCACCGTTTCAAAGCACCTCAAGTCACCCGACGTCAGATCCAGAACCGATTAGGCGTGAAGAATACTGGAGAGAGAGAGAGAGAGAGAGAGAGAGAGAGGGGGGGACGAACTGCTGATCATATCGAAAGGGTGATTACAGTTTGCAAGCTTTTTTGCTTTGACAGACAGCACGCGTGACTGAGTTTGCAGAATAGGGGGCCGGTGGGGTGGGGGGAGGGGTTTGCAACGTCTGCGTCTGTCTTTGTAACTGTGTGGAACTTTACACGAACTATTTAACTTAGTGTGGAACTTGAAATAGTTTTCGTGTTCTGGTGTCAGCCTGAAGTTTTGGTTTTATTTTTGGGTGGGTGTGTGTGTGGGTAGGGAGGGGGGGGGATGCACTCGACTAGAACTGTTTTTTGTTGTTGTTGTTGTTGTTTTTTTGTTTTGTTTTTGTTTTTTTGTTTTTTAAGTATGGAAAAGGTTGTAAACATGCAGTTGGAGTGACAAGCATTAATCTTTGTGATCCTGGTCCGATCAAAGTTTTGTTGGTGACTCCAACTGGGTGCAGATCGTTAACAGCGAAACTTCGGAAACTGTGGTTTTGAAACGTGGGGTTAGTTTTGATTGAATTCGCAAAGTTTGTTGTTGTTGTTTGGGTGGGGGGTGGGGGTGGGACTATTGTTGTTGTTTAGTTGGTTTTTGTTGTTGTTGTTGTTGTTGTTGTTTTAGCATACTGGGGTACCGTTGAAACCATCTCTCTGTAAAGTGTTGTTATTGGCAATGTGAGTAAAATGTTTCATGCCTATATATTTCCATTGTTCCTTTTCTCTCGGGGTGTGTATGTATGTATTCGTGCACATTTGTGGCGAAGGGGTGATGATGGGGACTTAATGTGTATGCAGGGTGTGTGAATGTGGTGTGTGTTGATTGGACATGAAAATTAATGTTTTGCTCTGGATTCAGACTGATTTCCTCCGCCGAACTGCCCCATAGTGGTGATATTAGAATATCACTTTGGATCACGTTTCTTTCACATACACTTTTACACACACAGGTACATACACAAGCGCGCGCACGAAAACACACACACATACACACGCGCGCGCGCGCGCAGACACACAACACACGCATCCACACACAAACATGTACGCACGTACGCACACACGAAGGCACCCCCCCTCAAACCCCCCCCCCTCCCCCCCACACACACACTTCATTTATCATGACACACACACTCATTGACACTCACACACACACTCATATCACTCACACACACACATGCACACACACACACACACACACACACACACACACACACACACACACACTTCATTTATCACGACTAAGTGTATCCTCAAATGAAATCATTTATCAAGATTGTGTAATCCTAAAATGAGTTTGTTTATCACGATTAAAGTGTATAACCTAGCATTTTTCTCGTTAGGTTTGAGTCAGAGAGAACATCGCAGTATGCATTTGCGATTTATTTCGATGTCTGCAATGTCTATCGGTTGTTGCCACGGTGCTCTCTCTCTCTCTCTCTCTCTCTCTCTCTGTGCCACACACGCGCGCGCGCACGCATCGTCTATCACCCACTTTCTCTTTCCTCTCTCTCTCTCTCTCTCTTTTTTTGAAGGGTGGATAAAAGGAACGTGTTTGCCCCCTGTATTACCCCTCAAGAAATAAAACCTCGCTTTCCAAGTTCATTCGTTCGTTCCGGCCGTCTGAAAAAATCATGCATCCAGTCACCTGCTGTTAAATGTCACATGAGAGCATGGGCTGTGCGCCAGACTTTGGAGCTTTTTTGTCAAGCAGTCTCTGCGTACTTCTAGTAGGAAGCAGTTGTTGGGGTGTGGCGATGGAACGAACGTACACCCTGTCGCAGCACTGCGGGTTTCTGACTTCAGAGTTTTGTTCGCTTTTAAATGTTGTTTGTTTGTTGTTCAGTGTTCTGTATTCTTTATGGAACTGATATATATTAGCCGCCCTCCACACCCACACCCCCACCACGCCCCTAACCCCGTCCCTCTCTCCACCCCCACACCCCCAACACACCCTCATATCTCCGTCCGTATACAGCCACATCCTTGCCTGGTCCGTTCTGTTAAAAGACTCTCCACGTCAGCAGTGTTGATGGAGTCACTGCTGTTTAGGGGTGACCAAGACAGACCACCCACAAGAGGAGACCCTGAAATGCCGCTTGCATGCGGAGTCACTGACCTAAATCAGTTATGTTCCGACGGTGGCACCTAGTACCTGCTCATTTGATGATTGAAATGATAATAATCATCGTAGTTTATTTCTGTTGCGCCTTTCATTGAAATACAACAATGCTCAAGCCACATCATACGAGTAAAATCATAACGAAAAGAAAAAAAAAATGTTACGAAAAAATACATATAATCATAAGTCGGAAATTTCTGTGTATCAGCTCACCGCCATTCCCCACTTCCATGCCGGCGTACAACGCACACAGTCACCTCAACGAACATCCAAATGTCATTCACGTGATCACTGACGACACCACACAGACACACGCACGCACAATCACGTCGGTCGCATCCACTGGCATGCACACACACACACACACACACACACACACACACACACACACACACACACACACACGCGCGTGCGCGCGCACGCACGCACAAATGTACGCGGAATTTTTTTTTTTTTTTTTTAACAAAACATAAAATGAAAAACCAAAGCGTGCGGACTGATCCATATACGGTACATTACATCTGCTTAAGACAAACAAAAGATATCACATAGATAGACTGATAGATAGATACATAGACAGGCAGACAGACAGGTAGAAAGATAGACAGACAGATAGATGCCTGACCTACACAAAAACTAACGCACTGGCCAGGCCTTCCTAGCCTTCCCTAGTGTAAAGGTAGTTAACATAAAATAAAATGATGGATAAACATACCAAGAAATTGAAATTGCATTAAAAATGAAAGATACTTTGAAGCATGTCATTGAAACCAGAATAAAAACTGCAGCAGAATTGATCCAAGGGAAGCAACTAAGTGTGACACTGTCGGTGAACTCGTTATACTCTCCCTTTAACCTGTCAAAATGGTTTTGAGAACGTTTTCAAAATTGACTGGTTCAGGAAACAGCAAAGTTTAAAGATATGTAGTTGTTGTTGTTTTAAGAAAGAAAGACTTTAAAAAGGATTTGTTGCCTGCGAGACGTCTGTGTGCATGTGTGTGTGTGTGTGTGTGTTAGTGTGTGCAATCTTTTGTCAACTCTATCCACACTTGTCATTTTGCCCACTCCAACTGTGCCTCATGTCATCACCACTATTCAGTTCCCCATTCTCTTCAATTTGCATTAAAAAGACTATAGCGTGTGTGTGTGTCTGGGTGTGTATGTGTTTGAGAGAGAGATGTCCATCTCGGTGGTGGCTTTTTTTGGGGGGAGGAGGAGCTGGTGGGGGGTCGGAGTGGGGCTAGTAAGAAATATATAAAGACATTGAGAGATAAATGAGAGAGATGGAAGTAACAAAGCTGAGCACTGTTGATAATATCTCCCTTCACGCTAACGCGAGGGGTTTTATTTATTTGTTTTTTTATTTGCTGCCCCATCATCTGCACAGTTTCAGTGGCATTACTCCCACACCACTCATTTAGATTCCCCCATACACGTCCACACCCGGGTTCGTCCGTCACAGTTCCAGCGTCGGCAGTCCGCAGGGAACCATCGATGTTAGATTGCCAGGCGGCCACACTCCTGAGGAGGGTTTGATAATTTTGTTTTGTTATGCGTTTTTTGTTATTGTAGCATGGTACAGACTGATTCTGGAACAGTGTTTTATGGTAAGTGGTGTTTTTTTCTTAACGAAAGGAGAAAGAGAAAAAAAAATGTTTTGCCTGCAAGACGTTTTTTTTGTTTTGTGTGTGTGTGTGTGTGTGTGTGTGAGCATGCACACACAAGAATTCTTAGAACCATATGACATTTGTTTACAACAAGTTGCTTTAGTTTAGTTCTCTCAATACAACCAAACCACCTGAAATATGAAAACACATGAGACTGATGCAAAAATGATTTTATTTAATATTTTGCTGTCAGAACCATACAACAGGCAGTGTATGTATTGCATGCAAAAAGTTTTCAAACATTTGAATTCAGATTAACAATATGACCTAAACATGAGCTACACATTACAGCCATAAGCAAAAATTGTATGCAGAATACTTTGTGTTTCAGAGAAGAGATAATGAATGATTAATAACCATTTCTCACAGACTTAATTCAATTTAACATATACTAGGCTGGCCATGAAGTTAAACACTTTTTTTTCTCCTCAAATCATAAGCAATGATCTAGTCTAATACTTATAGTATAAGTAAGCATTTCAATGTATCAGTACACATAATAAAAAACAAAAACAAAAATAACCCTGCAAGCAAATAAACTAAGAAAATAACTGGAAGAGAGAAAACTACTAAATAATCATCCATTACCCTCTACTCCTATCCCCCCAGAATCTTAATCACACACTTATAAGTAAACCCACCTGAAGAACTTGCCACCAAAATTGTCATTTCCACAGTCAGAAAGTTGTTACCAAATACATGCATGAAGCATTTGCCACCAATATATTGATCAAATTTGTTCACGAGGATCAGATCACAGCAATATATAGCTGGAAACCTGCAAATACAGAACAAAAATTATCACAAAAGTCATCAAATCCATTTGCCTTTTCCGTCTGCCAAAACTGCCGTCCCGTCTTCCATTGATCGCATCGGTGCATTTCACTTCATCAATGGTCGACAGGCTTCGCTGTTGATGCACTTGTTGGCACGATACTTCTGCACTTCTTTCATGTACAGGGACCACGAGTCTTTGTCTTTGGCTTCTGGGTCCTGAAACAGCCAACTCAACCACCCTCTTCAGTTTCTGATGTTTACAGAGTTGTCTTTTCTCTTGTATTTGTATCTATCGATTTTTCTCACAAGTAAATCTGTGTGAAATTTGGGTTGCACTCCCACAATACAGTGTCTTTTTTTTTTCTTCTTTTTTTTTTCTGTCGGCCAGTGTATTTGTTTTTCTATCAAAGATTTTTCTGTGGAGTTTTGCCTGGGGCAATCTGTGTTGCTGTGTATTATGTGTGCTAAGTGCATGTTGCACACAGGATTTAAGTTTTATCATCTCATCTGAAAGAATAGCATCCAGACCGCCACTCAAGGTCTTGTGGATGAGGAAGTGCAAATCCTGGTCTGTATATGGGACTATAAAATACATGGACACTCGCTTCCAAGTGAGGCTTTTTTTTTTTCCTCTGCTGCCCCTCCGCTGGTACTGGTCTTAACCCAAGTTTCAAGTACTTTACAAGACATCAACTTTATTTACTTATTCGGTTTCCCTGTCTATGTTGTCTTGTCGTTATAAATAAAATATTCCATATGTATGAATCAGGAAAAAAAAAAGATAATGACTTACACAGGCATCTACTCTCTTCTTTGGTTTTTGCACCATGCCAGTCTTCAATGGTTTGGTCATTCTACGTTTGGTCACCTGAAAAAAAGCAACACTAGAACCTCTGCATTCCTTTTTATGGTCAATATAATGTTAAATATACAGTGGATGATCACATTTTAAAAAAATGTATACCTTCTTTTAAAAAAAGAGTTAAAAATATATACAAGTGATACCATGCACAGTTTATCATATCTTCCATTTTTGACACAATCATTGAAAGGAAATCATAACTAAAATAAGAAACAGTGATCCTGTCAGTGTTAAAATCATGGCCTGTCTTCACCCACATCTGCTCGCATAAACTTGCACACATGTATGCACCAATGCAAGCATGAGTGAATGCACACACAGACACACAGACACAAAGTGAGAGGCAGAGATAGTCTTGCCCCCGTTCACAACACACAACAGGCTCACACAAGCACATGCATGCACACACACACACACACACACACACACACACACACACACACACACACACACACTCTTACACATACACATGCACACACACACATGCACACACTCTTACACTCACACATGCACATGAACACACACACACACACACACACTGGGACACACACACACACACACACACACACACACACACAAAGCTAGAGAGACAGAGATAGCCTTGCCCCCATACACAACTTACAACAGGCTCATTCACTGGAGTAGCCAGGTTGTTTTCCATAGACCTCAGACTCATCTCTTCAGACTGCTTCGAAGCATGGGCAGCCTCCATTCGCTGACGGAACACTTCCAGGAAGCTCCCATCATTCTGGAACTGGTTCTGCAGCAGCGGACAAAATGAGCTCCTGGCTGGGAACACCACTTTCGTCACTTGTGGAACTGGCCGCAAATGTTCAGGAAGAGGTGGTGGCACCCAAGGGAGTTTCTTGGCTTTACCATTCTTGCCTTGAGGGTGACGGGAGTTCTTTTTACCAGAGCGATGTTGCTTAGCTGGTTGATAAGATCTGTCACATTTAGCAGGAGGGTTTGACTTCTGATCACTGCTACTTCCTGCTGGCTATAGATAAGACAAATACTTCACAGGGGTCAATATCAAACCAAAAAAAAAAAAGTTTATAATCACTTAAAGTGATGAGTTACATGTATACTGTACTTCATTCTAAGACCATGGTTTTCTGGGTGTTTTTCTTTTTTAATTTGACAATCTTTTTCTTTAACCATTCGGTGACATTGACCCCATGCAAAACATGTAGTGAAATGAATCTGACTATCTATTATTATACATACATGAAGACTTAGAAATCCAAACACATCTCTCATAAGGGTAAAAACAGTCAAAACAGGAGTAAAAATAATGGCCAGCAGGTTAATGGTCTATAAAAATGAAATAAATCCTGCATATAATAATCAGAATAATAAACTGGGCAATCATTGCTGCTACCCCCACATCCAGACCCTTCCTATTCCCAGCTCTCTCCTCTCAAAAAAAAGAAAAAAGAAAAAAAAGTCCCCTCAGTCCTTATTTGTGTGTTGCACATACATGCTTGAGGAGACATTGACAAGTCTTAATTATTCCAACGGTCCTGTTAAAATTTTGATTAACCATAAAATTATGTATATATATATATATATATATATATATATATATATATATATATATATATATCAACAACAGTAGGCTCTTCATGTCTTAAAACTTGTATTCTTAAAAAGCAGTAAATTTTCACTGTAAAAACAGCTTCTTCAGGCAAGGGTACAGAAGTAAAAGCTTTACTGGCTGGTTCAATAGCAGCCAGTGAGTAAAGGTCGGGTAAAATCAGGTAAAACTGGGCAAATAAAAACATGCTGCGTGCAAAACAATAACATAATTCAACTCACACTCTATTACATTGAGGGGCGTGGGGGCAGCTGGAGTGAAGGGGCAGTGGGGGCGTGGGGTGGCCGGTGGGGAAGCTGGCCAGACTTAAAACAACTAACAACCGACCTACAAGTGCACCATCATGAAGAGCCTGTCTTTTTTGATATTTTTATATTTTACCAGTCTTGGTATTTACCTCAGTGCTTTCTGCAAGGAGCAGTGCCCACGGCACGAAGAGAGTGTGAACTATCTGTGTGTGTGTGTGTGTGTGTGTGTGTGTGTGTGTCTGTGTGTCCAGTAGGTCATTAATAAATGTTGTAAATAGAATGGGGCCTAGTACACTTCCTTGGGGGATGCTGCATAAAACCTGCCTTTCTCTAATGATTTATTAAATATAAGAGATAATGGAACTGATAATTCTTTATGAGCTGCTTTCAAAACTACCATCAGGTCCATCTGCCTTATTTGGGTTAAGATTCATAAGCTTATTTTCAACTGCTTTTGGAGTTGTAATAATACCATTTAATGTAATACCATCTGATCTTGAGGCAGATTCTAAATGGGGAACATTATCTGTGTCTTCCCTTGTGAAAACACTAGGGAAAAAAACTCTTCTTCTTCTTCTTTTGGATGGGTAGCCAACATCGACTTGTATCAAAATTTAACATAGCTTAAAAACTTGTATATTTATAAAAGCAGCAAGTTTCACTGTAGAAGAGATCTTGGAGGTAGGGTTTGGAATGCTTTTTAGGCTGGTTCAATAGCACCATGAGTAAAAAGCATAAGATTGAGGTAAATACTAGTGAGAAAAACATGTGTAAAACAAAACATAATTCATGCCATTATTTAAACATTGAGGGGGGCCAGCTGGAGTGAGGGATGGGTGTGGGATACGGGGAGTGCAAACTAAGACAACTTGAAAACAATCAAGTTCACTCAAAAAATCGGTCTTTTTGATTTTTATATATTAAAGTAGTTCTTGGGTTAGTTACCTAGTTAGTATTTGAAGAGCGTGCAGGCATGAATAGAGATGTGAATACTCTTGGGTTGTATGTGTCAGTAGCATAATAAATCTTGTTAAATGAATGAGCAGTACCTAAGAGGCATTGCATAAAACTCTTTAATGAATTTATTAAAATTAAGATTTGAACTGATGAATCTGCTACACAAATTCTTTTCCGGAGGGTGGTTCCGAGTGGGCTGTTTTAATTAGTTCGAAGTTTAACAGGATTAGGAGGATTTGTGGGGAGGGGGTCTGGGTGGGGTGGGTAGGGTAGTTTGCTGTTGTTTGGAGCTGGTCAGAGGTTTGCCACCCTGGCAAAAATAAGTGTATCAAAACATTTAATTTCTGTTACACAAAAGAAAATACAAAATATTCAAACAAACAAAATATAACTTAAACATTTACACCCATAGAGGGTTTCCAACTTACAGCGTTTCCAAAATCATCACCGTATCCACTGCCTTCCGCCGAGATGGGGTTGAGCATCGAAGAATGTTTCTCACCATTATCTCTTGAACTGCCATGCTTTTCTCTATGCTTCCCGTCCACATCAGAATACATTTTAGAATTGTAGCTATTGCTAGGGGATCTGGATCGGCGTCTGTCTTTATGTCGTCTTTTTATAAAGTCTGATCTTGGCGAATCTCCACGGCTGCTTGAACAAGAACTGGAAGAGCGTTTACTGCTTCTCACTGGCCTGTGATAATTGTTCATCCTGTTTGTCTTCGTTGACATTGCAGTCGTGCGTTCTGCTGGAATTGTGATGTGAAATCACTCCACGCGCACAGACTGGGTAAATGCGTTCCAGTTCTGCATCAACTTCGGCCCAAATCAGCACACATTATCCCAGAATATTGCGTGTTTCGTCAATGTGCTTCCCACGAGCAGACGATAGCAAGTGGTATTGATGTTCACCGAGTACACAAATCTAACGATTTTGATTGGTCTATATTTGATAGGCTGGACTAGGAAGAACCAATCAATACCATGAACTGTATCCACCCCGAAAGAGTTAAACATCCGGTGAACACCGCGTGCTGCCCGTGAAAGTCATTTCAACCTGCGAAGTTTCATGATCAAAGAATGTCACGAGCAGGAGGATTGTTTAGCAGAATATTCCGAGGAATCTTTGCTCCTCGTCCAAAAAATGCTAGGATTGTTGGAGAAGACCATCTGGGCAATACATACTATGAGGCAGAAGCAGGTAGGGTGAATGTGAAAGCAGACCAGCCTTCACCTTTCGTTTCGTTGGATTGTTTACTCAAGTAACATGTGTTACATAAAATAAAATAAAATATTTAGAAAATCTTCTCTGGAAATATTGATACTCAAAAAAGAAAGAATGTAATATTTTGTCAATTATTTTCTCTGTTTTTTGTGTGTGAGGGTTTTTTGTGTGTTTTTTTCTATTTTCTGTGTACGAGCGTGTGTGTAAGTTCTGTAACCGTGTGTGTGTACGTGCGCTCGCGAGCCTCTGTGTGTGTGTGTGTGCGTGTGCATGCGCTCATGTGTGCATGGCCAACAAGGTGTGTGTGTGTGTGTGTGCGAATGTGTGTGTTTCTGATAAAACAGTTAAGATATGTCTGAAAGATCATTTCAAGTGGTAGCTGGGACAAAAACGTTGAAATTGATAGGATTGGTCAAATCTCAGAAAAATGTTCTTTTATTTCCCCTTCCCCACAGTTTATTCCGAGTAACTATTATCTTTTAAGTGGAGCACTGTCAATTGTTATAAAGATTTAATATATGTAATGGAAAGCTTAATTGGGATGTACGATATAAAAGGATATAGTATATATCCACAAATCATAAGTAAATAAATGATTTGTGGGTCTTTTTTAATTTATTTCATGACTGTATAGTAGACTATTTCTAACATGATGCATGGGCGCCCCTTTGTTTCTGCATTGTTTCAGTAACAATACTCTAAAGCCATTCTTGTTTGACATCCCATACACAGCTACATTCAGGTGGCTTACAAGTGCGCAACAGTCCTAATGAAAACAGTTGGCAGACTATCAATTAAAGTGCAGGAGGGCCACATATACCAGAGAAGACCATGCTCTTCTCCTGAGTCACTTAGGTGGTGTTCAGTAGTGCCTTTTTTTTTATTCAATTCACGCAGGACACCACCTGTACTAAGCCCCCTATTGATTACGCCCAGTTATAGAGCCATAAGACCCCATCGTGGAGTGAAGACAGTTTCCATGCATGCTTGTCTCTGACAGTTACAGTTGCTGTGGTCACTGCAGACTGACCACAAGCATGGACATGGAGGGAAAATTGAAATTAAGGTAACAGTGAGACTCAGAACAGGGCTGGCATTAAAGGTCATGCAAATTGTCAGATTTTTTTATTTTATTTTATTTTTGTTTATCATCTCAGAACCCATGGATCATTTCTGGACATTTGGTGATCTGGAATCGATTTCCCCCCCTCCAAATATAGCAAGAACATGTGTGTATATGTGCATTAGTTACTGGAAATGTCCATGTCTATATAACTCATGTGATTAACATCTTGAGTGCCCCAGGACAGAGATTCTCATCTGCCAGACTCATTTGCAGAGCTTCTAAATTTGACCATGTTTCTCCTCTCCTTCAGTCTCTCCACTGGTTACCTGTTTCTGATCGAATAGACTATAAGCTATGCACTCTGACCTTTTCTGCAGTTAACAGATCTGTCCCCAAGTATCTTTCTGAACTCCTCCATATCTAAACTGTGTCTCACCAGCTCCGTTCTTCCTCTGATACTCGACTTCTCAGTATTCCTCACATCAGAAGTAAGACTATTGGACACATCGTTTTCTGTTCAATCGCCAGAGACGTGGAACAAGCTCCCTGATACCATCCATCATTCTGATTTCCTTGCATCTTTTAAATCTCGTCTTAAAACTCACCTTTTCCCTCAGCAATAACTTCAGTTGTGGCAGGTCCACTTCCTTTGTGTTAGCTGTGCTTGTATATATGTGTGTGGGGTTGGGGGTGGGAGATATGGGCGTGTGTGTGTGTGCTTGTTCAAGTAAGCGTTTGTGTGTGTGTGTGTGCGTGTGTGTGTGTGTGCCGTGGAAGCTGCGATACATAGACCAGAAATGAGTGTGCAGAGGAGGGGGGTAGAGGAGGTGCAGGGTAATGTGTGGTGTGTGTGTGTGTGTGTTTGTGTGTTGGAGCTCATGTACGTTTATATGTAGTTGACTGTGCTTTCATAACTGTGAAACTGCATGTTTGGTGCATATCTGTTATGCATGTGTGGGTGTATGTGTGAATGTGTGTCTTCATGTTTTACATTTATTTGCTTATTTACCATCATTGTTGTCTTTTTTTTAATCTTTTTTTTATTACCATTACTACTACCTTTTTTATATCATAATTATTATTTATTTATTTATGTAAGCGTATCTATTATTTATTCACCTTTTTTTTTTCTTTTCTTTTTTTTTTTTTCTCAAGGCCTGACTAAGCGCGTTGGGTTACGCTGCTGGTCAGGCATCTGCTTGGCAGATGTGGTGTAGCTTATATGGATTTGTCCGAACGCAGTGACGCCTCCTTGAGCTACTGAAACTGAAACTGTGCTTGACTGTGTTTATACATATATGTATGTTTACATAACTACATGCATGTATATGAATGTGTAGCGTGTGTGTGTATGTGTGTGCGCACACACATTTGTGTTTATGTATTTGTGTGCATATGTGTTGAGGGTAGCTGTTAGGTACACATGTATGTTAAAATGTATGTATGCATATGTGTGTGTGTGTGTTTAGTCACATTTTGATGTGTGTATGTAACATTCATGTAATATGTTATATTAACAAAAGTGTTTTTGTAAAGCAGCGAGAGCAGATTTCTGGATAATGTGCTATATAAGTATCTATTATTTATATTATTATTATTATTATTATTATCTGTGTCATTGGAATTTTCAAGTCACAATTTCATTATAAATTATTGTTTCTGGATAATCATAGTGTGTTCAATTTTCCTTTCAGAAAACTATATAGATAGGTTTATAATTTGTATGCTAGAATTTTTTTTTTAATTATTACCCTCTGTCGCCACAAATACCTTGGCACATAGTTGTCACTGAACATAAAATAGGCTTGGCATTGCAAGTGTTAAAGCCTACACCTAATGATGTAATACTGTAATAGGATCTTGGGAGTACAAAGTTATACTTGGGCTTTTTGTCAGCCCTCCAAAGCAGAAAGCACTGAACATTATTGGGAACAAGTATTTCATTGTGTACCAGACACATTGAATTAGTAGCAGTCAGGAGCAGTTTACTGAAAATTTACTCCTGTGTGAAACCAGATTACCCAACTGTTAATAGAAAAGTGCATGGATTATGAGTCTCTCTGGGACATAATCATGCAGATAAGGACTTTTTTCTGCATGCAGATTCAAGAGACTCTTTTTATAAATATGTTCATGTTTTATATACCAGTAAGTATGACGCCTGAAGCCTGACAGAATGATGCAGGAAACAATGAGCATCTAAAGATAAGCTGTCAGTCAGCTCTACCCACGTAGGCAGCCTGTTGTACAAATGACTGTGTAAAGTGCTTTACAGCTTGGTCTCTGACCAAAGATAGATGTTATATAAAGATAGATGTTATATATAAGTATCAATATGAATGATGATGATAACAATAATAATAATAATAATAATGATAATGTTTTGCCATTATTCAGACCTGAATATATTTGTGGTTGTGTCAGACGGTACAAGTCGGAGAGGTTCTCGCTGGGTGGAGGCGCGGGGTCAGGAAGACCCTCAGTTTATTCCAGACGTACCACCAGAATGGGATGGTAAGTAATCGAGTGTAACTGATTTTATTCTTTTAATCAGTAAATTCTCAACATGCAGCTTCTATCCACCAGTTCTAGTTTAGGGGGAAAATGTTTAAATAAAGAATTCCACTTCAGGATTTTCATTTCGTTTTTCGTAAAATCGGCTTGGTGGTTGTAGTGAATGATTGGAGAGTCAAAGCTTTGGGCTTTTTTAGTGGTTAAAAAAAGAAAGAATTTGAAATATTACAATATCTTTCACATTGCACATCAAGCAGTTATTTCACACACAAAAATATGAAACATTACTGGCTTCATATTTAGATTTTTACTCCCCAGTGATTCAGTGAAAAAATTTTCAGTTACATTTGACAGTTGCAAGTCTGAATGGAGAGCCCTTGAGTTCTGTGGTTTTCACCCCTATTCTGTTCACAATATTTATTACTTCCTTTGCTGAAGTTATCCACGCACACACACACATGCATGCATGCACATGCGCGCGCGCGCGCGCACACACACACACACACACACACACAGAGTCCATCAGCACGATAGTCAAGGGACAAGGAAGTAAGAAGCAAAAGATGTATTTTCATCACAACATATTTCTCTGTGAAATTCAGTCTGCTTTGCCCAGGGAGAGGGCTTCCCCAAGTTGAAGAGCCACCAAAGAATGAAATGGGGAGTTAGTGAAAGGGGGCCTGGATTTAGGGACTTGCTCCAAAATCTTGCTGTTTGATGGTTTTGATTATTTTAATTCAGGCACACCTTGTCCCTTTTGGCTGCTAGGACTTCATTTGGTGGGTGGTGTGTTTTTTGGGGGGTGGGGGGTGGGGTTGTTGCTGGTGTTGTTGGCATGCTTTTTTGTTGTTGTTGTTGTTTAGGTTTTTTTGTTTGTTTTTTAAACATACACAATGATAATAGGTGTGTTTCATGTATCAAGAAATGTAAAACTACGCAGCTTAATGTATTTTGTAGTTCAACCAGCTCAAAATCATTTATGTACATCCCACAGTTTCAAAATTGCCTCCAATAGAAAGGTTCAGAAAAAACAGCATGTGGTTTGTATACTTTTTATTAAAAAAAAATGGAGTCTGTAGAATTATTTGTTAATTTTTCCCATTTTCATTGAAATTTCTCTGGCAGTGAATAGGTTAAGGGTTATTTGTATTTCAAACATCCAAACAATTAGAAATTTGTCATTTTGTTAAAGATATCCAAGCATTTAGAATTTTTTTTGTCTAACTCTAACAATTAGAAACAATGTGCTTGCAAACTCTCTGGGCATGCATGTTTTGAGAACCTAAAATAATGCATGAACATGATGGAATGAAGAAATAAGATAAATTTTATTTTACAGCCTGGCTTCGAAGAAGACGGAACATTCCACCTTCACAAGAGGTATGTTGTAAGAATATTATGTACTTTGTGGCTGAGCTTTCTTTTTTCTTTTCTTTTTCTTCATTTTTCGTTTTTTCAAGAATCAATCTACATATTATAATGTCCTTGTCATATTCTTCATCTCAAAAGATCAAAAGAAGAAAATGATTGTTGTAATCTGTTTCTTAGAAATTTAGAAAAATAAGATTAACAGGAACAACAGTCATGTAAGTCTGATGCCATTAAATAGACTTTGTATTATCCCCTCCCACCCTCCCCTCCCTCCCCTCCCCTCCCCCCCTCCCCCCCACCCCCCTCACCCCCCACCCCTTTTTTTTTTTCACAGGGGTGTACATTGGCGCTGGATATCAGATATAGACTGATAAGAGTTCAGAATGTCAGATCATTTTACTCCTGAAGAGGACAAAATATCATATGTCCCATTACCTTTTCATCTTTCTTTTTATGTTCATTTACTGCTGCTTTTTCTTTTTCTTCTTCTTTTTTTTTTTTTTTTCAAGGCCTAAGTGTGTTGGGTTACGTTGCTGGTCAGGCATCTGCTTGGCAGATGTGGTGTAGTGTATATGTATGGATTTGTCTGAACACAGTGAGCTACTACTGATACTGATCCTGATACTATGAGGTCACTGTCCTGTACATTTATTTTTAAGTTTGTTGCCGGAAGTCTTGAAAACTGTTAATTGTCGAATGTCTTCAAATGGGAAAGAATGCTTGTCAACAGGAATGATGGGAAAGAATAGGAATTGGTCAGATATCATTCACTTTTGTTTAATCCAGATCAGATTTTAACAGAATTTGTCTGGGCACATTTCATCAAAATATACCTCCTTTGTAAGCAAATACTGAAATAGCATTTGAACAAAATTTGCTTGTTCCGTGTTCTATACATTTCCCTTTTTCACAAGGCATAAAGTTTACCAAAATTTGAGCATGCCAAATAATTTTTGTAGGGATATTAGCATAGCAGGACTGGCGACTTTGTGAACTATTACTTCTTTCCCTACCGTTTAGAGATGTATGTATAGCAGAAATGCCTTCTTCATTGATGATTATTTTTTTTCCCAACCATTGCCATTTTCATTGATTTCAGTTGCTTTGAGACATTTTTTGCCTGTCTTGAGTTGTATGAGTCCTTTAGTCATGTGGTAAAAATTTTACCTGAATCGGAGCATGCAAAGTATATTTCTTAAAACATTTTTTTGCCATTGTTGAGTTTTATACATGTCACTTTGCAAAGATTGTCACATGGTATAAAGTTTACTGAAATCGACATATGCTGGGTATATTTTATTTAGCAGTTAAAAACTGTAGGGGTATAGCATGATTGCCTACTTATGTAACCATTGCTTTTTCCCTGTCATCACCATTTTCATTGGTTTCAACAACCTTTGAATATATTTTGCCTGTTTTAAGTTTGATACAAGTCCCTTTGTCACATGGTATAAAGTTCACGAAAACTGGAGCGTGTTAAGAATATTTTTAGCAGTTAGAATTGTAGGGTTATAGCAAAGAAGTCTACTTCTGTAACCATTGCTTTTTCCCTAATACCACCTTTTTTCTGACTTCATTTGCTTCAAAACATATTTTGCCTGTTTTTCAGTTGTATACAAATCTCTGTGTCACGGTATAAATTGGGGCATGCAAAGTTTATTCTTTAACAGTTAAAAGATGTAGGGGTATAGCAGTATTGCCTTCTTCCATCGCCATTGTATTTTCCCAACCTCTGTCATCAGCTTTAATTGCTTTCAATATTTTTTGCCTGTTTTGAGTTCAACACAAGTCCCTTTGTCACAGAGTATAAACTTTACCTAAATCTGAGCATGCAGAGTATATTTTTTAGCAGTTGAAAAAAATATCTGCATGAAACACAGATTTCACATGGAACAGACACAGCAGATGTCACCCATGTGGATTGTCTAAAAATAGATACATCCGCATGATATGTGACTTACAATGCTTCAGCTTTGCTCGCATTTGTCAGTTTCATTTCTGTAATCTGACAATGAAACCTATGACTTGAATCCACTTCATGAGAAATGAAAACTGATGGAAACATGTGGATTTGATTACTGGATCAGTCTGCATGCTTCGACACCTTGATACAGAAACTGATTGATTGAAAGAGTAAAATTTCCATAAACAGTGCTTTGCTGTCAATATTAACAAGCATGACAACTGTACATTTAGCAAAATCAAACCATATAATAGAGATATCAACGAATTTTACCTCAATAGAACTGTCAAATGTGCCGGGGGAAAAAGCGCCAAGAATGTAATGAGTGGTTAACATTCATGTGTGCAATAAATATTAAAAATAAAAAGCATTTAAGGACATAAAGCACGATCATATTTTGTTGAACTGTATTAAATTTAAATACTTTAACTGTCAGTTGCAAACAAAATGGTTTTCAAAGCATTTTGTTTTCACACATATGGAACAGTGCCCAGACTAAATGTCAGATGGAGAGAAAAAAAGAATATATGCTTTATTTTCAAAACTTCAAATTATTCATTTTCAAGACTAAATTTCGTATTCGTTTTCAAGACTTCATTTTCATTTACACACATTGAAGTTTCTTTAAATATAAAATACACAAGTCTCTTTTTTTTTCCTTTCTCTCTCTCTCTCTCTCTCTCTCTCTCTGTCTCTCTTTTGTGGCCTCAGTTGCATGCAGGTCATGGAGCATCAGAATGTGTTTTTTTTTTCTTTTACACAAGTCTCTTATTTTGTAACGTATTGAGTAATAACACCTTGTTCATTTTATCTTAGCTGATTAACAGCTTTAGACTTGACATGGAAAAAGTGACCTTTTCGTTTCAATGTCCCATCTCGGTATAAAGAGAGGATAAACGTCTGATTATGTTTTGGTAGGTCAGGACATTTGTCCTGTTGTCGTCCATGTGGATGTACACCCTTGGATTTATACAATCTTTAGGTTTTATAATTGTCCACATTGCACCACAAATCGTTTATGATCACTGAATAATAATCATGATCCAAGAATCTTCATAACTGGTCATACAGTTACAAGATGTGAAGACTGCAATAAATGGTGAGTAATAGGAATGATTTTGTTTGGAATTCAGATCTGATTTGCCATGACAGGGAAGTTAAGTTACATTTGACTGATGCTTTGCAGGTGTGTACAAATGTTGAAACTTTTTTTGGGGGGTTATTTTGACAGGAACTGGACCGAAATTATGCCATGATGGTGAGAACACAGAGAAGGGCCAAAGAGCTGGAAGATAAGGAGGGCATGGTAAGACATGACACACATTTTGTCAGTGAATCATAATCCATGTCATTTTTATATTCATCTTCTTCCTTATATATTTCTGAAATTCCTTACCAGATTAATTTTCAGTCCCTCCTCTGTTTCAAATTAGTAAAAAAAATTTCCCTTTGTGTTTTGACATTTGAGGGGTAATTTCACTTATTCTCAAAGACCTTAATGATTCAGAATCTTTACAGAATCGGGGCAATCAATGGTGGAGTGATGGCGTAGAGGTAATGCGTCCGCATAGGAAGTGAGAGAATCTGAGCGCACTGGTTTGAATCACACTGGCAGTATTTTCTCACCCTCCACAAGACCTTGAGTGATGGTCTGGACGCTAGTCTTTCGGATGAGACGATAAACCGAGGTCCCGTGTGCAGCATGCATTTAGCGCACATAAAAGAACCCACAGCAACAAAAAGGTTGTCCCTGGAAAAATTCTGTAGAAAAATCCAATTCGATAGGAAAACAAATAAAATTGCAGGCAGAGAAAAATATTTTTTTTAAAAAGGGTGGCGCTGTAGTGTAGCGATGCGCTCCCCCTGGGGAGAGCAGCCCGAATTTCATACAGAGAAATCTGTTGTGACAAAAAGAGAAATACAAATACAGCAATGTTTGCATGGTGCATTATATGCATTAACTCGTTCCAAGGGTGCTCAGTTTTTGGCACTAAATTATTTACACATTTTAGAAAAAAATGTAAACATATTTTCCGAAAACATTGGCCTTGGTCAAGTTGGTGTTGACATAATGCAACAAAATAAAAATAAAAAAACTTCAGGTTTTTGACAGAAACGTTTTCATGCCCCTTGAATATGGTCAGGTACAATTTGAGAGATATTGGTTGTTTTATGGAGATAAGATGCAGACTCATCTTTAAGTCCCACTGGGGTTGCTTCGAGGTCCTTGGATGCTGAGGCTGGCCACTCCCTTTTCTAGTTTGGGGCATCATTCCTTATCTGGTCATTTTTATAATGCTTCCTTTTTTTTCTTCTTTCTTTTTTGGGGGGTCATGGGAGGTAGGGGAGGGGGGGGGGCAACTCTTTTACCAGTCTTTTCACAATACATTCCAACAAAAGGTTCAAACCTGTTCCAATTACAGTGTGCACACTTTTCTGTGAAAATGTATGTCCCACATCTGTCAAAACTGAGTCATGCCTACCTAGATTGCTATTACCTGAACCGCCAGGCATGCAGAAGTATTTAAATCCTGACAGTGAACAGGCCTTGAATGAGGCCTCAGGCACGGCAAGTTCAAGATTAAATCAAGCATGATAGGTGCAAAAAGATTTTTAACCAAATTTCTTTTTGGGGGGGGCGTAGGCGTGGGGGGGGGGGGGGTGTTTCTTAAAGGCTCTAAAATATTATCATCATTACTGATACTTATAAAGCTCCTTTCTCTAGTCTTCACAAAGACCAAGTCATTCACTCAACAGGCTGCTTGCCTGCCTGAGTAGAGTTGCATTTACGAGCTCATTATTTGTTTCCTGTGTCATTCGGTCAGGTATCAATCACACACACACATAAAAAAGTATATCAGTGGACTTTTCTTCAGAATTTTGCCAGGGACACTCTTTGTGTTGCTGTGGGTTTTTAGTGTGCACCAAATGTATGCTGTACATGGGACTTAGTTTATGGTCTCATCCAAATGACTGCTATTCAGATTACTCAAAGGGGTATGCGAGTGAGCAGACAGTTCTTGGTGTTTCCAAGACCTTGTAAATTTTGGTTTTCCTGGTGCAAAGTAAAATTGGGCCACTGTTTTTACTTGCACTGACC
Organism: Babylonia areolata; assembly: GCF_041734735.1. Lineage (NCBI taxonomy): Eukaryota > Metazoa > Mollusca > Gastropoda > Neogastropoda > Buccinidae > Babylonia > Babylonia areolata. The sequence continues at coordinate 11,999,247 of NC_134878.1, read as the reverse complement.
AGTGGATCTTGTTTCAGGCAAACAGCCCTGAGGGTGAGGGTGAGGCAGACCAGTCCTACACAGAAACTGTCACTGAAGATTCTTTCAAAAGTAAGTGAATGATTAACAGTTACTGTTCTGAAGTGCTGTCTTGCTCGCTCTCTTGGATTTGTTCTGAAGTGCTCTCTCTCTCTCTCTCTCTTGGATTTGTTTGTCCATATGTATGTGGATGGGTGTAAATTAACAGAAGGAACTGGAATTGAACTTTCTGCAGACTTTGCAGGGGGTCAGGGGGGAGAAGTTTGAAAACATGGTATTTTGATGGTCATTTATGTGTGGTTTATGTGTGATAGTCTTCACTATATAAGTAACTTAATAAGAACAGGCTCAGGTGTGTAGTTTGTGCTGGGGTCCCGTGCATCTGACTGTTTTTACTTGGCTGTTTAGACAGCCATACTCCAGTTTCAAGTTACTCTTGTGTGTCTGTGTGTTTTGTTTTGTTTTTAAAATTACAGTTTACACATAATTGTACTGAACCTAATCTGCCACAGTTAAGAAAGGAAGCATTAGTGATCTGGTTCTTTCGATTGATGAATATTCACAGAGGTCCGAAGAATTATTCATTTGGTGAAATTACTAGGGTAGTAAATAGTGTGTATTAATTGCCCTAGTGTTGTTGCAACTCAGGATGGAAAAGAAGGGAAAAAAATGCACATTGGCAAAAACTGGCAATCACCAGGTAAAGACCAAGCTTCATGTGTGTTTAAAAAGTGAACAACACAGTTGAAACTGTATTTTGTAGTGCAAGTGTGAGAGCTCTTGAAATGCTGAGATAGCTGTAACAGTGGGTGGGAATTAACTTTGCGTGAATATGCAGAGATGCCAGCTGTTACAGTTTCGCTGTATTTTGTTACACTCAGTCACAGTTTGTTCCGAAATTACATCATCAAAATTGCTCCAACAAGTTCATTTTCGACTTCATAGCATGGTCACATACTTTCCTGTCATAACATTACCCAGACGCTCTAGACCAATCGATCAGGAGGCCAGGGCAGTCACTATTAACCCTAATCTCACGCGATGATGCTCAGTGAATCGCGTGCATGTTTATACTGAAACAGCATTGAGTGGATCAGTCAGCATAATCATTTGCCTGAGCAAGAGAGAACGTGGCTGAACCGAGTTGTATCTCGGTCAAACAACCTCTGTGCCCAGAGGAATAAGCCATGGAGTGTTTGTATGCCTTGTAGATTGTATGTTTGCTGATGTGGCTTGGAGTCCTAGTGTTCCTACCATATTCAGAATGTTCCTACCAAATTTCCTGATTGTTCCTACAAACGCTGGACAGGGGTTGGCATCTCTGTATATGCTACACAGGTGCTATGTGTGTGGATATTTGAACTGATCTCGTTCTGTTCCAGGCAAATTCCCCCAGTACAAAGGCTTTGAGGTCACACCTGGCCAGTTCAAAAAGAAGAAAGACAAATGACACAGACTTAACAGAAAGCATGTTCTCACCAGTGGATAGATAGATGTATGCAGGCAGGAAAACGGCTGGACACCCACAAAAAAAAGGGGGGGGGAGGGGGGAATGAGAGGTAAAACTGTCATGGCTCTTGAGTCATTCGAGTTAGATGCTGTGACAAGGTCTGTATTCCCACATGTTGATGTCCAGTTCTCATTCTGTGATAGAACTGTATTCCCCCATGTTTATGGCCTGTTTTTCCCCATGTCCATACATTGACTTGGCCTGTATTTCCCAATGTTAATGTATAGTTTTCATACAATGACTGTAGGTTTGTATTCTGTCATGTTGATGTCCAGTTTTCATACAGTGACAAGGCCTGTATACCCTCATGTTATGGTAGACGTTTGGTCCACTTTGAGCATTTTTAATACCAAGAAACAGTGATGAGCTTGAAAAAATCAGTTCAGCAAGCAGTTTCAAAATTTCGTGTAAAAAAAAAAAAAATTGCAGAATCGAAAATTGCTGTTGTTTTCTGAGCGTTTGCTAGTTTCCTTAATGGTCAGGAGGAAAAAACTGTTCTGGTCTGATTGTAAATTCCGAAGTAAGTGACTGATCCAAACCAGGCACAATCACAAGGTTAGCCATTCATATTTTGAGAAAACAAATTGAGAATGGCCAGTCTGAAAATAAAGTTTGGTGTTAAGGCTTTCTTCACATGTGAAAATGTACCCTCACACCAAAAGTCATCCAGGTATGTGACTTTGGACGATTGTATACTCTTTCTGCTTACACACTTTTGGTTACACATTGCTGTGAAGAAATGAAAAGATTTTTTTTTTGGGGGGGGGGGGGACTGGGAAAAGTATTTGGAAATGGATTTCAGGGCTGGCTCTGGAACATACATGCTGTGGCTTTCTAAAATGATTGCTCAGAGTGCAGCATCTAACTTTGATGTGGGCAGTTTGAGTAATACATTCGTGCATTCAAAAATGGACCAAAGGGCCAGATCTGGGCTTTGCACCAGTTGTTTCCCCTGATCGTGGATCACGATCAGGATCGTGGACAAAGCCCATCTCGTCACAGTGCAAGATTTCACCAACAGTGTGAGAGGAGGACATGTTCACAATTTGTAATTTTTGTTTTGTATAATGCCTTTTAAGTTTGGGTTATTTGTGCTTCATGACATGCACATGGCTTTTTTTTCTTCTTTTGTTTTTGCAGTTTGTCCATCTTTATCAGGCTGACTTTGGGCGCTTTTACATTTTTATTGAAAATAATTTATTGTACACATGCTCATTCTTTCCAATCACTGAAAATATACACAATTTTTCCTGAACACATGCAAGCTTTCCCCATCTGACATCGAGCAACAGTGAAAGTGGCACCACCACATTACAGATATGGGAGAAGATAATTAGACTCCACAAGAACAATGAAGAAAGAAAGAAAGGTATGAATGATGCTATACTATATATACCAGCACCGTTCAGCGCAATTTATACAGTGTTGCAAGGACAGGAATGTGCAGTACAGATGATTTTCAAAACATTATTTTCACCCCTCCCCCCTCCCAAAAATGAAAGTTTGAACAAGAACATCTCGCCAACAAATGTATATATACTCAATAAAATCTTGATAAAAATGACAATATGAATCCCCAGAACAAGTCACTGTTTCTTTTAATGCATGTGGTAATTCATACAATAACGGGCTGTGATGTCTCTTACAATCACGGGAACTGAAAGAGAATACTGCATGGCAAACCAGTCTGGTTCCATAAATCATAAAAATCTTGTTCCATTGGGGACAAACCAAAAAAATAATTATACCAATACATGTGTAACTGTTAACCAGTTCATTCATGCAGTTATATTTAGCGGTACCCTTGACAAGGACTACTATGCTCTCATCGAAACACTGGAAACAAAAGCAAGATAGTCCTTGCATGGGAACATCACATTCAAAATGATCTTGTCTACTCTCTTGCATAAAGACAACTGAAAAAAACAACACAACACCCAGAGTAATTTAAAACAACATCCACAAAAGAAATGTGACCGTCTCAACTAATACTTGCTCACCACAACTAGAAACTCTGTAATTATCTAAGCGTAAAATATGCTCCAAACAGAACATTTTTATTTTTGCTTTCAACCTGACCATGATATCCCTTCCAATTTAAAACTGTCAACACTTCCATAAATACAGACAGTACCACTTGCACAAAGAAGTTTCAGGAAAGGTTTGTTGTTCTTCTAAATCTTAAAACTAGCAATGCCTTTAAGCAAATTGCATAATTCTATACACATTCACAATCATCATTTTATCCACAGCTATTACTCATATTTACATAACTTTCATGATTTTATGTATTGGTCCCAAGTGCAGTATACATACACACACAGCTATGTACATCTTTTTATTTCTTTCTTTTCTGTTTCTTTGTAATAATTTTGCTGGTTACATTCCTTAACTTCAAACATTTCTTTTACATATTTGATACTCAGTAAGATTATACACAATGCTACCTTGTTCACTCACTATTTTCTGCACTTGAAACACATTTCTGAAATGTCATTTGTACTAACACCAAAACTGGTACATTTAAAAAATAAATAAAAAAAATCTACATTGTCCAATACAGCGATTGTGCTGTTGGGTTTAAACTAAAAGGAATAGAGGTTTTTAGCATACAAAAAGGGGGGGCAAATGTTTCTGAAATGTGAGAATTCGGGGGTGCAAGAAGCCAAACTCTTGACGACTTTGGATAAATCCAATTAATTTTTTTTAATCACCATCACTGGCCCAAATCTGGATGATTTTATTCTGATTTTTTGGAGGGTTGGTTTTTGTTTTGTGGTTTGCTCACCATCAGTAACATGAATGACAGAATACACTTAATATACAGGTAATTATTTACCGTTATGTTCTTGTAAAATGCCATCAGTAACATGGCATTTTACAAGAATATAACAGTAAATAATTACCTGTATATTAAGTGTATTCTGTCATTCATATGCAGCAAAGCATATTATTGGTAAGACGTCCTTTTTCCCCCCATTGTTCAGTAATTGTGGGATGCAATCTTAACTCACTCAGTACGGCCACTCCTCTCTTCTCCTCTACACAGACCCCTCGGATGTCCCAGTGGGTGTCTGAATGACCCAACCTTTAGCTTCCGTCGTCAGTATTGTGGTATTCTTTGTCAACATTCACCTCTTCAGTATAAGCGCCTTCCGCTTGCAATATTTTGATGATGGTAAATGGGGTGAAACGCTATTAACGTCGTCTCTTTCGCCATTCGTATGGAGAGAGTTAAAAGCCTGACCAAACCGATGTGCACTTGAGCATGAAACATTGCAACGATTGGACACACATACTTTCCAGAAACAAATGCCCAAATTTTGTTGATACACTTTCGCCCCAGGGCAACTTGATCTAAATCATGCAGGACCTTTAAGTCATTCCATCCTTCACATCCCCTGAATGATAATCTTTTCATAAAGTACAGCAATGACTAGCACAGAATGTGTCACAGAAATGCCTTTAACATGAACGACACAGCTAATCCAGTTGCCTTCATGATACCGTATAATGAAAGGCAACTCAATCAATAACACTCATTCAAGTAGGTAAATGTCAAACAGTAAATGGAATCAAAGCAATGGACATTTCTCTCGATCATGTGACAAAGTGGCTCCATCAAGACAGAAACAGCTGACCATAGTTAATGCAGACAAAAAATGAGCTGTGCCAACTTCTGACACAAATTTTGAAGCTCCCAGGTGCTGCTGTGATAAACTTCTTAGTACCAGACCTAATTTCTAATATGAACATCCCCTAGAATTCTACAATGCTTCTGCATGTCTTCGCTGCCTCTATTCTTTCAACTTTGTGATTATAAGCAGACAAAATTTTCAACAGCCATGACCAGTCCTTTTGCTAAGACAAATGCCATGATGTATGCGCATAACACAGATTATATTTTGCTGAGACAGACAGACTGCCATAATAGTCAGACATACATATTTTGTTTCTGATATTTTTTTTCCTTGCTCAGATAGTACTTATACAGATGCAAGAACTGGCACTTATGATCTTCCTTCTAAAAATATTTTGGTCTTTATTAAAAAAAAAAAAAACTGATCACATTCCCAGGTCTTATCACTAGATTACCATTGTCTATTGAGCACTCTTTACTACTCTTCAGCACCGCAGGGACCACAGAAGCACAAGAAAGATGTGGCCAACACTCACAACCCCAGCAAGAAAATGAACTGCACAGACCTGAGGAATCGTGTCCAACAGATCACCCTGTTCAGCATAATGGCTTATCTCCAAGGTGTTCACGATGAACAAGGAGACAAAAAAAAAACCTCTCAACATACAAAACAGGAGCATAATCCTTCACATTTGTCCTGCAACTTAGTATACCCACTTAACCTCCCACTATTCTACTGCCACTTCCTAAAGCAATACTAAAAAAAAAAAAAAAAAAAAGCTCCAATGATGTGGAAATGTACCAAAAAAATCTGCAGCGTGTGTACATCAGCAGTCATTTTACAGCTGAGCAGTTCATGTTAAAAAGCAGCAAATGCCAGCAACTAAACTTGGGGAGGGGAAGAACCAAGGCATGATGGCAGACTTTTGACATGCTGCTCACGTTAAAGTCAAGTTAACTCACCCTTATAACCACTGAAATAGTTTCACTCCTAACCATTGTTCACCTAGCAATGCAGACATGTCAGCCCAAGAACACTCTTGGTCATCCTGCTGTCCCATAATAATATTGCGGAACACAGGCAAAAATGGACACAAACGTTTTTGCCAATTTATAACTGCCAAACATTCAACTTTTCTGTCCCAAAATTTGGGACAAGTGGCAAGCTTGCCTCATCAAAGCATGCCAACAGCCAAATTATTGCACTGAGGTCAGGTATATTACTGGGCATGTAATACACATCAATGATGAACAATGTTTACAGTATGGTGCACAAAGCACATCAATTAACGCTGATACACTGAAAATGAGGCTTAATCATGAACTTTTCCACAGATAATTTTTTTTTTTTTTTTTAATTATACATTTTCCACACAAATGTCTTCCTTACCCATTATTTAGTCAATAATAACAAAGTAACGAATGGTACACTTTGTACCTGAACACAGATCAATACAACAGTGGCCATCAGTTATACTGTGACAACTGGAGACATAAACCCATGCTTTGCCTGTTTCACCACCATTGCTCACTCCATGCAGCTTCCACATTTATGCCAAGAATTCACAAACAAAAGCAAGAATTTCATGAGTATGTGTCTCACAAATATGACATATTTTTCAGGTTTTGAGACTACAGACCATCGATCGGATCAGAATGCCTTATCCATGCATTTTTTTCATATGTTGAAAACAACTGAAATATCATGACTGGATATTTCATGAAAAATCACCTTTGTATATTATTATATCATTTATACTCTGACTGAAGGTTCCATTTAAGAAATGCAGAATAATAATAACAAACCAACAGAAAGACAATTGCAATACAGGTGGAACACGTTAACTCTGAACTTCAACAAATTTAGTTTTATCATCAAGGAGCTCCCCCTCAAACTTTTAAAATCTGCAATCAGTAACGGATCGACTTACATTGTCTGTTCTGCAAAATGGAGCAGCAACAAGGAAATATGCATGGCTGATGAAAGGCTTATGAATAAAGTACATACCCTTCCTCATTGGAGGGGGGCAGGGACACACAACCATACAACAAACACAAACAATCCAGTACATTCACAAAACTAATCATCTGGGTGAAATCCACACAACCATACCACAGTCTTAACACATGAACAGCTCAGTGCAATCACAAAAAAAACAAAAACTAACCATCGAGGAAATTTTAAAATAACGACCAAACAAGTCCACACAACCATAACCACGCAATCACATGCAACAATCTAGTACACTCACAATGCTAACCATCAGGGGAAAAAAAAAAACAAGAACATCATACACACACACAATCACACACACTTCAAACAATTCAGAGCATTTGCAACCTGATCACTGCAGCAGAGCCCACCATTTTCTGCCTTATGTTACTTTACTCATCTGGAGAGAGGGGTTAAAAAAAAAAAAAAAAAAAAGGGTTTGGCCATATGCCGCAGTAACTTGTAAGGACCCAGGTTATCACAGTCAGGGGCGGCGGTGGTGATAGTAGTGGTGGTGGTGGTGGTGATGGTAGCCAAGCTTCAGCACGGCACAACTTGATCACAGTCCGCTGCACCCCACAGCCCAGCAGCAGTGGTGGGTGGGTCCACTCAGCCTTGTCCTCCTCACACCTGTCTGCAGTGGTGCGCTGCAGAGGGAGGGGACCTGGGTGTGTGTGTCTGTGTGGACGCTAGGACTGGGCCAACGACACCGTTTCCACACACACGTTTCTCACATCTTCTAGAATGTTGGAGAGAAAAGAGCTGTCGGTGCTTTTGCCGTCCACTGCCAGAGCACCGTTGGACTGCAAGCAAGACCGGAAACAGACGGCAATGACATGATGTGTGGAGACTTGTTACACATCTATCTAAGTACATGATGTGTGGAGACTTGTTACACATGTATCTAAGTACATGATGTGTGGGGACTTTGTTACGCGTGTATCTAAGTACATGATGTGTGGGGACTTTGTTACGCATGTATCTAAGTACATGGTACACGAAGAAATGATTAATGTGTATCTACATGTAGTATGAGGACAATACATGTGTATATAATTAAATACTGTATGAGGACAAAATACATATTAACTAATGACAAGCTGTATGAGGACATAATACATGTGTGTCTAATCATGTGTGAGGACATAATACATGTGTCTAATGACATGTAGTAGTAGGACAAAATACTTGTGTATCTAATAAAATGTAAGACAATATAACACATGTGCTCACAGAGAGGTTTTCAAAAGATGAGATTTTAGTGAAGAGCAAATGGCAGAGATGGTTTAAAAAATAAAAAAGAAAAGTTTTCAGTGAAAAAGCGAAAGACAGTCAGATGAACAGATATGATGTGGACAGCTGTTCCAGCAGACAGGAGGAGCAACAAAGAGTAAAGCGCATTCACCATAGGTTCTTGTACTGACAAAAGAATTTTTCAGAAAGCAACAAGTCGGTTACGATAAATCGATCCAATGAAAAGACAAAAGTTATGACTCACCATCTTCACCAGTAGACAGACAGGGTGATCCTGGATGGAGCGACTGAACAAGGATGCACTCTCTGCCACCTGCTCCACAACTGTCAAAACACATCCAACAGCATGTTCATCTCATCATACAACTGTCAAAACACATCCAACAAGTTCATGTGTTCATACAGCTGTCAAAACACATCCAACAACATGTTCATCTCATCATACAACTGTCAGAACACATCCAACATGTTCATCTCATTATACAACTGTCAAAACACATCCAACATGTTCATCTCATCATACAACTGTCAAAACACATCCAACAACATGTTCATCTCATCATACAACTGTCAAAACACATCCAACAACATGTTCATGTCCTCATACAGCTGTCAAAACTCGTCCAACATTTATGTCTTCAAACAACTATCAAAACACACATCAAACAACATGTTCTCTTCATACAACTCAAAACACATCCAACACGTTTATGTCTTCAAACAACTGTCAAAACACATATCAAACAGCATGTTCTCTTCATACAACTCAAAACACATCCAACACGTTTATGTCTTCATACAACTGTCAAAACACATCCAACAGCATGTTCATGTCTTCATACAACTGTCAAAACACATCCAACAACATGTTCATGTGTTCATACAACTGTCAAAACATCCAACATGTCTTCATACAACTGTCAAAACACATCCAACCACATGTCCTGATACAACAGTCAAAACATCCAACATGTTCATGTCTTCATACAACTGTCAAAACACATCCAACCACATGTCCTGATACAACAGTCAAAACATCCAACAACATGTTCATGTCTTCATACAACTGTCAAAACATCCAACAACATGTTCATGTCTTCATACAACTGTCAAAACATCCAACAACATGTTCATGTCTTCATACAACTGTCAAAACATCCAACCACATGTCTTGATACAACAGTCAAAACATCCAACAACATGTTCATGTCTTCATACAACTGTCATAAATACATCCAATGGCATGTTCATGTCTTCATACAACTGTCAAAACACATTCAACATGTTTATGTATTCATCCAACTGTCATTAAACAAAATGTTCATGTCTTTGTTTGATTTTGCACCCTTCCTGCTCAATTAATACAGTAGTATGTACTTTGTGAAATATGTCATACAAAGAACAACATATTCATCATTCCACATTTGTAACCATTTCGACGTATACGTAAGATTTCTGGCGAACAAGGTATCTTTTCAAAATCGGAGGTTTGAACTTACTGGTATATTTTAGTGGTCTGTCTGGAAAAGGAAAGTCTTGTTTTGGTAGGCTGTAGGTGAACTGCATTCATAGCTGCATTAAAGTTGCCTGGCCACAGCACCTGACCGTGGTGTTGCAACAGACTTAACTTCAATGCAGCTGTCAACAGAGTTCACTCACAGCCTGTCCAACCCAAAACTTTCCTGTATCAGTTTTGTCGAGGAAAGTGACGAGAAACCACTGAAATATACTTCCTGGCAAGTTTGAACTTCCGATTCTGAATAAAGGAAATTTCCTACTGTATATATCCAGACTCAGGATCTTTACTACCAAAGACATCTTTCCCCCAAAACATGTAAGAGGAAGCAGAATAACTCCTGCAATGAATCACCCCATATTCTGTTCTGAGCCCATTCTCTTGTTAACTGACCTTCCTGATACAGTCATGAACCTGTGGACAAGTGATGCATGTTTAAGACATTTTCTTCATCAGAGTTTGCCCCGACATACCCCCACCCTCACCACCCCACATCCACCCTGAGCCAATACTCTTGACATACAGTCACTAATGTAAAAGCAAAAGATCATCAGCTGCGCCTGCGAGTAACTAAAACAAGTTTCCATGCCTTCTGCTGGCACATCAGATGACAAGAGACGTGTCCAAAGACAAAGACAGCAGCACTCACCCCTGAAGTGTGTGAAGAAGGACAGGCGAGCCAACAGGTGAGCAAAGGAAGCCCCCTCCACCTCCACCTTGATGGATGCTTTGGCTGTCAGGTCCCCACTTCCAAGCAGGGAGGCAAAGTCCTCACTGAAACCATGCACCATTTCATCACATCAAACGTTACCCACCATACACTGAGTTCAACTGTGTGAGTGTGTTATAGTGGAGAGTCTGTCTAGCCCTTCATCCAACTCTTTGCCCAAGTTGCATCCCCACTCTCGGCCAAGAGGTTTTAAGGACAGTTGGGGTGGTCTTCAAAGACCAACTAGACTCCAGGGCTGCAACACTAAGAGCCAGTGCAACCTTGCCTCTTTGATTGAGTCACAGTCCTTCACAAAATACTAAGCTGTAAATAAACTCACAAAAAGAACCTCAGTTTATCATCTCATCCAAAAGACACATCAGACCACCACTCAAAGTCTAGCAAATGGGAGGAAAATAAATACAAGTGTGGAATTTGATCCATACGCTCAGATTATCCCGCATCCTAGGGGAACGCATTACCACCAGGCCAGCACTCCAGAAGGTGAGGAAACAAGGCGTGGCACACACACAACGCACACCCACCTCTTGCAGGGCGAGGTGAGCAGGTAGGAGCAGCAGGGCAGGTGGATGCGGAAGTCCACCTTCTCCTGGGTGGAGCCGTCAGGGGACTTGAGGATGTAGGTCAGCGTGCCGCGCATCTTCTGGGGCGCCGTGATGTCGTCCACCGTGAAGGCAAACTGACCCTCGTTCTGGGCACCAGGGGGCAACGTGAAGGGCACCTTGACCGCGTCGTTGTGGTTCTGGCCCAGCTGGGGACAGACACGCCAAGTTCACTTTTTCACTTCAATAGGAAAACAAATACAATTGCAGTCGTGGGAAAAAATACACAAAAATGGGTGGCGCTCTCAGTGTAGCGATGCACTCTCATGGGGAGGGCAGCCCGAATTTCACACGGAGAAATCTGTTGTGACAAACAGTAATACTATACAATACAATACAATACAATCACTCCACCCCTCTTCACTACAGTCTACAGTCACGTTTACATGTGACTGTACAAAATGTAATGGGCTTTGTGTATTAAAAAGAGAGAAAGAAAATAGCAGACAAGTGACATAACTCCATGATATCATATCTCAACATCCCACACATTTTCTTCTATGTTTTTGGGTGTTTTTTTTTTAATGTGTTTAAAAAGAAAAATCAGTGGTATTTAATATGTAACACAACCTTATGGGGAAAAAATATTTTAAAATGCACACTTAACTGATGAACACAAAGCTTCTAATGCATGTCACCAGACCATTCTGTGGTTCAAAAGGATGAACTACCATTCCATGCCATGTTTATCTTTGTACTTTTCATGAATATGAATGTGCATCACACACATGCAACTGAACAAATAAGTGGCAGTATCATACAACCAGCACAAGGTCAGGTATGTTTTTTTTTTGTTGGGGGTGGGGGGGTTGTTTTGTTTTTTGTTTTTTTGGTGACCTTTTTTTTTTAAACTTTTTTTTTGTTTTCAATTTTTCAAAATGATGGGGATGATGATGATGCTATGGGGGTCTGTTTAGTGCTAGGACTACTTCATAAAGCTGTACTCTCATGATATATCCCAGCATCAATCAGGCAGTTTGTTCGTCCGGAAATTTTTAGCAACACATCCAAAGGTGCATCCATGAAGTGGATGATCCTCAGCTGAGTAGTTCCAGTCTTCTCATTTGAGTCTACAGCCCATTCAACTCTGGGTAAGAGCAGGCGCAGTGCAAAAAAAAAAAAAAACTCTGATGGCGGCTCAAACCTGCATAAGTATGTCCGTCTGTTACTTCCTTTCAATGTCGCCATTTCGAAGTATGAAGCAGGTGATCATTTGAGAAGTTTCTGAGCTATGAATTTTTGAAGCTGATGATTTTTTTGGACAAAAACGGCAGAGAATGAATGATTATACACGCCTTCAATCATGGGCAACTGTTATGATGAGGTATTTTTATTTGTAGCTGAGTATCTAGAGAATGAAAACTCGAGCACACACATACACACACAACAGATCACTCAGTGAGAGTCTGTTTTCATAATCTTCAAAGCACACACACACCTGGTGACACTGAAGAGCTTTTTTTTTTTTTTTTTTTTTTTTTACATCGCTCTTCACACATAAAATGTTCCCAATTTACTTGTATGAAAAACTAGGATGTTTTCTACTTATCATGAGCTGTCTTCTACAACAAAATGCATAAAGCCTTATTCTACATAATCTGGTTTTGTTTTGTGTTGTGTTGTTTGATATGTGTGAGTTCAGTGCGGGGTGACTTCCCTTCACACAGGAGTTACAAGTCAAGTCCCCTTGGGATTTTTGTGGTCAGGGGGCTGAGGGCTGCGCTTGTAAGAAAAAAAAACTGTGCATGTAATGGTGTGGGTGAACAAAGGGGAAAAAAGAGAGACTGACCCCCCTGATGAGCTTGGTGTTGAGGGTGTCCAGAACATTGAACTCCAGGTCCTTCAGGGTGTGGGCCGTCAGGTTGGCAAACACCATCGACACCACCACCTGGTTGCTACGCTGGTGGTTTATGCGCACCTCATACGTCTGCAACAGTAATGCACAGTATTATTATTCATACTTGCCCTGAGCAATTTATAAAAATGGAGCATTTTACAAACATGGATTCCCCACACCCTTTGTGTAAATGTATGAGTGCTGAAAAGAATGAATGTTCGTGTGTCTAAATCACCTTTTGGTGAACAGACAATCAATGAGAAGAATATGAAACATGAGTCAACAGAGCCGATTTACAGCTGTCCTTAGAAGCTCAGCATTTGTTAAGATGAAACATGAGTCAACACAGCTGATTCACAGCTGTCCTTAGGAGCTCTGCATTCGTTTCCTGTGTCATTCAGTCAGGCTTCAGTCATGTACACACACACACACATCATTTCAGCATGGGTTTTACTGCAACTGTTTTCTGGGACAAGCTGGGTGACCAAATCTAGAGGACAACACAACCCAAGGCTTCAAATCTGCAACATGCAAAGCAGTAAGCACAGAACACTAAAGTTAAGCTTTCTACACTGGACTGCATAAGCAATCTTAGAAGAGCTAAGTTTGCTTTGTCTATAGTGTGTGGACTTGGAATACATTTAGGAAAATTTTTAACACTGAGCAAATTTGGGGCTGCAAAGATAACTCATACAACCAAGCCCTGGGTCCTGAAACACAGAGACTTCTTTACATCAAGAAATACTACAGATAAGAAGAAATCCTGCAAACAAGTCAGATCATTCTCATACCTGATTCACCTGTCCCGAGTAAGACTATTTTCAAGCTTGGAACAAGAGAACAAGACTGTATCAACTGTATCTATTTAATGAGCATGGAATATGATGTCAAGTGGTCTTATTGCAAGCTTAAATGTAAAAAAAAAAAAAAAAAAAAAAAAAAAAAAATATATATATATATATATATATATATATATCCCCCTTTTTCAACCTCAGGTTTATGTCAAACACAATCAATATCATGTTGTCTTTCACTTGAGCTGTGTTATGCTCTCTTACCACATATGTGCTATGTATTTCATATCAGCAATGTCTCAATTTTCTCAAGCAAACATTTGAAAAGGAACACAATAAGTATGAATGCCTAAAATATAAGAACATACTACTGAAAAATGTACAGAATTCTACAAGCACATGTTTGCCCCCTCATTATTTCTTCACACACACACACACACACACACACACACACAATCAGAACATTCTGTCCAACACTACTTACCAATTTTATGGATGCATTGTCCGCAAGAAGCTTGTAACTGGACATTGGCTGTAACATAATGACTGTCGTATCAGTGTAAAACTAACAAATTCAGCAAGAAAAAAATCTCTTGACTTACCAACAGCCAACTTTTAATATAAAAAAAAAAAAAGTTAGTGAAGCTCACACATAATAACGTCAAAAACATGTCATAACAATGAAGTCCTTCTTTGTCTCACAGACACATAAACTAAACATTCTTATTTCACAAATTAAGCTGCAGGCTAACACATCACTGTAGAGAAAGCAAAACAGCTGTTCTCTAAAACAGATTAAAGAACGTTTAAAGTAACTTCAGCAAAACTCAATGTTATGAAATCCAGCACATACATATGTCCATAACTGCTTAGAACAAAACATAAATTATAGGTAAATTCAAAGCTACGTTACCCATTGACAACATACCAAGGTGAGGAAACAGTAGAAACAAAGCAGCGAAATCACAATCAACTCACAGGGACTTTGACTTCCATTGGCGTTGGTTGCTGGGACGGCGGCAGGTTTTCCTTGGAGGGCGTGGTGATGCCCTCTGCCTCTATATATTCACTGCGTTTCTCCTTGCTCTTTTTCTTCTTCTCTTTCTTCTCCTTCCTCTCCTTGTCTTTCTTCGACTTCTTGTCCTTTTTCTTCTTGTGCTTCTGTTCCACCAAGGAAATCAAACCAATGTAAGAGGGAACACAAACCCAGAATTTGCAGTAACACATTGTCAGTGTCCATTTCAGCTTGGCTCGTTTCTACACCAAGCCCTTTTATTTTATTTTCCATAATTCTATTTCAAATAGGCTGAAACACTAAGATAACTGTGTTATATTTGAACTTTTCTCCGTAACTGTCAAAATAAAATCACATAGTTTTTTGACCATGGGGGTAAATTAATTTTCATCTAATAGTTCATTATTTCATTGTTTCACTGGAAACCATTGAGCAGAACAATACTTCCTTACCACAGTGTAAATTATTTTTTGTCTTTCACTTTTACTTTTTTGATGTAGTTCATATCAAAAAGACATTAATCAGTACTTGTGTGCGTGTGCGCGAGTGTGTGTGTGTGAGTGCGTGTGTGTGTGAGTGCGTGTGTGTACGCGTCTGTGTGTATGTGCGTGCATGTATTATCAGAATCAGTTTAAACTGTCAATTGTATCTTAATCTGGTTTATAAAACAAACAAATAAAAAAAACATTGTTAAATACATCTTAGCATGGTTTAATGCAAAATACAAACAAAAACCAGAACATGCCATTTCTCCAGGTGACAACGTGTAAGTGCATGCGTCCATATGTATAGGCATGTATGAATATGTGTACAAGAATGACAGATTGCTGCATGAACGAATTTGTGCATCCAGTTTTACTGTTGCCCATCCCTATCTTTAGTTTTCCTACAGCACACACAACAAACACTTGAGCATTCACACACGAGAATGCTTGACAATAATAGCCTTCCGTTTTCTTCAAGCGCACACACAAAACCACTTGTAACATACACACTACGTGAAAACGCTAAACAATAACCCCAAAACACTCACCTCCTCCGTCTCTCTCGGCGCGTGGTCCTCTTCCTCTGAGGTGAGGACCAGGTCTGTGGCAGAGGGCTTGGTGGTGGTGATGGTGGGGATCGGAGCAGCAGCAGCAGCAGACATGTCCGCAGCATCACCGCCCCCGTTGGCACTGACGTCCATCCCTTTTTCTTCAGTGCCGTCGTTGCCTGACAGCCAGAACTCCAGGTCCTGTCACAATTAAGAGGAACGATGATGTTACACGGCACATTGAATTTTTGTTCACATACCACCAATGTTAGGTTCATTCCCCCCCCCCCCCCCCACCCCCCCCCAACAGAATACAGGTTTGTCACAGGAAAAAAAGTACAATAAAACACAATACAATACATCTTTATTGATCTGATTGGAAATCATGCGTGCATCCAAAGGCTCATCACTCACACAACAGACTCCACCATCCAAGTCTGACACACACATGAGCGTGACAATGACCCAACCAAAAGTTCAAAAAGTAAAACAAAACAACAACAAAAACAGGTTGATCTATTCTGAACTCTTTGAGTGTTAAATGTGCACCTGCCTTTCAAATGATACAAATCTAATGTCCTATATGCAGCAAAAGCAATTTCCACATGTAAATAAGATCCAATGTTCAAACCTTTTTCTTTTTTTAAATCCAGGGGAAAAAAAGATGCTGCTGTCAAAATGTAATGCCCTGAACTAGAGAAATTTTGTTCCGACAAGTAATCAATAACTTTCATCACAGTTCTTTCAGAACGCAGACTGTAACAGAATACTAATCTTATCATATGCCTGTTGTGTGCAGGTCAGAGTGAATATTATCACTGATAAGTTACAGATTTATTGATGTGTACATCATTGTCAGTCTTCTGTCTACTTTTTGTCTTGTTTCTGTCTTGTTTGTTTACCAGACACACAGCAGTCAAACTGTATACTCATGCACTACAAGTCCACTCAAAAAAATGTCTGGTTGTCTGCCAAACACAGTCAGCTAAAACACTGCTCCATCAGCCTGTAATCTTGTTCTGTATCCAGTATGATTTATAGTAATTTCATTTGTTTTAACTATTATCATTCCGATTCTGGTGTTCACACCAGGAGTTTGATGGAATTTTTTTGTGTTTTTTTTTTTTAATGACCGACAGCATGCCTTACATTCCCTTTCTCTTGCTTACACAACAGATCAATTACTACGTCTACCCACCTGAATAAGAGCAATTCAAAAATCTACCATCTGAAGAAAAGCAATCTCAAAGGTGTATGACAAAATTGAAATGTCTGATTCATCTCAATGATCACATCTGTTGCCTATAAGATGTGGCCTTATGAAAATATTCCAGAATGTTACAAGGACTTCAACCCATAAAAAGCCCAGTTCTAATCTGTAACGTCTTTGGCCCTGAATAACTTGACCACACAGGCTTTAGCCAACAGGTCGCTGAGCTTGATTTTCCTACAACACATCTCCATGACTTTCAAGATATCCCTTCACTTCCATCAACAGCTGAGAACAACCAGAAACTGCTGCCCCTTGTCCTTACCGCCTCTTCGTTCTTTCCATGAGCGTCGTTTTCCTGAGGGAGGGCCTCCATCGTGTTGTTCACCACTGGTGGTTCCTCCTCAGCCGCTTCCTCTCCCCCTGTGGCCAGCAGAAGGCTGGGACCGTTCTCTTCGTGGGACTCGGACTTGCTGCGCTTCTTTTTCTGAACATCAACAGAAACCAAATGGCACATATATTTTACCATTGTAACGTTTCCCCTGACATCACAAAAAAACACTTACTAGTTTTCTGCTCTAAATTTCACTAAATTTTAAGAGCTATCAATTCCATACTGACAACATAAAACTTTTTTGTCTTTCTTATGCATTCATAGGCTGCATCACCCACGTTCATTCACATCACCATTGGGTTTTTACATGTATAACTGTCCACGTAGGCAGTAAGTGTGCCAAATGGGTATGTTCATGTTTGTAGAACCCACTAAACACACACAAAGATACCAACTGTTTAATGTATGGATATATGATCTGCTGCTTGTATATTATATTCACACGAAGCACTAGTATGGGCAAGTTTCTACATCTGCTGATGTGGGATATCAGGAAAATCTCCACCCTTAACCCACAACAATCAGGATTCAAAACCAGGCCCATCAAAGCCCAGGCTCTACCCACTCAAAGTACTGCACCCCTCCCCCATTCACTTTCACTCCATGATTTTCGCTGGCTAAAAAAGACTCTAATGGGGAGAGACCTGGTGAAGTACACTCCGCAGAGTTTAGTTAGAAATCACATCAGCTTTTAAACTTAACACACACACAAATACACACACACACACGCATGCACGCACACACACAAAGCATATGTAGAATATTCACAAGAATGCTCTGTTAAGAGCAGTACAGTGAAATGAGAAGATGAAACACTTTGTATTTTCGCTACAAAATGTAACATTCTCACACAAGTCAGCATATAAATGTAGATGACTGACAAATTTCTTCATGTGACCTATTTTTCTTTCTTTCTTTCTGTTTTTTTCTGTGTATTAAAAAAAAAACCCTGCAGAACCAAGGCAACTCCAACCCCACTTCTACACTCAAGGTAAAGCACATTTGTGCTTATATACATGTGCTCTCTCTCTCTCTCTCTCTCTCTTACACACACACACACACACACACACACATATACACACACACAAATAATAAAATTTGTAACAGACAGACACACGAAAGAAAATTCAGTCTACATTAAAACATAAAACCACAAAACAATCTTGTTCACAACTGACATTTTTCACTTTACTCATTCAGATTCTTTCTTTTTTTTTCTTTCTTTAAATACTGTGTATAATACTTTTTTCAGTGGAATCATCATCTGTCACCTAAAACTGTGGTTCAGAAGAACAGAGGCTGAACATTCCACTGACCTTAGATTTCTTGTCTTTCTTTTCCTTCTTCTCCTTGTCCTTCTTGTGTTTCTTCTTGTGTTTTTCCACAGGTAAGACTGCAGCAGCGTCCTCTGCGTTCTCTGCCTTCGGTTCATCCACCACTATACGGTGGGTCCGCACTGGTAGAGTTTCATCGTCTCTCAGAGGGCTGTTCACAAGATATACAACATTCACAAGATATAAAAGAAAACACTGTTGGTAAGGTTGCCATTGTGTGTGTGTGTGTGTGTGTGTGTGTGTGTGTGTGTTTTGTGTGTGTGTGCTAGAAATGCTAAAGGGCCAAACTGTGTGTAAGTGTGTGTATGTGCAAGAATGTGTTCGCATGTGAGCATGAGTTGAAGTTTTCATGTACACAAGCACCTGTAAATGAATGTGCACTCTCAGTGTGGACATGTTCACTCTTACAAATGTGTATCTCCTCCACATGACATTTTTGAAAAAAAAAAAAAAAGGGCAAGGAGTATGCAAGTGTAACAACCTGAAAATTCAAATACTTAAATGGCAGGTTTGCCACATTACTGCTAAAAAAAACACACACTACTAAAAAAAAACAACACACGCATGCACACACTCTCTAAATACACATGTGTTATGTTGATTATAAAAATAATAATTAAAAAAACCAAAAAAAACCCAGACTAATGACACAGCTGCAAAACCATGAACAGCTGTGATGAAGAAAGACTGATACATGAAGATGCTAAGTTACAAACAACACTGAACAAAGAGTGAGACACAACTGTTCACATTGATTCCCCTTCTTCAAAGCTACTTACGCATCTAGGTTGATGTCCAGCATCTTGTAGGGATCCTTGCCGTCACCGTCATCTTCTTTATCAGAAGCTGCCTCCGCCCCCTGCAACCAAAGCCATGGAATGTTTCTTCATTCAACTGCTTCCCTGCTGTTTATTCAAACACCACTCATTTTGAGTGCACGCAATAAAACTTCTGCTATACATCCACAAAAGATGATGTTAAAAAAAACAACTATAGACATGACCAGGAAAGGACTTTGAAATAGAAGTAAAGTGAAGAGGAAAACCTGATGACAGAAAGACGCTGATACTGACACCGATGAAAGTTTGACTGTGAGGCCACAAGCACCAGGAGTGGGGAAGGATGTGGAGGGAGGTGCTGTGAGGGTGTCTGGACTTGAGAGGGCAACAGTCCTAGAGGTGAAGAGCAATATATGACATGCCCCAAAACATGCTGGCACATGTGTAATCTGCCCAGGTTTCATACAGTGGAGCAAGAAGCCAGCTGACTATACAACTGGTGATTTCATTCAAATAAATTCAGACCATTTACTTTAACTAGCATAAGCTCAACAGCAACCCAAGTCATGCATGCCTTCTCCGATATCTCACCATCAAGAACAAATGATGTTAAAATCAAAAACAACCTGAAATTTTAGGAATTTTTAGAAACACTATCTTCTTACAAATGCCATATCATGCAGATATGTTCATGTGCGTATTTATACACACACACAAACTGAAACAATAAAACCCTAATGACCATAATCATCATGGCCACCTGACTGACAGACAATTCACACTTGCAGAGTGCACAAAACAACATTCCCCTTTATGTCCCCAACACAAACATGTCCACTGTTCATTGTATTCTTTCCTGAAGTCTGGCACAGATTTTGCACTGAGAGGTATATTCTCCATCTTCTCCACCAATCACACATTCGCTTGTCACAGTTAACACTCTTTTCTGCCAAGTGCTTTCTCTTAACTTCAGCTCTTCCACAGCTGGTCATGGACCTGTACACGTGTGGCAGAATGAATAAGACGCTTATCTGCCAATATAGTGTCCGTGAGGGTCTGGGTTTGAATCCTGCTCTCTCCCAAGTCTGACAATGAAATCAAACTGAGTGTATAGTCATTTGGATGAAATGATCATTAGCTGGATAAAATTCAAAACATCAAAACACTGTGTCTCACAAGTAAGCAAGAAAGCAATTTGAAGCATTCAAAAGTTCTTCTGTTTGCACTGTATGTGAAGTTTCATATAGTATATTGTCACAAAGATGAGTAAGACTCAGACGGAAAAATCTATGAGTGGACCATATATATATATATATATATATATATATATATATATATATATATATATATATATATATGCTAAATTTGAAGTGTATCGAGTTTCTTAACACACTGGTTAAAATTTTCTTTTATAATAATGTACTGAATACATATACACATAGATTTATATATATATATATAGAGAGAGAGAGAGAGAGAGACAGAGAGAGAGAGATTGAACTTTTTATTCCTGAAGTCTGTTATGTTGTCAAGGCATTAGAACTGGGATGGGGTTGGGGGGCGGGTTCACATCTCTCCTATACACAAAGCATCACACACACACACACACACAAAAGTGGCAAACTTACGTCAGGTGCATCCAGCACGGTGCTGACAGCGTGCATCTGTTCCAGGTCCTCGTCTGACTCGCTCTCCTTCTCTTTCCTGCGCTTCTTCTTGCCCTTCTTCCGACTTTTGCCCTCCTTGCGACTCCGGCCCTCCGCCTTCTCCAGCTGCATGTACTTGTCTGAGGAGGACAGTCCTACATACACACACACACCGAGACAGGCAAATCTCTTTAACTCTTTTGCCACCAAGTTTCATTATAAGGAACGCTCCCCCAGCACCAAATACTTTAGACTTGATGCTCTGACAGTCCTGTTTGAACACACAGACAGAGACAGGCAAATCTCTTTAACTCTTTTGCTACCAAGTTTCATTATGAGGAACGCTCCCCAGCGCCAAATACTTTAGACTTGATGCTCTGACAGTCCTGTTCGAACACATACACACACAGAGACAAATCCCTTTTACTCTTTTGCCACCACGTTTCATTATGAGGAACGCTCCCCAGCACCAAATACTTTAGACCTGATGCTCTGACAGTCCTGTTAGAACACATGCAGAGAGACCGACAAATCTCTTTAACTCTTTTGCTGCCAAGATTCATTATGAAAAACACTCCCTTAGTATCTTATTATTATTATTATCATTATTATTATTGTTGTTGTTGTTATTGTCAATGGTGTAGGTAGCAGTTGTAGCGGTATTTTTGTTTTGTTAGTTTGTTTTGCACTTCCAATTTTCATTATCAAATACTGCGTGTATTTTCACCATTGCATTTGTTGGTTGATTGTGACACCTGAAAGAGCACGATATAAGCTCAGGCTTGCTGTTGCTCAAGTTCTCCTATTTCATTATTGAACGCTGCAATTTGTCTCATTTCTTGATATCAAAATGTTTGTACCAAACACTCCCCAGCGCCAAACAACTATTTCAGACTTGATGCTCTCAGTCACATGATTCGCTTCATGTCAATGCAAGGCAGTGGACTTGTTCTCTTCAAACTCAGTCAAGGGATGGGTGTGTGTGTGTGTGTGTGGGGAGGGGGTGGGGGGGCGGAAGATAAGTCATATTTCAAAATGCACATGGACGTTGGCTGCTGCTGTTATAGTGTTAAGCTTTGTCACAGTGTGAAAAACAGTCTGCTTAGCATGACCCATTGACTAGTCGACTGAAGTCGTCTATATAGTCCATTTAACATGACTCCTCATCTAGTCGACTTAAGTCACCCATGTACTGTCTGTTCAGCATGACCCCTCAACCAGTCAACTAAAGTCGCCAATATACTGTCTATTTAGAATGACTCCTCAACTAGTCAAGTAAAGTCACCTATGCTGGCAAAAGAGCAAATGTATTTTTACTGAAAAAATATGAAAAAGACAGAAAACTAGCGCCTCATAGAAAAGAGAGAATCTCCATCCAGACAGTACCAAAGTACACTTTTCATTTTTTTTCAGTAAGCGACTTGTTAAACTTTTCACTCCTGACCACTGACCGCTGTTTTAGCTGCAGTTCTGGTGTCATTGCATGATCAATGTCAGGCTGGCCATGTGATAAAGGAAAGCAAGAAATGTCACTGATTACATAGGATTAAATCAAAATCCTTTAATTCCATCAAGTGAGAGCGATGCAAGAAATAAAAATCAATACACAGGAAATTTATGATTTCACTTTTCAAACAAAGTCCAGCTTTACCATGCTACAAAAACAGAGGCCACTTCACTCAATTTCATGACAAGAAAAACACACACACAAAATTAAATACAGAACTCCAGAAGAAAAGGTATGAAAAGGCATGAAAAGAAGGAAGGAAGGAGAGAGAGAGAGAGAGAGAGAGAGAGAGAGAGAGAGAGAGAGAGAGAAACCAAAAAAAACACTCACCAGACATAAGTACACACACCTCAACAACCACAATGAGCACAAAGAACAAACCTGGCACATGCAGTGGTACAGACAGGTCAATGGCAGCCACAGGAATACCGCTGACGTCATTGTCACCTCCTCGCCTCGACTTTTTGCTGCGTGCCCCGTCATCCTTCAAGTAGTGGGGGTTGTGCTCCTGTTCCGTGCGCCGGGCTTCCCGCCGCTGTGTGAGGTTGAAACATCATCTTTTTTTCTTTTTTTGTAGTATTTTCAATATCACTATCACTTACACATGGGTGGGGGTGTGTGGTTTGTTTTAGTCCATTGTCAACCACTGTGAGGTCTTATTTGACTTGTTTTAATGCTTTTCATGGTGCCCATGTTCATTTCATGTTGGTGTTTACAACAAGCCTGTGACTGCACATGTTAGTTTCCGTGTGGATAAATAAAGTGTTTTTGAACTGAATTGAATATATACAAGCATCTTTATGGGGTCAGAGACCAAACTCTAAGCAAATTCACTACTGGACCAAGTATTGTTCTAATGTCAAGTGCATAAGCTTTAGTAACCTGACAATTAAGCATATAATTTCTGACTGTAGCTTGATGAAGCCTTATGTACACGAAAGTGTGTCTTCACAAGTGACTGAGAACGTTGATGTTTTTGACTTTTTGAATTCATTATCAGCTGTTTCGCTTGTCAGTTTAATGACTTCTCTTTTACGAAGTCCTTTAAGTAATTTCCTGTAATTGTATTCAGATATTATTTTCAAATTTCACCCTCATTTCACCCTCATTTGCCCAGTTTCCCTCAACTCTCCATTCATTCACATCTCCCACACCTTCTAACCGATAATACTCAAATGTATACATAAATACTAAAACAAAATGTCTTCAATCACCGATATGTGTGACGGGACATTAAACAAAATTCCTCCTCCTCCTCCTCTAAGCACTTTTCACAGTCACTTACACAACACGCTGCCTACCAGGATGGACCTGACCGACAGCTGCCTTTAGGCGCTCAGCATTCATTACACATGTTATTCAGTCACTCACACAAATGCACATTATATACATTAGAGCTTGATTTTTCTTCGTAATTTTGCAAGGGCAACCCTTCTGTTGCTGCACTGTTAGTTGTTTTTTCTTTCGTATGCTAAGTGTGTGCTGTTCACAAGACTTCAATTAATCTTTTCAACCAAATGACGTTAAAAATCTGAGAACAATCACACTTTGACGAAGTTTCAAAAATGTACCAGCAGAGTTGGATAAGATTCCTATCAGACTGAAAATAAAAAAGTCACACTTTTCATTCCCCATAAACTGGAAATTATATGCCCCTCATCAGTCTCACATGTCACATGTACACTTTCTCACTAATCACCTACCACAAACACGGTCTCAGACATCACATATCCATAAACACATTCATAAATTGCATAAAACATGCTTACACACACAAGCATGCACACACACACACACACACACATTAATATATCCCAGCCACAAGCAGAATGAAGAGAACAACTCACTTTTTCAATCTCTTCTGGTGTGAGTTCTGGCGCTGGTTTGGAGGATTCCAGTTGGTAAGTTGTCCTGCAGCAGACATTATCATAATGACAAACAGCATGACACATACCACTGACCCAATGTCACCAAGTATAGGCAAAATACACAACTGTTTAAAACAAAAATCTGTATGAATAGTAACTTTGATCCAATCTACTGCTCTCTATAGATCTATTCTATTTACCTGTAAACCTTTTTTTTTTTTTTTTTGTCAACCCACTTTATCAAACATAATTAAAAGGACAAAGATCACTCAAGGAACAAAAGGCAATGATTTTCTTTTTATCTATTTGTATCAAACCAGTGACCACTTTCAACCAATACTAAAGAATGTCTTATGGCAGTGATGACAGCATTTCTCACCAAAGAAAGTAAATTTCAAATTTAAATCACAAAAGTTCTGAACTCAAATTGTAAATAACATGAACACTTTGATGCGATGTTAATCTCACTGGTCCCCAAAAGTGATAACGGATTAGTTATCTTGCTGATCTAACTGATTTTGATGTCACTGTGTTTTGAGAGGAGGAGAGGGGAGGTGACTGTGTAGTGTCATGATGATTTCTCTATCTTTGGAAATTGTGGTATCCAGTGCTTGCTATTTATAGCTGACTGGTAGCTACGGGAGAAATATTATGTACTGCCATCACCAATTGCCTTAAAAAAATATATAAAAAATTCTTGACTTTTTTTTTTTTAATCACCACCAAACCGCCAAGTGAAAATACAGTATCACCCCAAGTCAAAGTGGCTATGAACCCCCCCCCCCAAAAAAAAACAAACAAAAAAACTCAACATGCTGATTATAACTACTCAGCTTGAAGAAGAAGAAAAATCACACTGTAAGATAAAAATCATGCTGTCAGATTTATAACGGTCTGTAATCCTACACAACCTACCCGAATCTTAGAGAAAGCAAATTCTTATGCAAGGAAACATTTTCTTTTTTTCTTTTTCTTTTTAATATTCAACACACACATACAACGAAATAATTAAATTAAAAAAACTCTCGCTTTTGTGAAAAGCACAGTGAGGACAGGATTTCAACATATGAAAGTGTAAATGTCAGGGCCTGACAAGCAGGCTGGGTTTATGTGTATACCAGATATCTGCTCCCTTTTTTTTTTCTTTTCTTCTTTTTTCTTTTTCAAAGAAGATATGGCATAGCTTATATGGATTAGTCCACATGTTTTAACACCTTGAAACTGAAATGTGTAAGCAGAGTTTAGTGCCTTCCAAGCTCACCTGTGTTCATCAGAGCCTACAGACGAGAAAAAGCCAACACCCATCCCCTCCTCTTCTTCACTGCTGTCAGACTCTGGCTGGTTGATCCAGGCATCCAAGTCCAGCCTGCAACACAATTATCAGTCAATTAGCACTACTGCTGTCTTCAGTTCTGATAATGAGAGAGAGAGAGGGGAGAGCCATTCAGATTCAGATGGTTTATTCATTATGGCCATTATTATATGAATAAGGGGCAACAACAACATTACTGTATGCTACCAGAAGTACAGCAGTTAATTATTATGACATAACTACATCTCTTAAGTGAAAAGCTTTATATAATTATATTGCCAAATTACGTGTAACTCTGTCATCCGTAGATGCCATCAGCAAATTAAATCCAAATAAACATGGATATGTATATTTCTATGGGATAAATTTTTCGCAAAAATCACACAAAACAGGACATTTCAAAACAAAATGTACTTCATCTTCATTCAATTCTTTACACAATGGACATAAAAGGTAAGAACTTTGTACATTTCTGTAATGAGAAAAGGAGAGAGAGAGAGACAGAGAGAGAGAGGCAGCCCAAGGGAGGATAACAAATTAACAGGAGGATAACAGAGATGCAGTACTGGTCCACATCAACTTCCCCTTGTATTCCACACCACACTTCCTTTTGCTGGAAGAAAAAATTTCCACAGCCCACCCCCTTAACAGAAAAGAAACAGCAAACATATGCATATATACCCAGTATATACACACGTGCACACACAGGCACATGAACACACACACACACACACACTTATTGTGTATGGTGTGGCCTTGTGGTAAACACATCCGCCTTGTAAGCAAGACAATCTGAGGGTGCTGGATCAAATTCCATAATGCCAGTAATTACTCCCCCTCCACTTGACTTGAGTGGTGGTCTAGATGGAAGTAATTCAGATGAGACAATAAATTCAGGTCCTAACTACAGCTAGCACTTACTGCACAACAAGGTACCCACAGCTGAGAAAGGGCTGTTCCTGGCAAAATTCTGCAGAAAATTCTTTTTAGACAAGAAAACAAATACATCTGCAAGCAGAAAAAAGGGGGGGGGGGGGGAGAATTGGGTGCCACTGCAATGTAGTGATGCACTCTCCTTGAGAAGACAGCAGCCTGAATTTTAGACAGAAAAATCCACTGTGACAAAGAGTAACACAATAGGCAAAAGGCAACAACGAAACTATCTCAGAGTCTGAACTCACCCCTCAGGCACTGGGACTTTGCGCTGGGCCTTGGCAGCAACAGGATTGAGCTCCCCTGCATACAAGGAAGCCAGCTCGTCCCCCACAGTCACCCCTTTGTCCCGGATCTTGATCACGTACTTCACAAGGGCCAGCATGCTGCATGCCTGCACAACAGTTGTGGTATGAACATGTTTAGTGAATGTAACAATGAGTGTGCCTCACACATCGTCGACATGGAGGTATTACAGTCATCAGGAAATGTACATGCAAAAACACATTTGTGGGAACATGCTCACATAATACTGATAGAACGAAATCATGACGACAACAAGAAAGTATTGTGTCAAGTCCGGTCATAATACTGAGTATGTGTGTCTGCAGGTAGAAATTTAGACAGCAAGCATTTTCACACACCTTAGTCAAGATGAGCACTTACAAAGATTCAAGAACTTGTCCCCTCATCTCTAAACAATAACAATAACATTCCAATGTGCGAATCAATAACTCAACCAAAGGACTAAAATCACTAGTATAATGTGTGACAGGGACAGTAAGCAAAATTCTTCCCCCTCCTCCCCTCATCTCCTTCTCCTCCCCTCTGTCTCCATGCAAACTGTCGTCTCACCAAGTCGATTATCTGCCAATACAATGTCCGTGAGGGTCTGGGTTTGAATCCCACTCTTGCCCTTTCTCCCGTTTGACTGGAAAGCAAACTGAGCATCTAGATGACATGATAAACCAAGGTCCCATGTGCAGCACACATTTGACGCACTCAAAAAGAACCCACAGCAACAAAATTGTTGTCCTCTGGAAAAAAAATCCTGCAGAAGAAATCCACTCTGATAGGTACACAAATATATAAACCTGCATTCAAGGCCTGACAAACACATTGGATCATGTAATCCACTCTGATAGGTACACAAATATATAAACCTGCATTCAAGGCCTGACAAACACATTGGATCATGTAATCCACTCTGATAGGTACACAAATATATAAACCTGCATTCAAGGCCTGACAAACACATTGGATCATGTAATCCACTCTGATAGGTACACAAAGATATAAACCTGCATTCAAGGCCTGACAAACACATTGGATCATGTAATCCACTCTGATAGGTACACAAATATATAAACATGAACTCAAGGCCTGACAAACACATTGGATCATGCTGCTGTCAGGCAACTGCCTAGCAGACGTGGTGTAGCGTATATGGATTCTCCAAACTCAGTGACAACTCCTTGAGAAACTAAGCTTAGCAGTCTTTGAACTAAACTGAACGGAATGCCACATGGGCCACAACCGCTAAGCAAATGTCTGACCAGCAGAATAACCCCACACAATATGTCTTGTCAGGCCTTGGATTTGTCCAAAAACGCACTGACACCTCCTTGCAACAGAACTGAAACAAACTGCAACAGAAGCTGTGGTCTCACCCTCTCCTGGACCTCGAGGTCCCCGCTCTGCACGAAGATGGGCAGCTTCTCCTGCAGGGTTGTGTGCACCTGCTGGATCGCCTCCACATCCTCCTCGTCCTCCAGCCGACGCACCACCTTGCAGTACAGCTTCAGCAGATTCTGCACGTACACGCTCTGGATGTGGCCCGGCAGGCACGTCAGCTTGGGTCGCAGCATCGCCTCCAATGTCTGCTGGGGCTCCTTCAGGTGTCTGGTGGTGTTAGGGAGATAGACAGGGGTCATGGTTACATGTTTTTTTTATGGCGATCAGAGCAATGTGTTTGTATTCTCTTGTCTGGTGGGGGTGAGGGGGGAGTGGGGGGGGAGGGACAGACAAGGGTAATGGTTACATCTTTTTACAGCCATCAAGGGCAATGAGTCTGTATTCTCTATGTTGAGGATTCGGCACAAGAAGGCGGGGCCCAATCCTCTCCCTAAAGACAGAGTAGGTGGAAGTTAAACAACAACAAAATTTTAATAGTGATAAATGATAAACAACTTTTGTACAATGCATTTCCTCAAGTGAATTTAGACTCGATAGATGCCCATTCACACTCAGCAACGCCTGAAAATGACAAACAAGGTTTTGCCGAGTGAAATAGACTGCCTATTCTTCCTTTTCATTTGTTCTTTTTCCATTTTTTTTCTCTCCCTCTTTGATAATGAAATAGTAAAGCAATTCTGATTATAAACACCTTATCTTACACACACAAACTCGTATAACATAAACAATACACACACAAACTCGTACAACATAAACAGACAGACTGCTGAAACAAGCAAACATTAACAAACTGACAGTAGGTTTGTTGGGTTTTTTTTTTTATAGATGAAACAATAGAACAGTAAATAGGGGGGAAATGCAAAGAAAAGTAATAAAAAAGAAGATGCCATGAGCAAAAACCAAGAACAGCAAAACAAGACACTGAATGAGCAGAATGTAAGTAATGCCATGGAAACATGTGACAATACAATACACGGACAGGAGAGAAAAAAAAAAACTTTAAAAAAATTAAATTCTTAATGACTCGATGTACACAGAACAAGCTATGATAAAACAAAGGGACACTCACTCCGAGAACTCCCCACAGATCCAGGCAGCAGCGTACAGCACCTCACAGATCCCATTGCGCTGAGAGTTGTTGGCCAGCAAGTGAGAGTTCTCCAGCAGAATGGCCTGTAAACAGACATCCTCAACATAACATCTGGGATAACAATAATAATAATAACAACAATAACAATACTACTACTAATAATAACAATATTAACAACAACAATAAAAATCAGGTGAGAGTCCTCCAACAAAATGGCCTGTACAAAAATGTCCTCAACACAACAGCTGGGATAACTGTAATAACAATAATAATAATAATGAAAAGAAGAATGTGAGAGGTCTCCAACAGAAGACATGTACAAACGTCCTCTACATAAAAGCTTGGATAATATCATCAAAAATAATCACTGTGACTAACACTGATCACCATACTGATTTATTCTGTTCCTGATTCAGACACTTGTCTGCCAATACAGTGTCTGTGAGGGTTTGAGTTTGAATCCCTGTCTTGCCTTTTTAGCCAAGGTTGACTGGAAAATCAAACTAAGCATCAAGTCATTCAGATGAGATTGTAAAGATGTATGCAGCAAACATTTGGCGCACTAAAAAAAAGAAACCATGGCAACATAAGAGCAGGCCTTTTGCAAAATTCTGTAAATAAAATTCACTCTGATAGGTATACAAATGTATATATGCATGGACTCAAGTCCTGAAGTCCTGACTAAGTAACAAAATACTGCTGGTCAGGCATCTGCCTAGCATGAATCAGTGAACATTGTGACACCACCATGAGAAATAGAAAATGAAACCGGTCTTGTTGGGTTTTTTTTTCATTCCCAACTTCTCTACAGTCACTGTCCAAAGCTTAAAACTCCAAAGGATTGGAAGATGACTGAGATGACGGCGAGAGGAATGTGAGAAAAGTAAAAGATAAGAGACACATACAGAGATAAGACAAAGAAAACTGAGATGGAGATGGAAATTGCACCAGAGACAAAGAATGACAATGCCACAAGGCCTAATCAAGAGAAACAATATTTCACCTTTTCTAGCTGGAAAAAAAAAGAAACCCAACAAACAAACCTAAGGTACTCTCTCACAGTACAAGACAAAACATTAAAGACAGACTTTATCCAAAAGGTTGACAGAAAATGGTGCTCATGAAAAAAAAAAAGACCCAAACATACCATCTGTGAGACAGCAAAATGCCTGATGGCCTGAACCCGAATGGCCACATCCAACATCTGGGCAGCAATCAGCCCCCCGTGTCTCGTGCCTTCCATCCGGGTCAACTCCACCAAGATGCTCACGTACCTGTATCATAGTGCACACACACCCACATCAGTGCAAACACACCCCTGATGTCAGCGCACAAGCACCCACACACACCTCAGTGCACAAACACTCACCTCAGCGCAATCTGCAATATCATCTTGGTGTATTTTTGTAAACTTTCAAGCCTACTGCACTGGACATGATACAAGTCATCTGGATTAGTGTCATATTAAATGAACAAAAGTACTTCAATATATCTATTATCCCTGCCCCACCCTTCCTGTCCTGTACCTTCACCACCTCTTCTGATCACTCTTCTCCCATAAGAGTATATCACTGAAACACTACACAATATGTAAGTATTATCACTGTATGATGTATCACTGTATGTATGTATGCATCATTGTGTGTATATATGACGGCACATACCTACATGATCATGTATCCATGTTCATATGTGTGTACGTAAAAATATGTGTCTATGCACACTCATTACCATACGAGAATTTCACTGTAATTTCGCTGTGTATTCTCGTTTCCTTTATGTAAGCATCTAAATGGACTTTAATATGAAAGGCATCACCAGATGTGAAAAGCATCATCAGAACCATGTTTGACAAACAGAAAAGAATCCTCCTTACATACACAAAAATGAAAAATAGAAAAAAAACCCACCATACTAGCCACTCTAAGTTGGTCACACACCGGTCAGTCTACATCACTCTAAACACCATACTAGCCACTCCAAGTTGGTGACACACCGGTCAGTCTACATCACTCTAAACACCATACTAGCCACTCCAAGTTGGTGACACACCGGTCAGTCTACATCACTCTAAACACCATACTAGCCACTCCAAGTTGGTGACACTCTGGTCAGTCTACATCACTCTAAACACCAAACTAACCACTCCAAGTTGGTGATACACTGGTGATTATACATCATTCTAAACACCATACTAGCCACCCCAAGTTGGTGACACACTGGTGACTATACATCACTCTAAACGCTACACTCACCATTCAAAGTTGGTGACACCAGTGACTCTACAACACTGAAACACCACACTAACCCCTCAAAGTTGGTGACAAATTGATGACTCTACATCACTCTGACACCACACTAGCCACTCCAAGTTGGTGACTCTCCATCACTCTTAACACCACACCTGCCACTCCAAGCTGGTGACACATTGGAGACTGTACAACACTGCAACACCACACTAACCCCTCAAACCTGGTGATTAGCTGATGACTCTACATCACTCGAAACGCCACGCTCACCACTCAAAGTTGATGACACACTGGCAACTCCACATCACTCTAATCACCACAGTCACCACTCAAAGTTGGTGACAAACTGACAACTCTACATCACTCTTAACACCACACTCACCACTCAAAACTGGTAACAAACTGGCGACTCTACAACACCGAAACACCACACTAACCACTCAAACTTGGTGACAAACTGGTCACTCTACATCACTCTAGACATCACAATAAACCCCTCAAACTTGGTGACAAAAGTGACGACTCTCTTCATCGTTCTCTATAAAACACCACACACTCACCACTCAAAGTTGGTGACAAACACAACAAAAACCCCACACACTCACCACTCAAAGTTGGTGACAAACACAACAAAAAACCCACAAACTCACCACTCAAAGTTGGTGACAAACTGGTAGTTGGACTGCGAGCAGATGACGATGATCTTGGACAGCAGCTCGTCACGGTAGTGCGAGCCCTCGGCCTTGTCCATGTGCACCATGAGCTTCTTGACAATTTCCATCAAGTTCTTCTTGGTGACCATGCCATAAAGCAGGTCCAGGGCCCGCAGGCGGATGCTCTCATCCTTGTCATCCAGGCACTGCAGCACCAGGTCCTTGTGGCCCTGCACTGACTTGGGGTGGGAGGCCAGGATGCGGGACATGGCCAGCAGGCCCAGGTATTTCACTGAAAAATACAGCTTCTTTTCATTTTCACTTTCTTCTTCTTCTTCATTCGTGGGCTGCAACTCCCATGTTCACTCGTATGTACACAAATGGGCTTTTACCTGCATGACCATTTCCACCCCCGCCATGTATGCAGTCATACTCCGTTTTCAGGGGTGTGCATGCTGGGTATGCTCTTGTTGCCATAACCCACACAACGCTCACATGGATTACAGGACCTTTAACGTGCATATTTGATCTTCTGGTTGTATATACACACAAAGGGGGTTCAGGCATTATCAGGTCTTTGATCTTCTGGTTGTATATACACACAAAGGGGGTTCAGGCACTATCAGGTCTGCACATTGTGTTGACCTGGGAGATCAGAAAAATCTCCACCCTTTACCCACCAGGCGCTGTTATCATGATTTTAACCCAGGGCCCTCAGATTGAAAGTCTTAACACTTTAACCACTTGGCTATTACGCCCGTCACTTTCAATTTCACAAAGGAAGCGTCACTGTGTTTGGACAAATCCATATATACATTACACCGTACCTGCAAGGCAGATGCCTGACCAGCAGCATAACCCACCCAACACATTTAGTGAAGTCTTGAGTGCATGTAAATATACTTGTGCATCTATCAGAGTCCATATACATTACACCACACCTGCTAGGCAGATGCCTGACCAGCAGCAACAACCCAACACAGTTTGTCAGGTCTTGAGTGCATTCATTTATATTTGTGTACCTATCAGAGTGGACTCCTTCCACAGAATTTTGCTGGAGGGCAACACCTATGTCACCATTGGTTTATTTTCAGTGTGCATAGTGCATGCTGTATATGGAACCTCTGTTTTACTGTCTCATCCAAACAATCAGACACTCAGTAATATGACCCGGATTGGAACCAGACCCTCATGGGTGATGTACTGGCAGATGTGCCTCTTAACCATTCTGCTACCTTCATCCTCAGCACACACAATAAGGACTATAGTTAGTTGTTGTTTTTTTTTGGTTTGTTTACCTGTTGTTTTTCTTCTTTTTTTTCCCCTTCCCTTAAATGTTGTATTCTTTAACAGTGACCATTGCAAGGTATATTTACACACATCGAATATGACAATGTTCAAGTTAGTAGATACAAATGATTTCAGATTACAATGATACAAAAATTACATGGAAATAACAATAGCCCTTCTCTATTTTTTTCTGTCTGACTGAATGTCTCTGAAAACACACAGAACAAAGACCATAATTCTTACTCTATTTTTCTGCCTCAATGTCTCTGGAAAAAAATTGTCGGAATGTCTCTATGAAAAGACACAAAACACAAAGGCCATAGTTCTTTCTCTATTTTTCTGCCTGAATGTCTCTGCAAAAAAAACAACAACCCAACATAGTTCTTTCTATATTTTTCTGCCTGAATGTCTCTGAAAACACACAGGACAAAGACAATGGTTCTTTCTATAATTTTCTGTCTCAATGTCTGGTGGGGAAAAAAATAATTAAATAAAAGAGCAAAAAACAAAACAAAAAACCATAACAGCCATTGTTCTTTGTCTATGTCTCTTGGAGAAAAAAAGAACAAAGGCTCTTTCTTCCCTTTTCTAATATTTTTTCCTATCTCTTTTTTTTTTTTTTTACACCGAGATAGGACTATTGTGTGCAGCAAGGTTTTTCAGTCATGATCTTGTAAAGTCAATAATTTTTTTTAAAAAGGTTTTCAAAGACATTGATGACTTTCTCTTAACACATCTAGTGAGACAGACAGAGAGAAAGAGAGTATTCAGGCAAATAATTCAGTGTATAGCACTGCATGCCAAAATATATACTTGTTCATTAATGCTAAATTCTAACGCACAAATGGCAGAACAAGCTGTCTTTCATAAACTGGGTTCCTCACAATCCCAACAATGGCAAGGAAAATCGTCTCCACTTTCCCTCCACTTTTATTTCACTCTGCATCTCAACCCCTGTTTACTTTCCCTACATCCCCATCAAGCTGTATCATATGTTGTCAGCAAATATAGATATTCTCTTTGATATCAATGCGAGAAAATATGAAAATGATCCCCCCCCACCCCCACCCCCAAATCCTACCTGCCTCTCTCCTTTTTATCTCTATGCCACAGCAAATTCAATTCATCCCCTGAGAAGCAATGCGGATTGCAAAAACATTTAACAACAGAAAACAGCAAATCTGAATAAAGCTCCTACATGGGGGAAAATGTAAAATCAAAAGCACTATAGTAGTATCCATATCATCATCAGACACAGAAAAAAATTTGTTTTTCTCCCCAGTAACATGTATGACATAATGTTCACAGTTTATATATATATATTTTTTTTAATTAATCAAATTCGGAACTGGATATTTTCAGTCCAACAAAATTACATTTTAGGTACAACAGGAATCCAAACCTGCCTTACACATACAAGTCAGTCACAAAAGCCAACGTTATGTATGTATGTATTTAAATCAATCTTGCCCTGAGTAACAAAAGGCAATTATTATTAACAGAAAAATATCCCTTAAAATGATGTTAAAGATATCCTGAAGCAAAAATCTGCGTATAAACAACTTCAAATATCTATAATCACAATCTCCTGCTAAGTTCTACAAACTTCTAAAATAAAACATGTTGATAAAACTAAACTGAGCAATGAATGTACAAAAAATAATAATAAATTCATAACACTAATCCAACTGAACACATTATCTACAAGTCTGACACAAGCAGCAGTACATACAATCAAGGGCATAAAATCATTTTTTGTTTGTTTTCCCCCTAAAAATCCAGCGACTAGCTTTTCTAAAAACAAGAGCTACGTCCACCAACTCAACTAGCAGCACAGACACACAACTTACAGTTTTGGTCAGAGTCTTCAATCAGGATCCTCAATTTCTGAACACAAAGCTGCAAACACATGGAACAAGGCATTGAGGGACCAGCAGCAGCATCAATAATTCAGCACCAGAATGGGACTGGTCTCAGTAACTACTGTCTTACTTCCTATGACGAACAATTCCAGAATGGAATTAATCGGCGGGGGCGTGGGGGGGGATAGTGTTCTAACTCCATGACCATACAGTCCAGCACGTCTGTTTAAATATAACAGATAAACCAGGACCAAAATGGTCAGAATGAACAACTATTCTCTTATCTTCCAAACATTAAAGAATTCAAGTGTATTACGTTTATAATATTAATAATAGTGTTTGAACACAGACAAGTGTTTTGTTGTTGTTGTTTCTTCTTCGTTTTTTAATCCAAAGTGTTGGGGTTTTGTTTTTTTTGTTTTTTAATGATGTGCCTCACCAATAACAGAGCAAAATGATACCAGGATTATACTGAGCAGTCGCTTAATTCAAGTCCTTCCTTTTCACAAATTGCAACTTCTATCATCAAGAAGCATTCAAGCTGCTATACAATAGATCCTCTCAAATACCAATTTGCCTGTTTTGTAAAAGGCAACTGCATATCCTGACTTTATATGTTACAGGAGATGGAAGTAAGAGCGAACGTAACAAAAGGACTTGGACATCAATACAAACTAGATGGCAGAAGAAGAGAGAAGAATCCACATGCCATTTAATATAAAGCAATGAGAATCCAGCTACAGTCTTCCAAGTTTGGTAACCGCTTCATTTCTACTGAATGCGACATTACCTTTCAATATTATCCACACAAAGCAAATTCATGTTCTGATACCGACAACTTTACTTGATACCATTCACCTTGTCTCAGTGAGGAAAAAGCGGGGAGAAAACTTCCCTTCCTAATGTTCAATAAAATCTAGTTTCTCTCATGCTTTTTGGAAACTTATTACAAAAAGAGGGGTGTAATTTTAATTCAGCTCCTGCACATTATCAACAAGGAGATGACTGGATAAATACCTATGTTCTTATTTCAATGTCATGCTATTCACACGCAAAAGAGGGAAGCAGTCAACTCTCTAATCTGTTATGAAACCATAACATACATTTGAGAACTATAACCTTCCCAACAACTGTCTGATTCAATACATGTAAGTATTATGACAGTATCAATGTCAGAACTTCACCAGCCAATGGCTGGACATACATGCCTGATTATGAAGAAAGAGTGGGAGAGAAACAGACAGACAGGCAGACAGAAACCCTACACACATCTCAAACCAGACAATACCTAAAGACATCAACTATAACATACAAATAGCCCTAAACTGATCACAAGTATGCATCACCTTGCCTAGATTCTACCACTGCTTAGAACTCTAGACTTGTGAGAGAATACAAACTTGATCCCTTCTCCTCAGAGAAACAAACAACAAATCCATTTCTCCCGAACCGTTCGGCAAAACCATTACCAAATTCATGAAAAGAACAGCATTATATTCACTGACACCTCACTTTAATGAAAAGATTCACAAACATCTCTTGCTGGAGTGCACATCAGAGAAAACATCTGTTGTTGTTGTTCTTCTTCTTCTACTTTCAGTTCTTACCACGTCCAGACTTTTCACACGAGTTCAATTTGACACAGACAAAGCCAGGCTCAAGCCAGCCAGCTTCATGCAGGAACAATAACGAAAGCATCTACTTCCAAGCACATCAGGAGTTCAGGACAGTCTCCCATTACATACATACATTAACAGTGTCCTTACAGTCAATGTGACAGACAGGAAGGGAGGTGGGGGTAGGGAGGGGGGGGGGGGGGGGTTGTGAAGGAACTGAAGACCAGTGTGAGGGAGTGGAGAAGGAACAAGAAGATAAATATGGAGGACATATGACATGAAAACTGAGACAGACAGAAAGTGAGAAAGAGAAAGGCTGGGGAAGAGGACACTATCACAGAACATGTGCACACATGTACTGGTAAGTCTGCTCACATGTGTGTACTTGCACTGCAAATGCATGCACTACGAGCTCTGTGGTGTGGTGTGTGTGTGTGTGTGTGTGTGTGTGTGTGTGTGCACGCGCTTGCGTGCATGTGTGATGTGGTTTGGTGTGGTGTGGTGTGCGTGTGTGTGTGAATGTGTCTTTGTATCTGTGTGCGCACACAGTCACATGCAGGTGTCAGGAGAAAGCGTATGTGTGTGTATGTTTTGCAAACACAATGAGATATGCGTCTGCTCACTAACAGGAAGCAAAGCACACATGAGTGAGTGTGTAAAAGACTGATGTGGACCAGCAGTGGAAATGGTGTGTGTACATGTACGTGTGGAAAAGCCACACCTATGCACATCACAAACGCCTGGAATGTCAACAACTGGATTAAACAGCAATACATATATTAACTTGATCAAACTGAATAACCCACATCTCACAACTTACAAAATACCCAGGGGACGGGAGGGGGGGGGGATGTTGGGGGAAGGGGATATATTAGTCTCCAACTGATGATTATCATGAAGTAAACGAAAACATATTAAGGTACCTAACATGAAGTAAACAGTCTGCAGTAAGATTAACTTTCATTAAAGAGCATCAATATCTATGTTCCTCTCAAATATGACAGTGCTGGTCCAAACCTATTTTTTAAAATGTGTTAAATGAATATATTATTTAGATTTTTTCTGTAGCTGCTGTTTGGATTTTTTTCAAAATCAAGTTTGTAATGGTGGCTTTACGACATCCAACAGTTCACATTTTTTGTCCGACAGATAGACAAAGGCAAACACACACAAACTGTGACAAAAAGATAAAAAAAACAAGTAAAAATAATGTTTTAAAAGGCAACAACATGAAGGAACAGTAAAACAACAATCTGAGAAATTCTACTCAATGCTCCTGGCAATGTGAAATTTACTCCGACAACAACAACAAACAAAAAGGATAGCAGTGAGAGCAAATACTGTCCATGAATAAAATTTCAGCAACCCCGCTTTTCTATCCCTTACATTTTCTTCCTACTTCTCACCCTCGAACATGGCCATGACTTCTCTACATTCATTTTCCCAACTCCAGAACCAAAGTTCCATCTTCAGAAAAAGCTTCAAAAAAACTACTAAACAATAATACACAGCAAAGTGATCCCCCCCCCCCACCCCCCCCACCCCCATCCCCTGCCCCCCACTTTCCCCCTCCTTTAAATGCTGTATCCTTTTCATAAATACAATAAAAACAGTGAAAATCAAGGTCAAGGAAAAATGGGGAGGGTACAAGGATAAAGACTGAACAGAAAAGACAGGGACAAAATATGCAAGAGAAAAAAGTGGGACAAAAAAAAAAAAAAAAAAAAAAAAAATCCAAGAGGAAGAAAAACTGTGAGGGAAGGAGAGGAACGGACTGAATGGGGGGAAGGAAAAAAAAAAAGGAGAGACAGAGAGAGAGAAGGAAATCTCTCAGTAAGTTCTGCACAGTGTCTATTACTTTGGAAAAGACTAAACATTATCTGCAAATATTTGGCCATGACCTAAGATGAAAATTTATTTTAAAACATTCTAAGGCAACAACAACAACAAAAAAAGAGATACATATATATATATATTCCACTAAATCCACTAGACACAGGGGCTTATCACAAAGCCTTATTTTGTTCACAAAAGCCTGCACAACTACAAGTCAAAAATAATTCCTTCACACAATTTTCAGATTCACTACCACTGAGTACCAGAAAAATGCGTTAAAATTCTTATCTTTTAATCGCCTCACAGAACTGTGCACAACAATTAAACACAAAGAAATGACAAGAAGCAAAAACAAAATGCATGAATGGCATTTTATATCAATGCACCTGCAGTCTACAAATGGCAAGAAACAAGAGCAATCTATATTGCTGTCTATATTCCAAGCTATAGAAACATGCTACACAACACTACTTTCT
This sequence comes from Babylonia areolata, assembly GCF_041734735.1. Lineage (NCBI taxonomy): Eukaryota > Metazoa > Mollusca > Gastropoda > Neogastropoda > Buccinidae > Babylonia > Babylonia areolata. The sequence goes on along the minus strand of NC_134878.1, from coordinate 11,959,555 downwards.
CTATGCTCCAAGCAACAAAAACCAATCATATACATAATCAAAGATGTATTCAGGCTGAAACTGGTTACAATATCAATACCAAAGCATGCGTTTAGGTAAACTGTATGTTAAAATCAAACAGTGTATAAGACACAGAATTGGAAGCTCTTACAGACAGATACTCAAAATGACTACAAAATTTCATATTCCACAAGGTTTACTGAAAGTCAGGAGAAAAGTATAAAAAAAAAGAAAAAGAAGTAAATTCAACAGTCAGAAAAAGCATGCAGAAGAAAAATACAATATGTTCTGCTAAAACCTATCATTTTTGCTGACCCATCACGAAAACACTTCCAAACTCATCATGATTTTTGTTAACTGTCTTCAACAAAGGAATCACTGGAACATCTTAAAATTATCATTTTTCTATCTGTATCAATATATGCATCTATCTATCTGTGTGTATGTGTGTGTGTGTGTGTGTGTGTGTGTGTGTGTGTGTGTGTGTGTGTGTGTGTGTGTGTGTGTATCAATATTAACAGATATATCTCTGTATCTATCTCTCTATATCTACATATCTATATAAATCTGAAATGGGGAAAGGGTCTTTATATTCTCCCCATACAGTAAAGTGGGGTTTTTTGGGGTTTTTTTTCTTTCTTTCTTTTTTTTTTCTCTCTCTCCTTTGAATCGGAGGTTGTATTCAAACTTCATCACGGTCAACAGTGCCATTCTATTCACTATACACAATTTCAATGCTGGACCCGTCTTACTTTAGAATATAAAAGAGCAAAAAGGCCAATACTAAACATGCAAGAAAGTCTCTCCAACAACACATCTTGACATTCCACACAAAGCGGTTGACAAATACGTATTAATAACACTGTACTGCTTAAGTACAAAACACCACTTGCTGACAGAGCAGACATTATCAACTAAAAAACAACAACAAGAACTAGTCAACACAGTCTAGCTACTCTACACTCTTCAGTTGTCATGCATATTGTTCACAATCACAGCCACCATCACAAGCTTTTATAACTATGCTTTGCAAAGCTTTGCAGTTTTGAAACAAAAACTATGCTTTGCAAAGGGTCACAGTTTTGAACAAAATTATGCCTTGCAAATGTTAGCATTAAAAAAAACACATAAAAACCTGTATGCTTGGCAGAAGCTAATATTCTTCCAAACTAAGCTTTACAAAGCTGTCAACAAACGTTCTGAAAACTTTCCTGAATCAACTAATGAAGTTTCGAATTCAGTTCAATTTGCACTTTATAAAATTCAACCACAATCTCAAAACAACAACAAAATGAGTCAGAGTGAAAACAGCTGTCTGCTAAATCTTATCAACCGTATCTCAAATAATAAAAGGAGCTATACATGTATCCAAATGTCCTATTGTTTCTACACTGTGATCAATTATAAACCATATAACAGAGCATAAAATCAGTGTTGCATTTGTTTTTGCAATATGTGAATGGATGGAGGAATTTGAAGAATAAATAATCATGGACGGTTCAGCATATTTTAAATCGAATTCATACAGGTGTGCTGGAGGAATAACAAACAGAACAGAATACATAAGGCAGGGTCATCAGTGATAGGTAAGAGAACACAACTGAGAGGAAACTTTTTTATTATTATTATTATTAATGGTGTGGGTTGATAGGGAAAATAATGAAAGGGATACTGAAAAATATATACAAATAAGTATGCTTCTTCAAAATTTTCACATCCCTCCCAATCACTACCCTAACCCTTTATCAATGTAAAAACAAAACACTTCTCCCCTTTTCCCCATAAACCAGCTACCACGAGAATACAAACCAACATTAAATCATTAACAATCTTAAAATTACTCAACAAACAAACAAATCCTTCACAAGTTGGACAAACCAACCTATAAACATTCTATCACAATAATTACATTACACATCCCAGAGGCGGTGAGGGGGTGTCACTTATTCATTAAAATGTATCACAGTTATCTCGTTTCATGACAAACATGATGCACCATCATAGCAGCAACAGGGGAGACAAGGCCTAATGCAGGAATATCCACAAGCACAAACAAGAGTGCGATACTTGTACGCATTCCTTTAGACAATTACTTATCACTTTTCCCAGGACCATCAAATAAAAATTTTTTTTAAAAATCAACTATGATAATCATAAAAGAAGCATAACCAAACTCAACAAAATCATCCGAGCCAGGCAAAAGAAATGAACGTAATTTCTAAGATTTTTTTTTTCTTTTTAATCAATGCAACTCAGAATGCAAACAAAAATATAATCCTATGCTTCATTCCTCCAATTATGATAAATAAAAAGAAATAAACGGAGGAAGTAAAGAATGATCATATAACGATACCATAACAGTCCCTTTCATCAAGTCAGTTTGGAAAACTAAGAATACAAAAACAAATTTAAACTAGAAAATATATGGAATACAAACGAAACGCATAAAGAGAAACAAAAGGAGGAGAGATTGATTCAAAGAAAGAAAGAAGGAAGAATACAAGACGAAAAAAAATAACAGTAAGTTAAAAAAAAATATATATATACTTCCCCTCCAAACCCAAAATAAATTATCAAAAAGAACCAAGGAATAATAAACAAATCTGCTTTTATGAGCAACATAAAGACAAAGAAAATAATATAATCATAACCAACTAAAAAGAAAAAAAAAAAAAGCACCACTACATCCCTCAACCCATTATTAGAAATTTGAAGAATAAATAATCATGGATGAGTTCACCGTTAAGGGGGAGCAACTAGCAGACAAGGGAAGTAAGCACGTTGGACATGTACCTGAATAGAGGCAGAGTGGTTGGGAATGCCTGAAGATATAGAAACGAGTACTGTAAGTGAGAGGAAAAAAACACATTCAAGTCAGCAAATATCACATCATCCTTCTTCTCCTGCAATCACAACTGTGGCATGTATTAGTTCAAGGCATACAAACTATACTAAATATTTTTTTTTTTACTGAATGTAAATGGCAAAATTACCAGATATGAAAGAAAAAAAAATGATTGTAATACACAAATCAATCTTTTCTTTCGTCAACAAGCAACAGAAATTCAAGTTGTATAGGACAAATATGCAGACATTTAGTTTCATCAATTACTCCATTAAATTAATTCTTTATAAATTATTCTTTAACCATTGAAAAAATATATATACATATCAATCATATCTGACTTCAATAGTAATGGCTATTTAAAAAGTAATGTCAAAACTGGTTTTAACATAAAACTGCAATGCTTACATCAGAAATTAAAACTAAAAACCATCATAAACACTTCTGTCATATAGTCATTAATCATATTCATACACACACACACACACACACTTCTCTGTGTATGTGTGGGAGAGATATGTTTGTATTCCAGTTATTATCTCACATAATTTAGACTCATTTTTTCCAAAACATAAAATTGCTTACATTATGAGGTGCAACAAATCCAGATTTGCCATATCCAGTTCCAAACAAAAAAGTACACCACAAAGCATAAAGCTATTTCTTCTTCTTTCATTTTTTTTTTTTTTTTTCAATCCACTTTGTGTTGTTTTTCTGTTGAGAAGTTGCTAGATTTGCTTTCTGCTGTCCATTACAAAATAATTTCCTCACACACACACACACACAAAGAAATGACTGACAGGAGGACATGAAATATAGGAAGAGTAGAAATCAAGCAATGTCACATATTGCTCTATATTTTTATATCTTTTTACAAAATCTTATCAGTTCAAATGAGATACTTTCTAACAAGATCATTTAGGGAAAAAAAAGTTAACATCACACACACACACACACACACACACATTCTATTTCATACACTTATCTCATTTACACCCACACACGCACCCACACACTGTCAAATGGTGAAAGCAAAACAGATCAAGAGGAGCTACACACTGACCTGCTATCACAGTGTTGATGCACTCATACAGCAGCGACATGGCCGATGTACTGAAACACACGCATACACGCTCACTGCATATCCATTGAGGAAAGAAAGCTTAAACCCAAGTGACAGGAGAGAAACTTCCCACTGAGGATGAGATAAAAAAAAAATTGTAAAAAGCAGTTAGGAGCAAGAACCCACAATGATTTCTGTACAAATGAAAGCGCCATCCTTTTAACATGAACTGGCAGTCATTCTTGCAAAACTAAACGCATGAACATTCCTACATACACAGACAGACTCATATACACAAACTGGACACACATACACCAAAAATACTTCAAAGCTCAAACACACACACACACTCCACATAAAATATCATTCACAGATCCACGCACTAGCATACATTAAGAGCACATGCATTCGTTCATATACTCGTGTGTACACAAGTGCCCGTGCATGCATGAACTCACGCACACAAACACCTCAAAATGTTACCTGTGTATGAGGTTGGTCAGTGGTTCAATCAACTTCTTGCCTAGCCTGGGCTCCAGGGGTGTCAATGCTCCAAACTGATGGAGACAAAAAAATCCACACATAAAAACTGTCAGTAACAAAAACAGAACTGCCGAGTCTAATAAAACTGACAAATTGAGAAAGTCTGTAAAAAAGACAACAAAAAAACAACAACTGTAGGTTGTCAAATAAGACTCACTTTGGTGAGAGGTGTCGACGTTTCTGACTCAAGTCTGCCTTCAGGGACCATGACTCAGTGGAAATGACAGTGGAGGGAAGGGCAAGACCCGGGAGAAGTTTTTAGTATTACTGAGCAGAAAAAGCAAAGACGGGCAGAGATGTCAGCACAGATCAGGTTACGGACATCTAGAGAAATGGTTCAGCGGTCTGTAGAAGAAGAAAGGTCTTGAGCAGCCTGTGGGGGTGGAAGAAAAAAGCGTTGTAGCAGTGGTAGTCAGCAGCAGTAGTGGTAGCAGCAACAGCAGCAGCAGCAGCAGTAGTGGCAGTAGTAGTAGTAACATAAATGACAACAGCGATACTAGTTAAGAAAACTGAAGTGAAAGGACATATATAAAAGGGTGGGGGAGAAAGGAAAAAAGGGAGGAAGGAGGAGGAACAGAGAGGCCAAAGAGGAAGAAAGAAACCAGTCTGATTTCACAACCAACAGTTTCTCCTTCCTTATGACCATTTTTTTTATCATCATTACAAAGTTATCTCCAGTAAGAAGACATCGTTACAAAACATCTGCATCGAAGTGTGTGACAAAACAGCATTAAACGACACTAAGGCAGCAGTCAGCAAAACAGACTGACAATTACCAAGTGGCTTTCCACCTCTTCAGTCCCACAACACATCCACGCATGATTCAGACTGACTGATTCCAGTCTTCTTCTAAAGACCTGGGCAAGTTCATAAGAGTCATTTTAACAGTAAATCACTTGGCACAGTAGTTTTCTACACAACAGGAATTAGACCCCCACCAGAGTCTGCAAAGCACCAGTGAGTCACAGTATAGTATTGGTAATTATAAGTGCCATAGGGGCTGTGACTAGCGGAAGAATGTTCAATAGGTTGCGAGTCTGCAAAATTCAACAGGCTACTTTGGCTAGAAAACTAAACTGGCACTGATGCAAAGTGGGTGAACATGTGAACAGAACAGAGATACAGTTTGTGCACACACTACACTCTCATATATACATGTACGGTGTGTCACACACTCTATATACAGAGGGTATCGATGATTGTTCATGGATGGAAAGAGAAATGGCCTGTCATGTCATGTCATACAATACTGTGCTGTGGTGTGTGGCATCTACAAGTTTGAGAGTCTGTATTTTATACTGTATAATGTATGAAAAACCAAAGCGCATACATACACACATGTGCATAGTGTGTGAGCAAATGTGTGTCTGTCATGTGAAGATGTATGTCTACCATTGTTTCTGTTATGCATGTGTGGGTGTATGTGTGAATGTGTGTCGTGATATTTTACATTCATTCGCTTAATTATCACCATTGTTGTCTTATTTATTTATTTATTTTTTATTATTATCATTTTATTAGTATTACTATTATTATTACTACTACCTTTTTCTATATTATAATTATTATTTATTTATTTATTTACTTATTTATGTAAGCTTATCTATTATTTATTCCCCCCCCCCCTTTTTTTCTTTTTTTTTTTCTCAAGGCCTGACTAAGCGCGTTGGGTTACGCAGATGTGGTGTAGCGTATATGGTTTGTCCGAGCGCAGTGACGCCTCCTTGAGCAACTGAAACTGAAACTGAAACTCATGTGTCAGTGTAAAACAAAAACAATTGTGTATTTCACCTCAGCATGTACGAGGCCATACATCTCAGCATTACAATGACTGAGCTCACAAACGTGTGGCCAACAAACTGCACCAAGACCACAACCCTGCACACTCCACCAGACCATTGAGACGAGACACTGACCAGCTTGATGATCTTGATGAGGACCCAGTTGTTGGTGGAGGTGGTCATCAGCTTGAAGAAGAGCGGGGCCAGGGACAGGTAGTTCTTGGGGTTCTTCCGGGCCAGCTCGCAGATCACGTTCACCACCGCTGACTGCACACCTGCCAGGGCACAACACCACTCCTCAAGCAGACAGGCTTCACCAGCAATTCACCATCACTTGCCAAGAGCCATTTCCTCTACTCTCTACACTGGTACATAGACACGAATTCTATAGTCATCCATATTATGGCTTCAAGCCCAGGGATGACACAGGTCCTCACCAGTCTTTAAAAGACTGTTTCAGTCAAGACCTTCAAGGAACTCAGCAACCCCAAAACAACAAAAATAAAAAACAGTGATTCGGCACACTTTGCAAACAGAGTTCTCACCACATCTGAGTCTGCAGAAGGTTAGTAAACAGATAGAGGAAGATCCTCAAAATGTAGGCGATTCAACTGTCTCTCACACACACACACACACACACACACACACACACACACACAAATAAATTGGCACATACACACACACATGCGTAAGCACACACACACACACACACACATCAGCACAACCACTAACACAATGATAATCTATTCCTTTACCAGGATCTGGATCCTCCAGCTTCTCCTTGAGGCGTGGAAAAGCAGGTCGCAAGGCTTCAGGAAACTGCAGGAACACCTTGTACATGATCAGAACTGCCTTCTTACGCAGGTACGGCTTGGACGATGAGATCTGTCATAGAGAAAGCAGACAGTTCAATATGGGGTAGATTTCAATTTTCAGTTGTTTCACTCTGACTGTGAGGTTCAACAGAACCGCCTTCTTACACAGGTACAGCCTGGATGATGAGATCTGTCATGGAGAAAGCAGACAGTTCAATATGGGGTAGATTTCAATTTTCAATCTGACTGTGGATTCATACAGAACTGCCTTCTTACATACACAAGTATGGCTTGGACGATGAGATCTGTCATGTTCAATATGAGAAATATTTCAGCTTTCATAATACCTATTATCTCCAAACAGAGAAATTCATTTGTGGTGTGTGTTGCACACCCAATACACAAGAATCATAATCATTCAATATGAATACATAAAAGATATAAAATGTTTAAATGCTGAGTCGACATCAACCTCACATACAATAATCACAATCATACATAAGCAACAATCACAGTAAGAGAAGAGACATAAGACATAATACAACACAGACATACCATTAAAAACAAGGCCCAAAACAGTATTTTGATTTAACACAAGGAAAAAATGCACGCACGCATGCCCCCCCAACCCACCCACCCCAAACACACACACCGTCTTGTTTTATCACAAATGGGAGCACAGACACACACCAGAACTGTTTAAATCATCACTGTTTAACTTGTTTGTTGACAGGCTCAGATGTTCTGAACCTTGAAACAACTTGAGTATGACTAAAAGTAAATTCATGCACTTACTTGGATAGATTTACTGACTGGCTCATGGCTAAAAAATGATATAGAACTTAGAAGTTTTAGAACCTAATCTATCAGGAAATCTTTATTCACTCAATGCATTCCACAGCAAACACAACATGCACAGAATATCATTAGATTATTAATAATGATTCATATTATTAGCATTAATGGCTGCCCTCACCTCCATTATCACAATACACCCATGAAAAAAATTTCTGCAATTATCAATATGCTCGGACAAATGCAGAAATCACAAACTACCAGTGACATCTTGGACAAAGATAATTTCAGGATCTAACAACTTTGAAACATGGGCAGGCACAGTTATTATGAATGTGGGCAATCTGCCCCAATGAGAAGGAAAGGAGATGGTTCACGTTTCTGATGGAAAAAAAAAAAAAAAAAAGAGAAGAGACATGCCTCTCTGGGGAATACTGAAAGGTTTCCGGAGTATTCCCACAGACATGAACAAACTCGTTACTTTTTTTTTTCCAGGCCTTTTCAGTATCAGACTCAAAAAATTTCATTCCAAACACAAAAGCCAAAAACTGAACCAAAATTTCATCTGCTCCACCGCTTATGAGAGAAATGACAGATATCCTGTTATCAACATTCATTTTTAATCACCTGGAAATAAATGGATCTCTCTCTTTTTTTTTGTTTTTTTTTTCAAGGCTTTTCCAGACTTCCATGACTCTATACCACAAACCCTGGGTTTCCCCGGCAGCACTGACCAGTGTCATTATGTCGTTGGCCAGGTCACGGGCGAGATCTGCAGTGATGAAGCAGGCCAGTCCACTCAGAGCAACGCCAGCGTCATACATGTTGACGCTGCTCATGTCCTGAAACATGCCCACACAGCACAACGCCATTCAGTGTCTGTGTGTCACTGATCATCATCATCAGTTTCTTTCCGTGTGCATGCGTGTGCTCTATTCATCAAGAAAATTCTTTAAAATCTAACAGTATCAATCTTATGGGTTTTTTTTTTAAACAGCTATTCAATTTATGAACAAAGATATAGAAAAAAAAAAATTTAAAAACAGTACACACAAAATGTATACTATGTCTACAATTATTAGAATACACACAAACATGAAAAGTGAAGCTAACATGCACATGTACCCCAATCCCCCTCACCTTCCTCTCCCACTCCGCCCTACCACGCCCACACACACACTCACTCAGTGACTCGTGCATGCCTACTGGTACCAGTCTAACCATACACATGCAAATGCATGTTCACACGCACACACACACACACACACACACACACACACACACACACACAGAGTGATCCACCCATTTCTTAACCTGTCTTGTTCTTCTTATTTTTTTCAAGTCCATCAAAGAAAGAACTCAGGAAAGTAAATGTTGCCACTCTCAAATAAATTCAGAAATACTTTCTTTTTTTTTTTTCTTACAGGCTGCAAGTTCAACTTCATACAACTGGATTCTAACAGGTATTGTATGTGAATCTCAAAGTGCCGGGTTTTTTTTATGATAAAGAATGATACAAAATATCATGATTATCAAATGTTACTGAGGCCTCAAAACAAAAACAAAAAAAAGAGTAGGGTTGATACTGCCTTAGAAACTATACCAAACAGGTAAATCAAGCCCAGTAAATCAAAATCAGGATTTAAAAAATTGTTTGCCACAATCATGGTGTAAAAGGGCAGAGCGACCTATCATTTGAAAACTAATTCCCTTAAAACGACAGATGTTACAATCTCTAAACTGAACTGAGAACTTGTCGAAAATATATAACTAACACCACAGCTGCAGCAAATTGTACGGTCAGAGTAACACGATTTCCTTGATAATAAAACATTCCTGTCCCAGTTGTTGTTGTTGTATGATCTTCCTTTTCAACAAAACTAATTGAGACTGGGATAACCTACTGATACAGAGCAGATTTAAATAGATTCACTTTCCCTTTCAAATAAAAAGTTTTCAACACTCAAGTTGTGTGAACATGTAGACCACTGACTGTCAACAACTATACACTACAAGAAAATTGTGAAATTTAACATTCTGAAGTCCAAATCACTGGCTATATACAATATATATACTGTAGTAAAATTAAACAGTAATTCATATATTGATTTTCTTTTCTTTTTCAAATATAGGTCGTTTTGTTCTTATTGGTTATTCAAAATAATTCATAACATTTTTGTTTCTTTTCAATACAAATGAAAAACAAATTTTAACAAAAACCCTATGACATAAAAAAATAAAAGAGTTGGAGAGTTGGGGCTTCTTTATTTTTAATTAGGATACCACAAACTGACATTACCTACAATGAATTTGGGAAGAAAAAAAAACTGTCTGCAATCATTCAATCAAACCTGCATAATTCTTGTTGCAATTTCCAGACATATTATTTTTCGATACAAATAAAGAAACAAACTTAAAGAACAAATAATAAATAAAATTCAAATAAGGAACCCAAGTCATTATGATGCCATTTCTATTAAATCTATGCTACTTTTTAGAGTTGCCCGCTTTCATATCCATTTTCCATTTTATTTTCATAGACTAATTCAGGATGCATTAAGATAATTGGGTATCCAGAATGAAGTAAATATTACTGATGTTTCATGATCAATGTAAATTCTAACAAGAGGCAAAGCCTTCAAGACTCACTTGTGCTTCACGCTTTATCCTGTAAAGGAATCATTAGGAGGGGAAAAAAGAGATTTTAAGAATGGCTGAAAAGTGCTCTGTATTAAATATGATGGATAAGCTTGGGAGAAGAAAAAAGAAAAGAAAAGAAAAAAAAAAAATGTTTAAGATGAGAAAGATCAGTTTAAAGCAAATTAAGTCCCCTAGCATTAATTACAGAGTAATTTCCCTTTTTTACTATCTGCACCAAACGTTTGCAAAGTAAATAAAACTTCCATGCTTAGCAAAAGAAGTTCCTGTTTGAACAAAAAATGATAATAATGACTGCTCTTGTTGTTGTGTCAGAATATCAGATCAAAGATCCAAGTTTAGAGAATACAAAAAAATATAAATATAACAGTAAATGTAGTTTGCATATAATTAGGCTTCATTTTTTATTTTTTTTTGCCCATCCCAGAGGTGCAATAGGAGGAGTTTGTATTATACTCCATGTTTGGTGTTAAATATACTTACCATGTCAAACTGATGCAAACTAGGCCTATTGGTTTGCTCTGCTTGGCCAAATTTCGCGCGGCTAACAGTGAAAAGACGGGCCCACCCGCTCTCAGCCAATCAAACGCCTCTAAAAACTATAAGCGTTTAATCATTCCGTTCAGCTAACCTATACTTTAAAACGTTAGCAGAGTGGGACAAATTGGCCCGCCGCTGCCCCCTCGAGGTTTCCACGGCGTACACCTTCGACTTAATTTTTTTGCCCATCCCAGAGGTGCAATATTGTTTTGAACAAGATGACTGGAAGAACTGAATTTTACCTTTTTTTATGCCTAATTTGGTGTCAACTGACAAAGTATTTGCAGAGAAAATGTCAATGTTAAAGTTTACTACGGACACACAGACACACACACACACACACACAACCAAACACCGGGTTAAAACATAGACTCACTTTGTTTACACAAGTGAGTCAAAAATAAAGTTGCCTTTATTGCAATGGTAACCCCATCCCTAACTTCAAACAGACACCAAGTAAGTTTAATTTCGAACATTTTTAGTAACAACAATTGTCTTGAGTTCAAAAACATCCATTTTTGAAACCATATGTTACTGTGTTGATTTATATCATACAACAGGAAACTAAATGAGTCAGAGAGACAGCAAGAGAAATATTAAAAAGATGTATACAAAATAGAAAAAGAAAAGCAAAATACTATTACTTTTTCCAATGAGACAGATTCTTTTTCTTTTTTTTCTAAAAAAAAAAAAAAGGTACTGTTTCTTTTTGGAAAGAGTAACAGTGCTTCATTGTTTCACAGACCAAAAGTTTCTTTTAGTAGAAGCATAATTTCATTATTTCTGCTTTTATTCTGTCAATGAAACAGCAAAAAAACAAACATGCCATGTCGACCTTGGGTATGGCGAGTAAAGCTGTTAGCATCCCTTGACTGCCTTCGGAATGTAGTACTCAGGTCCCTAGTGATGTCAAAGATGACAACATCAAAAGAAGAGAAATAACTCCAGAGGGAAAACTGAAAATTTACATAGTTTGATCTGGAGTGGTATAAATTATAAGTATCTCCTGATCCTCTTCTCAGTTTTTGGCTGATTGATCTGGATAGTGATTACTTGAAAAACCACTTTATATACTTTTCCCCTTTTTTTTAGTCTTGGGCAGTCATGGGGATTTATTATAATGATGTAAATTACAAAATAGTAATTATGTTACGACAAAATACAAAAACAAGCAAATGCACAATCACATCATGCACACATGCTGTATGGTGCAGTGCTTGTGCATGCCATCTTGTTCACACGCACGCTCACGCACGCACGCACACACACACACACACACACATACACACACGCGCGCGCGCACACACACACACATACACACGCACACACACACGCGTGCACGCACGCATGCACACATACACACACACACACACACAGACACACACATACACACACACACACAGAGCATATACTCTCTTATTCATTCCCACTCTTGCTCAAAGCCTGAAAGAAAAATATCAAACACTGTTTCAAACAAACACATGCACAAACTCAAACATTCGGATGTAGATCATTTCCCCCTGTCTTTATCTCTTCTTACAAACAAATAAAAAATGAAAAGGGATCAATAACTGAATAAGTGTTGCTACAACAAAAACAAAAAAAAGCAAAATATTTTTAAAAAGAATATATCTGCAACAGCTGGCAAATATTTAATGATTTATCATGAAAGTCTGCCACACGAGCTGCTAAAAAAAAAAAAAGTTTAGTTGGCAGTTCTAATATCTCAGCTATAAGAAGAAAAAATCAAGCATGCCTCATTCACTTGTTGTTGACAATAAAATATATTTGTCCCACAAAGAAATTTTCTTCTTTTATATTTCTTTCTTCTTTTCTTTTTTCTTATTGATTCAGAAAGGGTGTTCTTGTTTTCAACTGATTTATCTTCGATTGCCGAAGAACTGAACTGGGGAAATATTATCTGAATGTACTGTAAATCACTTTCAACATAACATATCTGTAAAGCTTTCTTTGATTTCAGTACTGATCAAGTGTATGTGCTTACAGTTACACTGATGTGGAGAGTCTAAAGTTATTAAAGTGAAGATAACATGCAAAAACTGATGGCAAAACGGCTAAACTGAAAACAGTGAAAAGGTTCACTGATTTTTACTGGCAAACTTTCCACTACCACAAACTGAATGAGATACATTTAGAAGATGTTTACAAACTAAGTCTCTCTCTCTCTCTCTCTCTCTCTCTCTCTCTCCTCTTTCTCCCAACCATCAACCCACCAAGCAAATGCACACGAGACCCACAGACAGAAACATCTTCTCTAGTCTGTCTGTGCATATACGTATACATATATGCCCTCTAATATAGTAATGTTACAATATATACTGGGATAACAGTCATCTGACCTTACTACAAATACCAAACCGTTGGCTGTCCTGCCAGACCCATAAACAGACACCACAAAAAGCGAAGGACCACATCAGGAGTCACCTGACTTCACTGCAATACAAATGCTAAGCTGTACAGCCAAAATTTGACAGTTGATCAGTGGTCAATAAACAAAAACTGTGGGTTTGCATTAAAAAACAAACAAACAGAAATGCACCAAAGAGAGGACATCAAATTGGCTGCACACACCGCTGTTTGCCAAATCAGCATCATCATAATTTCAGCATGCCCCCCAAGAACAAAACTGTGCAAGTTCCCATGTGGTCCTTAACTGTCTGTGGACCCTGCATAAGTACATAATATCAAAATAATATATATATATATATGTATCCATATGCTCACACTCACCCCCTTCGTGCATCACACTCCACATACACCAAACCCCACCTCAAACCTACAATTTTATTATACTTGCCTCAAAAATAAGAATTGTATTGTGAAATGTTCATTATAACTCATAAAAAGCTATATAATGAATATGAGGAAACTATCATTTGCATGAGCACCACAGTAAATAAAAAAAATATGTCAAAGTATGATAACGAGGGAGGGGGGATGGGGGGGTGGAGAGAAATAATAACACCAAATTAAAAAGAAAACCAGCCCAAACTAAAAATCCCCACAAAAGAGAAAAACACGCACAAACTAGCAATTATCAATTTCTATTATGTAAATCTAAGTCAGCATTTATCACTTAAACACCAGTAAGAGTGTCCCACAGAAAGTTAAGAAGCACCAATGGAATCATATGTTCAAATATGTCTGTACACCCAAGTTTCTTTTCTTCTGATTTCCTTTCTTTCTCCATACATACGTAAGCCACTAAGCATAGCATTCTTGATCAAGTTGTAGGGTCAAATCGTTTGAAAGGCTAAGTGGATATATATGAACAACAGACATGTCTTTTTCCGTATAAAATGAACAGAGGGGTGTAAATAAAATAAAATATATATATATATTTTTTTTTTAACTTTGCTCTCTCCCTCTCTCACCCCCTCGCCCTTTTCTGTCTCACACACACACATATGCATGCATATATGTGCGCACACACACACACACACACACACACGCACACGCACACACACACGCACACACACATTGTTGTTGTTTTGTTGTTTTTTAGGGGGGTGATGAGGGGGGTGGGTGATGGGGGAGTGCTTTAGTTACATTATTTGCAGATCAGTTTTAAGCTTCTCAACTGAACCCTCCCAACACCATAACACAACAAACATAAAAATTGAAATAAAACATGTTTTTCACAGTCAGTGCTAGACCTTCACAGACTGAACACAACTGATCTCACTGAAACTTAGGCACAAACACAAGTCAATGATGAATTAAAAAAATTAAAAAAATCCCCGTTTCATTGATTCATGATAAGTGACTCTGTCATGGCTCTTACAGAGCAAAATATCAAAAGCAAACCAAATCAATCAAAGAATCAGCACACAGTTTGAAATAAACGAGAGTAAATGTTAATGGGGGGGGAGCAAAAATGGATTATTGACAAAAGACCACTAACTGGCATTCTCAACTCAAAAAGACGGTCAAAGCAAGAGAAGGGGGGGTAGGTGGTGGTGGCTGGGAGGAGCAGAAAAGGGAACAGCTGAGCAAAGACCCCTGTCTTAACGGTCATCCCCCCTCTGGCCATGCACTTGAAAATAATGTGTGTAAGGACGTCCAGAAAAAAAAAGGTCTCAAGCTCCCAAATGTACGAAGTCTACTGACATATAATAACACATCCACCATTCACAAGCCAGGCAAACTTACTGAATTGACAAACTCCTTTAGGGACAGAAAGACATAACAGACAACAAACACAATATAGTCATTTTATATACATATATATACACAGTATGTATGAATACATACAAAATACACAATGTGAAAGCTATTCATGGGAATACAATACAGTGGTTGACTGAAGAAATGGGACTGGACAGAGTGGGTAAGAAAACAGAAATCAGAAACATATATATATATATATATATATGTATGTATGTACACACACACACACACACACACATATCAGTAATGATCTATAAAATAAAATAAAAAATGTGAATCATGTTTATATATATATATATATATTTCTAAGGTGAAACTGAAAGACAGAAACAGGGACTGACAGCAAGACAGACAGATTGACAGACACTGAAATCTCCAAGCAACTTCAACAAATGACAGGTTTCTGATGCCTTCTACTTTCCGAGTGTGCATACTATGTAAAACTATATCAAGTATGAACAGTGCACATTTATGGAAAGAGGTCCAGTACTCTGCACACGATAAACATGTACCACACAAACAAAAAAAAAGAATATTCAATCAACACATGTCAAACTACAACCTGACATGATCAATCAGCTGCAAGCAATATACAATAACAGTAACCCCACAATGGGTTAAGCAAAAAGCATTCAGTCTCTCAACCCCCTTCCCACCCCCAACCCTCACACACACATAGATGCCCAAGCTAGATTCAACATAATTTCACATGATGATAATGGAGGATAAAAATGAATGTTTAAATGTCACTTTACTATCAGTATTAGAATATCACTGTTTCAAAAATATTTCAAAATATTATAATTACGTTTTAGAAATAAATTCAAACTGAAAAACACAACAAGCAGAATAAATGTTTCCTAAAATCTGGTATCTATCAACATTATTTTACCTGCTGAAATCCCGACCCCCCTTCCCCTTCCCCTAATTTTTGTGCTGAAGAGAAGCTCATGGTCACTGTATGAGGCTCCTAAGGCAAATAGAGCCAAAGGATTCTTACATCTTGAAGCCAGACCTTCATCCGGCTCCACCTGATTTAAATACTGCTCCACATGTATTGTACAATTTCCCAGATTCCTCTCTTCAATGGGATTACCAAGTGATCCTAGCAACGCTAACAATCTTAGCAGTGCCAAGTTGGCTTTGTGTTAAGAATTTCTCTAAGCCTTTGAATTAGCACAGAGTTAAAAGACTAATGAAAAATCTTCATTCTTAAGTTAATGTAAAAACTTTTTAAAGGCAACTTAGAGATGCTATTCTCGCTCATACAACAAAACCCTTCTAGACCTTTGGTCTCTTTGGTCAAGATCTCGATGTTTTTTAACAACATTCTTGACCGTGTTTTTCCAATGTTCTCCCATTGCAGCTTAGGAGGCTGTGTTGACGTTGAGAATTTCTTTCATTTTGCTAACGAGTGTTCTGGCAGTTTCACTTGTGCAGTCTTTGTCACAGGAATTACATGATCATGTGTGATATCTGGTAAATGACTAATTTTTTTTTTAATCTAGTATTTTGTTTCTTACAACCCCAGAAAATGGAGTATGGCTGCCTACATGGCGGGGTAAAAAGGGTCATACACATAAAAGCCCACTCACGAACATATGAGTGAATGTGGGAGTCGCGGCCCATGAACGAAGAAGTTTCTTATAAAGGCAAGTCAGAAGTGCCTCCAAACAATAAAACCATACGGTTTCAAATGCCTGAACGGATTGAAAGTCCATACACACACACACATACACATAAAAAACACAACAAAAAACAACAGGATTTCAGCAGGCAAAATAACTGTTATTAAATAATGTTGTGTTTTTAGAACTTAAGTTCAGAAGCACTATAACACATTAACAATATCAAACCATTACGTTTTCATCATTATTTCACACATTACCATAAAAATGACAAATACTGTTTATGCAATAAACTAGCATGCTTCAAAAGAATAAACACTTAAATACTCAACCAAAAAACAACAAAAAAGCCAAATTAAAACACATGTACACTGAAAACAAATTATGTCTTGTGTGAAAGTGACTGATAAAGATGCAAGCAATATGTTAAAATTAGTACTAAAAGATGAAAATCTGTTAAAGAAAAAAATCAATATACTATAATCCACTGCACTGAAAGTAATACATCAAAAAGGTATTATATAAATAGCAATATAAAATAAACCTTTTTCTTTTTAAAAGAAAGAAAAGGAAAAAAACAACACAAACACACACACGGGTTAAACATAAAGTGAAAAACAGGAGAAATTTCAGGAAAATTAATCCTTACTTTTGTTTTCTCTTTTTTTCCCCCCTTTCTTTTTCCTTTATTTTATGAGCCCTCTTATGATCATCAGTATCTTCATAAACTTTTTTAAGGCATTGGTGTGCACTTTGAAAACTTCCCACAATGTCAGTCTTCAGCAAAATGACAACCAACTAGTTCCTTCCAATCATCACAACAAAGTCACTCACTCATCTCCGCCCATCCCCCAAGAGTACCAACTGACAACAAGCAACAACAAAAACTGAACAGCAACAGTGCTGACAACTTGCATTCTGCACGACTAACACCGACAGTGCTTCTTCCGAAAAAAAACTAACACAACAAACAGCACCATGCAGACTGATACAACAAGGGGCCACAAACTGGGAAAGATAACAAGACACATCCTCAGTCATCACAAACCTATATCAAACCAAAAAATAAAATAAAAATATCTAAAAAAACATACCTTTCGGATCATATTGGTTGTCAACATCAGTACGTCTGTGCCATCGTGAAAACATTGTGATGCTGCTAGGTAGCCCACCCGCTGATGCCACAAAAACATAAAGATTTACTGTTAGTTAAAATTCACTGGCCAAACACCAGCTGCAGAACAAAACAAAACAAAACAAATGAGTAACTGTTGCACTTGTAGGCACCCAAAATCCATCCCCTCCCCGAACCATAAACACATGCTTATAAAGTGTTTGCAGTCAAAGTAGGATCCAGCACAATGGGACATTGTTCTGATAATATACCAGTATTGAGTAATGATTTATCATTTATGCTGAGGATGGAATAATAATGGGTTGGGGGTTTTTTGGGGGGTTTTCTGTTGGGTTTTTTTTGTTGGTTTTTTTTTTTTTTTTACTTTTTAGTTTCTTATCCAACACATAAAAGATACTTCTGGTGTTTAAATATCTATCAAACTTTTGAGCAATTGTAACAAGACAAGACATGCGATCATTACCTTGTTTACGTGACATCAAAATGTAAATCATATTAAGCATGTCTACAAAAAGGAATGTAACTTACAGAACTTTTGGTATCTAAAAAAAATTCTGATAAACAATTAGTGAATTACCTTGAGCCAGGTCAAAGGAAAACAATTACTAAGGTTGGAGGCTAAAAGTCTGCTTTGCAACTGTCAGTGTCACTAATTCCTTTTGCCACCGAATGAAAGTTGTTTTTTTTTCTTTTTTCTTTGTTGATTCTTTCTTAAGAAATACCAAACTGCCAATATAAAGAAAGAAAAAAAATACTCCTAATTTCTCTTTGTTAAAGAGAAAAGAAGAACAAGAAGTGCAACAAAGAATAATCAAAAGGGATTCAAGCAAAGACAGTTTCAGTTTCAGTTTCTCAAAGAGGCACCACTGCATTTGGAAAATGTGTATGCTCAACACCATCGGCTGAGCAAATGCCTGACCATCAGCATAACCAAATGCGCTGGTCCAGCCTTGAGTGCATGATTTTTTTTTTTTTTTCTTGCTATGGGTTCTTTTTCAGTACGCCAAGAGTGTGCTGCACACCTCGGTTTATCCTTCATCATCTCATGCAAATATTAGACAGTTTGATTTTCCAGTCCAACTCAGCAGAAAGGGAGAGACCAGGATTCAAACCCAGACCCTCATGGGCAGACAAGCATCTTACCCATACTGCAACCTCCCTCCAAAGACAGCAAGAGAGAGAACGAATGAACAGAGAAGTGGTGGTACATAAGGAGACAGAATGCGTTTCCTCAGAAACAAGGAAACGCCTGGAAGAGGAAATTCTGTGGCCTTTCACGCCCCAGCCTTATGATGATGTCAAGTTTCAGTTTCCTCCTCTCCATTCCCACTGCCTGCATGCAAAGCATGGTGAGCTTGTGTCAAGGTCTTCAGCTTTCAGCAGATTGCTGTGGGACCTACATGGGGTGTAGTGGTGAACAGCCTCCATGACTGAGCAATTATTGCAGACTGAGTATGGCACCAAGTTAGAAGTTGGCGTTCAGATCATTTCCATGACTAAGCAATCATTGTGGTTAGTATCAGTATCAGTAGCTGAAGGAGGCGTCACTGTGTTCCGTCAAATCCATATACGCTACACCACATCTGCCAAGCAGATGCCTGACCAGCAGCGCAACCCAACGCGCTTGTGGTTAGTATAATGCTGAATTAGAAGGTGGTGTCAATGAATCAGAACATGGCACCACTGAGCACCATCAAAGTGACACAGCCATAGCAAGCCCAAAAGACTCCTGTGTGGCCTCACAGGGACTTGTTTTGATCATAAGATGGTTCTGTGGACCTTGCCAGAGCAAGTCTGCCTGTGGATGTATTCAGAGGGTTCCGGATAAGCTGTGTGGGGGCCATGCCACTGACGTACCAAAAGACAGGCAGCTCAAAAAAACAAACAAAAAAAGAGGGGAGGAGGAGAGGAAGACTCTCCACAGTGGAAGCAGCAAACAAAAAAGGGAAAGAGACATTATTTGTTCATTATCAAAAGGTTATCTCATCAACAGGTGTGGCAGCATACCTGGTGGGTTTTAAAAGGGGGGAGGTTTATCTGATCTCCCTGGTCAACATATGTGCAGACTTATATTAATGTCAGTGTTCAGTGAATTATGGAAACATACCCAGCATGCACACCCCAGAAAACAGACTATGGCTGTCTACATGGTGGGGCGATGAGGTTTATCTGATCTCCCTGGTCAACATATGTGCAGACTTATAATTAATGTCAGTGTTCAGTGAATTATGGAAATAACAACATACCCAGCATGCACACCCCAGAAAACAGACTATGGCTGTCTACATGGTGGGGCGAAAATGGTAATGGGCAAAAACAAGTAAAAGCCCACTCATACATGAGTGAACATGGTAGCTGTGTGTGTGGTGTGTGTGTATGTGTCTGTGTGTGTATGCACGCACGTGTGTGTGTATGGTGACTGTGTATCTGTAATGTGAGCAAAAGCTTCACACAGAGAGCCGAAGGCAAAAAGAAAAATGACCTGCACAAGGGAAACTTTAAATCTTATTTCAAACAATAAGCAGTTCCAGTTTTAAACTAGTTAAAGATATCCACACTCATCCCCATGCCTCTGCTAATCATGAAGGGCTTCCTATTTCTATCTGTCTCCTCAATGCCACCCCCCAACCCCCACCTCAACCTCTCACCCCTACCCCCACCCTTCCAGTGCCTGTGACACAAACACACCATCACCATCACACCATCTGCTCCTTTCCTCACCCATCAATACCTATTGCTACGCAATGCAAAAACCACTCTCATGAATTATTACTGGTTTACCAACCACCTCACTGTCTGCCCTTCCAGTATGTTCCATGGCACAGTGCCATGTTCTGCAACCTTCTGTCACTGGCACCCAAATCATTCAGGTTCATTACACTGTCTGTTGCCAGTGCCACTCACTGCTGATTAATTAAACTGATACAGAAGCAAGCTGTGTACAGATGGACTGTAGTGTAAAGCTGAGCTGGTTTACACACCTGCGAATAACACGATCAACCTCCTGTCTGCTTCCATCATTTAACATCACATTCACAAACTGCTGGCAATATTTGTATACATGTATACATGTTGGAGAACACAGGGGTTTGACTTCCAACTGATATGTCTGGTTTTGTTTTGTTTTGTTTTGACATTAGATTTTGAAGAAACATGTTGTCAGCTTACCTTGAAGGTGAACTTCGTAGAACTCATCACCTCAATAATGTTGAATGCGGCCCAACTGATATCATAGCCAAGCATTTGTAACTGAAAAAAATTCAGTGAAGTAACATTACAATGATCTATACATTGTAATTTGTGTAATTTATCTAATATAAATGAATAAACAAAACCCATGAGTAATAAAGTTGACTTGCCCATTTGCACCACTTTCTCAGAACTAAAACCTTGTTAAATTTTTAGCTTTACAAGGATGTATGTACATCATTTATATGTGCATGTTATTGAGCTTGCATAAATGTGAGACACAAAAAGGAATGAGAAGTGAGAGTCAGGTGGTCTTCTATTTTTATTTGGGATTTTTTCCCCAGGATGGCAGAAGTCACACAAAAACAACCTGAAATAGTGAAAAGCACAAAATAACTGTGAACCCCAGACAGCTTTCATTTCAAATTCCTGGTTAAATAATAGTCTTTTAGTTTTACTTTAAAGTTCCAAAATTACAAGACACAATTTGAAAAACAACAAAACCAAGACAAATAAAATAGCGCCTTTTCAAAAAATATATAATTTTAAGACTTGAGAAGAGCAAACATAAATAACTTACAGTGATATTACTCTATAGGAAAAGTTTTAAAAGACACATACATAAGCCAGTTTGTTGACAGCATTGGCTTTGATGGCAAGGTTATCCTGCTTCAGCTCCTGCTTGATCTCATCCATGCACTCTGCAATGTACTTGGCCTGCAAATAAAAGATTACATTACACAATTTCTTTTTTTCTTTTTTTTTAACTTTTTTTTTTTGCTTTCCTCTACTTTGCATATAATGCACAGAGACAATAGACAAACTGCCACATCCCCTCCCCTTCCTAACATGCAAATCAATAACACCCTGTACAAGTGCACCCATGCACACACACACACACACACACATACACAGTATACATATGCATACGCACAAGCAGATATTTTGTACATTCAACAATTTTCAATTTTAAAAAAGAAAAGTATCACACCAGGCCAGCAATGCACCTCTGAAAAGCATTGTCTAGACGTTATTCTATTTTTTTTTTAAATGACATGACAGAAAACTCTTTCTTAAACTGGTTCAAGTTAAACAACTTTTCTCATAACATGATAAAGATTCTTTAGTGCTGGAAGCTTTTGCCAGGATGACCACTTCTTGCAAGGAAACGACGCTTGAGAGTTTTATGTTATATTACATTTTGATAACAATTACAAAAGTGTGAATACCAGTATGTATTTGTATTAAATTATTAATTATTAATTTAAATTATAATTTGATAAATTGTTCCAATAATATAATCAATCCTTTATTGGTACATCAATATTGTGTACAAAGGTCTGCTGTTTTTCCTCAAAGTATAAAAAATATTCAGCGCAGAAACTGGTCAAAAGAGAAACATGCATGATATTTTGACTGTAATTAATATATATATATATATATATATATATATATATATATCATTGTCACAGCACTTGTTTCAAATGTTGCATAGTAAAGTAAGTAATCAATGAGCGGTTAATTTACAACCAATTAATTGACTGAATCAGACAGCTTGCCTATTCAATTTCC
This sequence comes from Babylonia areolata, assembly GCF_041734735.1. NCBI lineage: Eukaryota > Metazoa > Mollusca > Gastropoda > Neogastropoda > Buccinidae > Babylonia > Babylonia areolata. The sequence continues at coordinate 11,936,800 of NC_134878.1, read as the reverse complement.
ATCATAGGAAGAATCTATATAAAAAAAAAATATATAGACAGGTGGACAGTTAGGTGATTAATATTCTGACTTAATTAAACCTGACAGACTTACAGAGTGATGCATTAACAATGATTAATTTTAAAAGTATCTTCACACTTGCATGCATACTGTGCGTATGTGTGCCCCCGCGCGCATGCACATACATACACGTGTGTATATGTGTGTGTGTGTGTGTGTATGTGTGTGTGTGTTTGTGTGTGTGTGTGTGTGTCTGTGTGCGCATGTGTGTTTAAGAAAGAGAAAGAGTTGTCTGCTGTGTACATGTAGAATTTTTAACAATTACACCAGAAGTCTGTCATTCCCGTCTTTATTTTTTAAAATTTACTTATTTATTCATTAGCAATAAAACAGCATCACTGGATGGATCATGGAGTGTCAGGAGCAAGGGAAGCGAGCCTACTGGCAAACCTACGTGCACCCGCATAATCAGTCCTCTGTAGTGCATGAGTGTGCATATCATGCCCCCAGTCACTTGCCCATGGATCCCAGTAAATGTCTCTTCCCCTCAACTTATTCAACTACATCGATCCACACTAACCCCATGATTGCAGGCCCCAACTGAAACTGTGAAAGAGAACCTGGGCACACATGCTGCAGAGCCGTTAAGTTATTTTTGTTCCTTGTGTTTAAGACTGCGGTCCCAGGAGTGGCAGCTGGTATTTGATAAATAATGACACTCTTGACAGTCCTGTGCACCATCTGCTTGGCATAGGCGTCATGTCAGTGGGCAGGCAGACAGTGTAAAACACCTGGTGCAATGGAGGTCGGGGAGGGGATGGGGGTGGAGGACGCAGGGGGGGGGGGGGGGGGGGGGGCTGAATTTACTGGCTTCTCTATACTGCTATACATCCACTTTATGGGCAGGTTAACCCTTTCTGGCTCAGCTCAATAAAAGAAATTACTGTATCACAGAACTATTGCAATGCACTGCATCACTTTGTGCTGAGTTTATACTGCTTTGTAGCTGTACTGCTCTCTGCAATGTGAAAGTCTGTGCTGCTATCCTGCTGCAATGTGAGTTATGTTCTGTACAATACTGTATTTTACAGTAATTATATCGTATTATATTCACATTATTATTATTATTACATCACAATGAATACAAACAATTTATAAGTTTGTAGTATTGTTTCAAACTGCATCATCTTTCACTGTAATGCCTTATCATCTTTATTTTTTTTATTCTTTTCTTAATCAAACAAGACATATTATACATCATTTACATGTGTGCACTCTTTCCTAGACTGGCAGCATGTGACAATTGCAAAGTAATACTTCTCAGGCTGTCTGCTTCTCGTTCATTTTTACAACCAGCTATTATCAACAATGTATATCACTAGATGTTTCAGCATTTGTACAGTTAAGCCATGGGTCACCTCTATTCTAATTAAGAATTGTCAGGACATCACAAACAACAGAAAGAAACCCACTGTCAGTTGGTCAATTAAGCAAACTTCTTGTCTAGTTCTACTGACAATAAAAAGGTGGTTTCTTCTTCTTTCTGAATAACTCAATACAGGACCTACAGAATTTATCGTTGGACAACAGTGTACAGTTTTGATGGTCAACCACATTTACACATCTGATTCAGTATTGAGTACAGCTGAAAAAGTACAGACTGTTTTTATAAATATCAAAATTATATAAAATACTAGGGAAGGCAGCTGCAACACTTGCTGGCCTCACAAACCGAGTGCGGACAAACCAGAAGCTGACATTGAAGACAAAGATGGCAGTATACAATGCCTGCATCATCAGCACACTGATGACTAATGTACAGCGGCGAGACAGAGTGATAGACCGCATATGCCAGGCAGGAGAGATGGCTCTACACCTTCCATTTGAAAAGCATCTGCTGTATTCTAGGCATACCCTGGCAAGAAAGATTGTCCAAAACCAACATCCTGTCCCACGCCGACCTTCCCAGCATGTTCACTTTGTTCAGACTGCACTGGCTGGGCCATGTCTGCTGCATGGAGGATGGCCGCATCCCCAAAGACCTTCGATATGGTGAGCTGACATCTGGGAAAAGAACCAGTGGCCGCCCACAGCTGTGCTATATGGACATCTGCAAGAGACACATGAAGGTGCTCGACATGGACACCTCGTCCTGGAAGGATCTCGCAGATGAAGGTGGAGAAGTACCCATAACTAACACCTCACAACAGGGGAAGAGAAACTGTTGAATGCAGCAGCAGACAAGAAAGCACGCATAAAAGAGCACAACAGCTCCAGCAGACAAGATACGACATACAGGTGCAACCCTTGTGACAGAGACTGTCATTCCCACATTGGTTTCTACAGCCATAAGCAATGCTGCTCCAGACGAGCAGATAGCCAAGATGAACATGATGTTCACCTATGATCGACCCTGATTGACAGACGCTTACTACTACAAAATACTAGTCAAGTACCATCATTTTCACCTTTTTAGCATGTACCCCCACATCACAGTATATGGGGTTAAATAAAGATACCAGCACTGGCTGGAAAGTGAACAAAACAATCCAGTATGACACTGTGTGAAGCACACTGGTAATAAATGATCAAATCAGCTTGTGAGATCAGAATTATGAGAATAATAGTTACTGATATCGATCTAATCATTTACAGAAACTGCTCACATCCATTAGCAACTCTAACAATGTAACATTTACTATAACTATGTTACAATAGTAGCATTATGTGCAAAAAGAGGAGCAAGGAACAAAGTACAAGTTTTAACTGATCTCCATCCTGTAGCTTGAGATCATCCCTCCTACCACACACTCACGCCCCCAGGCTCTTTCCTTTATAGTTGACAGACATTATAAATTATACATTAACATTTGATTACTGATTAGCTGACAGACATCATGTATACATTAGCATAAATTGATTAAGTCCCATGCTAATTTCTATTCTTCCTAATTCATTTTACTCTCACTCATCTTTCTGCCCTTTTACTTTTAGTTTTACTGGTTTCAGATATACTTTGGATAAATCAAGCACTTCTCACATAACCACTTAGGCTTATTAACTACTAAACTAGTTTCCAATATAAAAGTTTAAAACTTTAAATAAGACTAGTAAAGAGCAACTCTGTATGCTTAATCAGCTAATGCTGTCTGTATCAATGTTTGTAATCTATTTTTGCCCAAGAAGTAACACTCACCAACACACATTATCTCTCTATATGTTTAATTCACTGAATGGTTCTGCACCATCATACCTTTCTGACCCAGTCAAAATTTACGGTCCACCCTGCCCTGGCTTGTGTTCTTTTACTAGTTTTAGTAGTTTTAAAAAATACAACCCCAAGACCACTGTTTTCAGAGGGGCACTCCTGACTGAAGATGCAACCAAAAGTCTCCTCTTGTGTATTTGTGCTGTCCCGCCTGGATTACTATAATTCCCTGCTTGTCAGTTCACCCAGCTACCTCATTGCTAGGCTTCAGAAAGTCCAGAACCATGCTGCTTGTCTTGTCTTTCGTTCCTCTAAATTTGGTCACAAGACTCACATCTCTCCTCTCCTTCATGCTTTACACCAGCTCCCAGTAAAAGAAAGAATTATTTACAATGTCATCTCTCATTGTTTCAAGTCCATTGAGGCAATTGGTCAAAAGTATCTTTTTGATCTCATTCATTCTTACATACCCTCACGCCAACTCTGCTCTTCTTCTGACAACCCCCTGCTAAGGATCCCCCCTGTTAGAACCAAAACATATAGCCAACGCAGTTTTTCATACCAAGCCTCCATTCTTTGGAATCCACTTCCTCAGCATCTCCGTTACACATCTTCACTGCAATCTTTCAAATCCAGTCTAAAGACCCACCTTTACCCCCTCCTGAATAATTTTCAACAGCTCATTCCTTTCCAGTATGAACTGAAATGACTATTAAGTATTAGTCTGTGAGTTTGAGTTTCAGAATTTGTTGGTTGTATTTTTGATTGTGTACTATTTATGATTGTGTGCTTCGACTTGTGTGCATGCGTGCGCCTGTGCTTGTGTGTGTTGGGGGATGTGTCCGTGGGGCAGGTGGGGGGAGTAAATAATTTTTAATAATGTTTAGTATCTTGTGTTCACTTTTTCCTTTTTGATATAAATTTACGTGTGTTCTATTTGTAAACAACTTGGGCTTATTTTTAAGATCAGGCATAAACGCTCATATAAATAACAATAACTTGAATAAGAATAATAATAAAGATAAGAAGAAGAATGATAATAATAATAATAACAATAATAATAATAATACTCTGTTTCACTTGTTTACCTGTGCAGTTCAAACCTGGAAGATCTTTTCTTTTTTTTCTTTTTCTTGAAATTCATTTTTAAAACATTTCATATATTGTCTTTGGGTCTGAATTAATCTGAGAGGTCTATAAAATTATCCAAATCTCAGACTCTGAGACTCACGAAAGTCAGTGAGGTTCCAGAATAACTTTCCCTAAATTCATGTCAAGGTCACTGGGAAATCTATCTGTTCAGCCTAAATACTAGTTACAGTTATATATTTTGTAACTGGTATTTGTATTTGTATTTCTTTTTATCACAACAGATATCTCTCTCTGTGTGAAATTTGGGCTGCTCTCCCCAGGGAGAGTGTGTCGCTATACTGCAGTGCCACTCCCCCCCCCCCCCCCCCCCTCTAGAATTTTGCCAGGGACAACCCTTTTGTTGCCATGGGTTCTTTATGTGTGCTAAGTGCAAGCTGCACACGGGACCTCAGTTTATCGTCTCATCTGAATGACTAGCGTCCAGACCACCACTCAAGGTCTAGTGGAGGGGGAGAAAATATCGGCGGCTGAGCCGTGATTCGAACCAGCGTGCTCAGATTCTCTCACTTCCTAGGCGGACGCGTTACCTCTCGGCCATCACTCCACTTATGGCTTTTCTTTTGTCTGTATAAAATTTCTAAGTATTCCATTATTCATTACACTGGAGACAACATAAGATCAATACAGTATACACACACACACACACACCACACACATGCTACATTAGACACATGCACGCACGCACACACACACGCACACACACGCACGCACACAATCAGATCACAATAAATGCAATGACAACTTTGTTTAATCATCTATGGCAATTGGCCATGAAAAGGTACACACACTCACACACACACAACACATTGTGATGCGCAATCTTATCTAATACAGTAATACTAATAGTAATAACTTAAATTTATCCATTCTGTATGCACTTACAATGCTATTCATTCCAAGATGTCTTTAACCTTTTCATCAGGAAGGAATTAAACTAGTGCAGTAATACAGAATACTGAATTACAAGAAAAACACTTCACTCTCTCTGTACAAACAAAACAGATGAATGTGGCATGATTTTCTTCTTCCTTTTTTCGTTACATGACAAACATCAACATGCTGATGATTCTGTCGTGGTTGATGGATGCTGGGTATTTTCACATCTCCATAACCCACCAAACACTGACATGGAATACACAACCTTTAACGTGCGTATTTGGTTTTCTGCATGCGCATACACACAAAGGGGGTTCAGGCACTAGCAGGTCTGCACTTAAGTTGACCTGGGAGATTGTAAAAATCTCCACCCTTTACCCACCAGGCACCATTACCGAGATTCATACCTGGGACCCTCAGATTAAAAGTCCAACGCTTTAGCCACTCAGCTACTGTGCCCATTTTACTGCTGCTAACATAGTTAACAGATAGTTTTGAGACTGAAGAGGTGCATTAAGACAAAAAATGCCCCATTTCTAATGACAAAAGCTTAGGCTGGGCCATTCAGACAGCCACTGGACATCAGACGGGTTCTCTATGGGTCAAAGAAAGGTAGAAATCTGGTCATCCTGCGTGAGTTAATTATAAGAAATATCACACATTTTGTTGACACACCAATGCTATTTTGATTTAAGTGATAAATGGCAACGAACAGCACAGAAATTTTTTTTGTTTTTTCAGTTCTTTCCATCCACTCCATCTATCACTTAAAAAACGCTTTTTTAGTTTTTCTTCAAAGTACAGCTGGACTGAATTATCTTTAAATTATAATGCAATATAGCAACAACTTTCATTCAAAACAAATATTCATCATTTTGTGAGCCTAACCTTTTTTTCATAATTCATGTGTAATGGTATGTGCCAATGTAATTATGAAAAATATCAATATCACTATAATATTCATAAATGCTGTATAAGTGTAACAAAGAAAAAGATACAAGGCTATGGTCTCAAAACTCATTATCTCTGTTCCCATTATTTGATTATATATGTACTCTCTCTTTTGGCTTTATGCGAGTGTGTGTGTGTGTATGTATGTGTGTGTGTGTGTGTGTGTGTGTGTGTGTGTGTGTGTGTGTGTGTGTGTGTGTGCCATTCTCTGTGTGTGCGTGTGTGCCATTGTGTGTGTGTGTGTGTGTGTGTGTGTGTGTGTGTGTGTGTGTGTGTGTGTGTGTGTGCTATCAAGTGTGAGCAAGCAAGATGGAGACTGAGACAGATCTCATTAAACTAAAGGGGAGGATGGGTTGGGTGGACGGAGGAGGGATAGGGTGGGGGAAGTGGATTGAGCGACACAGAAAAAGGTTGACTACAGGGACCACAGCCAGTAAATACATACAGCTCTCTGAAGACTAGAGCGAGAAAATGTGATATTTGCAAACTTGTACATAAATATATTTTCTCTGCATTCATGTGTATCACACATAAAGACATATATATAAATGTGTGTATGTTTGTGACTGTGTGACAGTGTGTGTGTGTGTGTGTGTGTGAAAACGATTGTGCTGTATAATTAATTTGTTGATGAATGTGCATAATGTATAGTTGCATTCTTGTAAACTTACCTGTACATAATATATATTATATACAGTGCATCATAATTGTGTGAGTATCATTGAGTGTGAGTGTCACTGTGCGAGAGTGCGCATGAATGTGATATTAGTAATTAACACATTCATACCATACCAAAAAATCTGTATTTTACCCATTTACAAAAACAAGCTGAAACAAGTGAAAGACAAGGACAAGACTGAACACTAGAACAGGCCTTAAAAAAAATTAATTATGTGGTGGCACATGCCATGACAAGGCCTGTCAGTGATACTAGTACTGTAACAGAATCAAAGACTTGACTTTAAAAAGTGTACGGGTGCTTTCTACTGAGCAATCAGTTTATAAATTATACCTAAACCCCTCCCCTTTTTTTTTAAAAAAAAAGAAGAAAAGTCAAAAAAGAAAAGTCAATGTTTTGTCATTTTTTTGGCTTTCCTTTCTCAAAATCACAGTCAGTGACTGAGTGAGTCACACACACAAATATAAATAAAAATTACAGAAGAAAAAAATGATTTATACATATATAAAGTTCTTTGAAATCAGTTTTTAGATTTTCATTATCATTATCTGTACTTGTGCAGCTGATTCTACAAATAAAAAAAAAATTTTAATCTAAAAAATTCACTGCATGCAGCGAATGAACACTGGTGATAATGACAGAGCTTGTATAATCACAATATAATGTGTGTTTTTTTGTTTGTGTTTTTTTTTGTTTTTGTTTTTTGTTGTTTTTTTTGCTGCCCCATCATCTGCACAGTTTCAGTGGCATTACTCCCATGCCACTCATTTAGATTTCCCCCATACAAGGCCACACCTGGGTTCATCCGTCACAGTTCCAGTGTCGGCAGTCCGCTAGGAACCATCAATGCTAGGTCGCCAGGCCACACACCAGAGGAGACCCTGCACTGCTGCCAAGTCACTTCAGTGATGTTCAGTGGTGCCTGTTCTGATTCAACGTACTTAGGACACCACTTACTAAGCGACACGACAATAATGGATTTGCTGCAGAGCCAGACTGAGTGAGCGTCCCTCCCACAGTGGAGACCACCACCACGTCCCTCAAACAACAGGCCCCCATGAATCTGCCGACACAGACGACGCTGACAGGACTCACTCCGAGCCCAGAAGTGGAGGGGTATCGAAACTGAGGTCACCATGAGAGCAGGGCATGAAAGGCCACAGACTTTGAGACTGTTTTGTTTATACTGATCATGATGAAGGAGGAGGATGACGATGGCAATGTCAATGTAGGTATGTAGGTGCATTTTGGTTTGGGACTGCGTGACAAGGCTGTACTCTATGCTTTCTGTCATAATGATATCCCGACATTAACCAGGCCCGAGAGATACAGACACTTGCTGTGTTGGTCAGGTAATTAGAGCAACACACCCAAAGACGCATTCTTGAAGTGGATGACACTCGACTGTGTGGTCCCAGTCTCCCCATTTAAGCCCACAGCACACTCAACTCTAGGTAGGAGCCGGCATCAGGCTGAAAACCCCACCTCTGCTGGGATTCGAACCCGCGTCCTCCCAGCCGTCAGACCACAACGCTAACCACTTCACCACGGCAGCTAGTGTCTAATGGTTCTTCTTCTTCTTGTCTTTTTTTTTTCTTTTTTTTCTTTTTTAAAGGGTTTGGCGTAGGGTGGGAGTAAAAAATTATTTAATATATTAATGGTAAAGTACGTATTGATTTGATAGTTTTTGATCACTGTCGAAAAATGTATCCATGTAAAAATGCATTTTACCGTGTGGTTTTGTTCCGTTTTGTTTAGCTTTTTGCTGTTGTTCTCTAGTGCGCAAATTCATTACACAACTTAAAAATTGAATTCTAAGTTTAAGGATGTGCCAATATTTATTTTTATTTGGTATCTTTAGCCTTCCATACTGTCGCCATTTCACGGTCTTCCTCGCCGGTCAAAACGCCGATGTGTTAAGAAACAAATGCAGAATAACTTCACTGGGTGTCCTTCAACCAGTATATCGCTCACTGTCCAAGCGTAAAGATGAGACAGTCACGAGCACGACATAATTAACAGCACACAGGCGAGTCAGGTGCGAAGAGATAGTGACTGAATGCGAAAGCTGAACAGGTTTACCTCATTTTCCTTATGGTTGCGGATGCCTCGGACAAGATCCTGCAGATTCTTGTCTAGCACACGCTCCAAGGTTCCCTTCACCTTCTTTAGTGCCATGATGTAGATCCTTAGAACCACATGTGTGGCGAATTCACAGTAAGCAGAAAATTACTTGACACCTAGGTCTCTCCCACCATTCAACATGGCTTCCGCCTCTTTAGGTCATGTGACCTGACGCGTAAACAGCTTCCGATAAAGGGAAGCAATGATATAGTTACTGAAACTAAATGTTCATGGGTTGCTTCCCTCATATCATGGAACGTTGACTGGTGAAGCGGTGTGTGTGTGTGTGTGTGTGTGTGTGTGTGTGTGTGTGTGTGTGTGTGTGTGTGTGAGTGGGTGTGTGCGAGTGGGTGTTGGGAAGGAAATGGGAAGGAAAAGGCTTTCATTTTGTGACCGTCTGTGCACAGGAGTTTAACGAACGTCGGTTGACATTGGTAACTGACCATTATGTGTTTGAGGCAACGCCCCCTTGAACTGAAACTAAAATCGAGTCTGCATGCCACGAACACTGGGCCGTTCATTTTGCTAACTATTCTTTAAATATTTAAGTTATATAAAGAAGTGTGTGTGTGTGTGTGTGTGTGTGTGTGTGTGTGTGTGTGTGTGTGTGTGTGTGTGCGCGCGCGCGCGCGCACGCGCGCGCCGGCGCGCGCTCACTTTGGGGGAAGGGTTTGTTGTTGTTTTTCTTTTGCAGGGAGGAGGGGGGTTCAGTTTGCGTGGTTGCATGGAGGTAGGGGAAGGGGAAGTGGCGGGGGGTCGAAACGATTTACTTTCGCATCCGAACTACTTTATTTATCTATTCATTCTTTTTTCTTTTCTTTTTTAATTTACTTTTTCATTATGATTTATTTATCTATCTATTTATTTGTTTGTTTATTAATCTATCTACTTATTTGTTTATTTGCTTATCTATTTGTCATTTTATTTATTCATTTCTTTTTCTTTCTTTTTTTCATTTAATTTTATATTCATTATAACCAACAGCTCACACCGGCAAAGCGCAGTATATCTCACAAACACACGCACGTACGCACGGCGCGGCACGCGCGCAAACACACACACACACACACACACACACACTGAAAGTTGTTAACAAATGAATAAATGCATCGCCTACTTTGAATTTTGCATCAAACTCAGTAAACTTCCAAACACAATCACGATAAGGTATATTATGCTTGACTGCTCCTTTTGTGGATCACGTCACCGTGATAAAAGACTGAAGAAGAATCAAAACAAAAGCGGGAAAACAAAAAAAACAAAAAACAAAAAAAAAACAAAAAAACAGACAATGGGAATCCAACCAGTTGGCGTTGAAGACAATAACGGCATAACTGACAACACGGACCGAGTCAGTTTCAAATCACATGAGAAGACAGTAAGCCTACATCTTCAGTTACAATACTGTGACAAGCAGATTTGCCCTTTATACCACACTGATTCGTATCAGTTAGGAATAGTGGCCTACCATGGTGTGCCGATGGCTCATCTGTTTGGACATTTTGTGTGATCAGTGTATAGGTAACTGGTCACGTTTGCAACTGCTGAGATACAAGAAGCAAATTTTTATTGTGCGACTGAGTCATTAAAAAAGCAATGTTATGGTGGGTGTTTTAATCAAAGCCACTGTGTTGTGCTCTGTGTGTGTGTGTGTGTGTGTGTGTCTGTCCGAGTCTGTGTCCGTGAGTGTGTCTGTGTGACGCGCGCGCGTGCGTGTGTGTGTTTGTCTGTGTCCGTGTCCGTGTCCACGAATGCCGGCCTCTGAATGTGTGTGTGTGTGTGTGTGTGTGTGTGTGTGTGTGTGTGTGTGTGTGTGTGTGTGTGTGTGTGTGACAGAGAGAGAGAGAGAGAGAGAGAGAGAGAGAGAGAGAGATTTCAGTGATGAAAAGTATAAACTTTTAATAAGACTGGTGACATTCTCGTCCGTTAGGGATTCACCGCAAAGCAAAAAAAACAACAAACAAAAACAAAAACAAACAAACAAACAAACAAACACACACACAAACAACAACAACAAAAAACAAAACAAAACAAAAAAACACAGTCAGGGAAGAAAATACCGCGTACAAAGTCAAAACCCACAGCGTATGACACATATCCTGCCCAGTACACGGCTTTCACATCCAAATCAGAAATCATCACACGTAACACTCGTTCACTCTGTGCTGACC
>NC_134878.1:11898139-11920639 GCF_041734735.1 Babylonia areolata | reverse complement strand
GAACTGACGGCAGTGGCCGGTTAAACTAAAGGCACCCGCGCGGCCGGGGAAAAAAACTCCATCTTCTGCATGAATCACCTGGTCCACTGATATGCAGCCTTATATTTATACTAACCGAATCAGGCGTTTTTATTATTCAGTTATCTGGTTTAATTTAGCCATCTTCAACAGGCCGAAGTGTTCAGTCAGAATCCTTCCCTTCGTTCATGGCGGGACGGTGGAGACACTAGTGGCTTTTCTTCGCTGGTCGTAATGGTAGTATGCTCGGACATGATATCCTGTGTGTTGTCTCTCCGTAACAGTTTTTATTTTCTCTTCCCAAATCAGTGTCTGTCCCCACGCCACCCCCTTGCATTGAAACTATTGAAAGTTATATTGTCTTTCGATGAAACGGCGTAACTTCGTGATACCCTCACAAAGCCAGCTTCTTTCCAGTTGACGCCGTCAAGTATAGTGTGATTCACATTAAGTCAAAGTGTAGCTTTTGTTAAAAAGGGCTGAAAAGGCAAACAAGTGAATTCAGACATTGTGCTTTAACCTTTCTTAGACTGCATTTGAAAATTTAACATAATTATCCCCATGTGTTGTCTGACCATGTGCTGACCAACAACGATGACATCGACAAAGGACATTCCAGTTTGGCGCACTGCACAATTTATTCGTGTGTTAAAGGAAGCGTTGAGCTTTTATGCAAAACCCCAACGCGAATCTGAGTAAGTTTGATTTCATTTGGTTGTTAACTTGTTGTGTGTGTGTGTGTCTTTGAAGGTGATTTTTCAGTTAAGTCAATGCTGTCCGTTTTAAAATTGTCACTGAGAAACAGTGAATGAGCAAAGTCTTTGTTACATACTTTATAAGCAGGTTTTAGACATCTTTGTTATGAAGTTACTGAAGAAAGTGACATGCCTTGTCAAAGCCTGAAGCAGTCATATAAAAAGGATTGGTCTGTAAAACTTAATTATGACTCTTTTTACAAGGAAAAAAAGGATTTTGTCATGCACAATTGTCACAATATTCCACTTGATTTCTAATGTAAAAGATTTTTTTTTTACCCCAGCCTTCTTTTTTTCCAAAAAAAGTAGTCCTTATCCCCCAATATCCATATAGGAGATCATGGTTCATGTAAGGGGCATAAGCCAGCACACAAAATAATTATTGTCCTTTTTCATGAAGGATCCAGATTTCTTGCTCAGGACTTAGACACACTTTGACTTTGTGGCTATTCATGTGCGCACACACACAAAATAGACAGACAAAAAACAAAAATGTGTTCAACAAATTGCAGCTTCAAAGCCTGAATTTGCCAGATTGCTGAAAAGGGACAGGAAAAAAAGCTAAAAGCATTCTGCTCATTGTGCTATTGTACTATTGTACTTGGCATATTGTCGATGGGGGAAAACAGCAACTGTGATGCACGCAAAAGATAACAAAGAAATTGCCACGAAGTTTATTAAAATTGAGAAAAATATGGTAATTATGATGATAATATGGATACTTATATAACGCCTTTCCTCTAAACTGAGTAAGCGCTTTTACAAACAGAATCATTTGCACAACAGGCTGCCGACCTGGGTATAGCCGACTGACAGCTGCCACTGGGCGCTCATCATTCGTTTCCTGCGTCATTCATTCAAGTTTCAGTCAGTCACACACACACACACAAAAACACAGAAAGAGTCATACAGATATGTGACATTTTTTACGTGTATGATCATTTTGATTATTTACCCTGCCGTGTAGGCAGCCATATTCAGTTTTCAGAGGTGTGTCTGCTGGATATGTTCTTGTTTCCATAACCCACTGAACGCTGACATGGATTACAGGATCTTTAGCGTGCGTATTTGATCTGCGTGCATCTACACACGAAGGGGGCTCAGGCACTAACAGGTCTGCACGTATGTTGACCTGTGCCTTTTACAAACTTGATGAATTTGAGTTTTCAACCATTTTTCAGCAGTTAATAATTCATTTTTGACTCACTTGTGTAAACAAAGTGAGTCTATGTTTTGACCCGGTGTTCGGTTGTCTGTGTGTGTGTGTGTGTGTGTGTGTGTGTGTGTGTGTGTGTGTCCATGGTAAACTTAACATTGACATTTTCTCTGCAAATACTTTGTCAGTTGACACCAAATTAGGCATAAAAATACAGACCTGTATCTAATGGTAAAAATCAGTTCATATTGAAATTGATTTCTCAATCGATCAAAATTAATGAGAAATTGTCCACTACAGATAATATAAATTGCTCAAGGGGTGGTATTACTGTTGCAAGTATATCTCAGCGACTACAAAACAGGCTGAACAAAACTGATTTAGAATTTTGAGCTGCCAAAGTTGGTGTAATAACATACTGACAGAGAGATTGTGACAGCTACAGACACAGTTACAGTGCTCGCGTGCGTGTGCGTGTGCATGTGCGTGTGTGTGTGTGTGTGAGTGTTTTATGTTTATTGTATAAGGGAGGAAAGCGCCCAACAAGTATCCATTATTATTATTATTATTATTAGAAACAGAAAATGACACTGTAAACAGAAAAAAAAACCCTACACACACAAAAGAAAGACAGAGCAAATACTAAACATGTACGTCTTGTATTATAAGCCTACACATGAATAAATGAATAAATAATGATCGATACATAAATGAACTAGCAAATTATATAGATAAATCAAAACATGTTGTTTCTAATCTGTGCTGGGGAAGCAGTCCAGTATGGTTGAATGCCACCTTCCCTTTCTGACAGTTCTCTCTTATTAGCAGTGCTGTCAGCTTTCCTCTAGACCTAATGAAGCATCTCAGTGATACACATATTTTTTTTACACAAAGAGCAACTTTCACCAGGTGCAGTTAACAACTTTCACAAAGTCATGTTTCAGTTTGTGTATCTATAGATGTATTCTGTCTTAAAGTTAGAATAGAACTCCATTTTTTGCTTTTGCATTCACTGTTTTCTTTTTAATCAAAACTGTTAAATTAAGTTAAATTTTTAGATAAAAATGACAACAGTTTTGCCATTTCAGATTTGTATAGATGAAAAGAGAGATATATATGTATATATGTATGCTTATGTGTTGATCTTTTCTGTTTTCCCCCCACAGACAAGCTCTGAAACTGGATGCGTTCCTTGAGGAGTTGGATGAAGATTTTGCCACCCGACTTCTCAACACAAAATCAAGATTTTGGCAGGTGACTTGTGTTCAGGCTGCAGCAACACACAACAACTGGTTGATCGCCAGGGTTTTGTTGAAAAAAGGTAAGTGATAGGGAGGGAAATTTTGAACATACAAATAATCCCTGCAGCTGTGTGCTCGTGTACCTGTGAGTGTGTGTGTGCGTACTTCCACATGAGAGAGGAAGAAACATCAAATATAACTTGAGTTTAACTTGATTTATTTGAATCTTTTGTACAATGTTCTATTGTATCATTCATGTAAAACACACCAGGTTGTGCTCCACAGGGAGGATGCATTGTTGTTGGTTGGAGCAAGGAGAATTGATCATTGATCCATGAAAATACTCATTAATTCACAGGCCGGCCTTGGCATCCCAAAATCACCTTAACCTTGTGAAACAGTCATGCAATGATTGATAAAAATGCCAGAACTCTGGACACGTGAAGAGGAGAGATTGACATGAACAACAGGCTATAACTGTTTTATACCACTGCATGTTTGTCAAGCTTGCTGATGTTATGTTGTAGCAGTCAGTTCCAGCTACTAATGAAAAACGAGTCCAAAAATACCACATAAATAGACCTGCATCAACTCAGTTCCGAGATATAGGTATTTGAAATTTGCCACTATTTTTTCAGGTCGCGGCCTGCAAAATTGGCGAAAAATGGACATGTCGGAATAATGTGTGTAGCATATTTTTTTGTATACTTTTGGAACCTCCGAGTCCAAAAATACCACAAAAAATGACCTTCATCAACTCAGTTCCGACATATCTCCATTTGAAATTTGGCACTATTTTGTCAGGTCGCGGCCTGCAAAATTGGCGAAAAATGGACATGTCGGAATAATGTGTGTAGCACATCTTTCTGTATAGTTTTGGACCTCCTGAGTCCAAAACTACCACATAAATAGACCTGCATCATCTCAGTTCCGAGATATCCGCATTTGAAGTTTTGCACTATTTTGTCAGGTCGCGGCCTGCAAAATTGGCGAAAAAAGGACATGTCGGAATAATGTGTGTACCTCATCTTTCTGTATAGTTTTAGACCTCCCAAGTCCAAAAATGCCACATAAATAGATCTGCATCAACTCAGTTCCGAGATATCGGCATTTGAAATTTGGCACTATTTAGTCAGGTCGCGGCCTGCAAAATTGGCGAAAAATGGACATGTCGGAATAATGTGTGTACCACATTTTTCTGTATAGTTTTGGACCTCCCGAGTGCAAAAATACCACAAAAAAAGACCTACATCAATTCAGTTCCGAGATATCGGCATTTAAAATTTGGCACTATTTTGTCAGGTCGCAGTCTGCAAAATTGGCGAAAAATGGACATGTCGGAATAATGTGTGTAGCACATCTTTCTGTATAGTTTTGGACCTCCCGAATCCAAAAATACCACATAAATAGACCTACATCAACTCAGTTCCGAGATATCGCCATTTAAAATTTGGCACTATTTTGTCAGGTCGCGGCCCGCAAAATTGGCCAAAAATGGACATATCGGAATAATGTGTGCAGCACATCTTTCTGTATAGTTTTGGACCTCCTGAGTCCAAAAATACCACATAAATAGACCTGCATCATCTGAGTTCAGAGATATCAGCATTTGAAATTTGGCACTATTTTGTCAGGTCATGGCTTGCAAAATTGGCGAAAAATGGACATGTCGGAATAATGTGTGTAGCACATCTTTCTGTATAGTTTTGGACCTCCCGAGTCCAAAAATACCACAAAAATAGACCTCCATCAACTCAGTTCCGAGATATCGGCATTTGAAATTTTACATTTTTTTGTCAAGTCGCAGCCTACAAAATTGGAGAAAAAAGGACGTGTCGTAATAATGTGTGTAGCACATCTTTCTGTATAGTTTTGGACCTCCCGAGGCCAAAAATACCACAAAAATAGACCTGCATCAACTCAGTTCCAAGATATCGGCATTTGAAATTCGGCACTATTTTGTCAGGTCGCAGTCTCCAAAATTGGCGAAAAATGGACATGTCGGAAAAATGTGTGCAGCACATCTTTCTGTATAGTTTTGGACCTCCTGAGTCCAAAAATACCACATAAATAGACCTGCATTATCTGAGTTCAGAGATATCGGCATTTCAAATTTGACACTATTTTGTCAAAATTGGAGAAAAAAGGACGTGTCGTAATAATGTGTGTAGCACATCTTTCTGTATAGTTTTGGACCTCGCGAGGCCAAAAATACCACTTAAATAGACCTGCATCAACTCAGTTCAGAGATATCGGCATTTGAAATTTTGCATTTTTTTGTCAGGTCGCGGCCTGCAAAATTATCGAAAAATGGACATGTCGGAATAATGTGTGTAGCACATCTTTCTATATAGTTTTGGACCTTCCGAGTCCAAAAATACCGCATATATAGTCGTCCATCATCTCAGTTTGGAGATATCGGCATTTGAAATTTGGCACTATTTTGTCAGGTCGCGGCCTACAAAATTGGCGAAAAATGGACATGTCGAAATAATGTGTGTAGCACATCTTTCTGTATAGTTTTGGACCTCCCGAGTCCAAAAATACCACAAAAATAGACCTGCATCAACTCAGTTCCGAGATATCCGCATTTGAAATTTGGCACTATTTTGTCAGGTCGCAGCCTGCAAAATTGGCGAAAAATGGACATGTCGGAATAATGTGTGTAGCACATCTTTCTGTATAGTTTTGGACCTCCCGAGTCCAAAAATACCACATAAATAGTCCTGTATCATCTCAGTTTGGAGATATCGGCATTTGAAATTTGGCACTATTTTGTCAGGTCGCGGCCTCCAAAATTGGCGAAAAAAGGACATGTCGGAATAATGTGTGCAGCACATCTTTCTGTATAGTTTTGGACCTCCCGAGTCCAAAAATACCACACAAATAGACCTCCATCAACTCAGTTCCGAGATATCGGCATTTGAAATTATACATTTCTTTGTCACGTCGCGGCCTGCAAAATTATCGAAAAATGGACATGTCGGAATAATGTGTGTAGCACATCTTTCTGTATAGTTTTAGACCTCCCAAGTCCAAAAATGCCACATAAATAGACCTGCATCAACTCAGTTCCGAGATATCGGCATTTGAAATTTGGCACTATTTAGTCAGGTCGCGGCCTGCAAAATTGGCGAAAAATGGACATGTCGGAATAATGTGTGTACCACATTTTTCTGTATAGTTTTGGACCTCACGAGTGCAAAAATACTACAAAAAAAGACCTACATCAACTCAGTTCCGAGACATCGCCATTTGAAATTTGGCACTATTTTGTCAGGTCGCGGCCTCCAAAATTGGCGAAAAAAGGACATACCAGAATAATGTGTGTAGCACATCTTTCTACATAGTTTTGGACCTCCCGAGTCCAAAAATACCACTTAAATAGACCTGCATCAACTCAGTTCCGAGATATCGGCATTTGAAATTTTGCATTTTTTTGTCTCCAAAATTATCGAAAAATGGACATATCGGAATAATGTTTGTAGCACATCTTTCGTATAGTTTTGGACCTCCCGAATCCAAAAATACCACACAAATAGACCTACATCAACTCAGTTCCGAGATATCGCCATTTGAAATTTAGCACTATTTAATCAGGTCGCGGACTGCAAAATTGGCGAAAAATGGACATGTCGGAATAATGTGTGTAGCACATCTTTCTGTATAGTTTTGGACCTCCCGAGTCCAAAAATACCACTTAAATAGACCTGCATCAACTCAGTTCAGAGATATCGGCATTTGAAATTTTGCATTTTTTTGTCAGGTCGCGGCCTGCAAAATTATCGAAAAATGGACATGTCGGAATAATGTGTGTAGCACATCTTTCTATATAGTTTTGGACCATCCGAGTCCAAAAATACCGCATAAATAGTCGTGCATCATCTCAGTTTGGAGATATCAGCATTTGAAATTTGGCACTATTTTGTCAGGTCGCGGCCTACAAAATTGGCGAAAAATGGACATGTCGAAATAATGGGTGTAGCACATCTTTCTGTATTGTCTTGGACCTCCTGAGTCCAAAAATACCACATAAATAGACCTGCATCATCTGAGTTCAGACATATCGGCATTTGAAATTTTGCATTTTTTTGTCAGGTCGCGGCCTGCAAAATTATCGAAAAATGGACATGTCGGAATAATGTGTGTAGCACATCTTTCTATATAGTTTTGGACCATCCGAGTCCAAAAATACCGCATAAATAGTCGTGCATCATCTCAGTTTGGAGATATCAGCATTTGAAATTTGGCACTATTTTGTCAGGTCGCGGCCTACAAAATTGGCGAAAAATGGACATGTCGAAATAATGTGTGTAGCACATCTTTCTGTATAGTTTTGGACCTCCCGAGTCCAAAAATACCACAAAAATAGACCTGCATCAACTCAGTTCCGAGATATCCGCATTTGAAATTTGGCACTATTTTGTCAGGTCGCAGTCTGCAAAATTGGCGAAAAATGGACATGTCGGAATAATGTGTGCAGCACATCTTTCTGTATAGTCTTGGACCTCCTGAGTCCAAAAATACCACATAAATAGACCTGCATCATCTGAGTTCAGACATATCGGCATTTGAAATTAGGCACTATTTTGTCAGGTCTCGGCCTGCAAAATTGGCGAAAAATGGACATGTCGGAATAATGTGTGTAGCACATCTTTCTGTATAGTTTTGGACCTCCCGAGTCCAAAAATACCACAAAAATAGACCTGCATCAACTCAGTTCCGAGATATCCGCATTTGAATTTTGGCACTATTTTGTCAGGTCGCGGTCTTCAAATTGGCGAAAAAAGGAGATGTCGGAATAATGTGTGTAGCACATCTTTCTGTATAGTTTTGGACCTCCCGAGTCCAAAAATACCACACAAATAGACCTGCATCAACTCAGTTCCGACATATCGGCATTTGAAATTATGCATTTTTTTTTCAGGTCGCGGCCTGCAAAATTATCGAAAAATGGACATGTCGGAATAATGTGTGTAGCACATCTTTCTGTATAGTTTTGGACCTCCCGAGTCCAACAATACCACATAAATAGTCCTGTATCATCTCAGTTTGGAGATATCGGCATTTGAAATTTGGCACTATTTTGTCAGGTCGCGGCCTCCAAAATTGGCGAAAAAAGGACATGTCGGAATAATGTGTGCAGCACATCTTTCTGTATAGTTTTGGACCTCCCGAGTCCAAAAATACCACTCAAATAGACCTGCATCAACTCAGTTCCGAGATATCGGCATTTGAAATTTTGCATTTTTTTGTCAGGTCGCGGCCAACAAAATTGGCGAAAAAAGGACATTTCGGAATAATGTGTGTAGCACATCTTTCTGTATAGTTTTGGACCTCCCGAGTCCAAAAGTACCACACAAATAGACCTGCATCAACTCAGTTCCGAGATATCCGCATTTAAATTTTAGCACTATTTTGTGAGGTCGTTGCCTGTAAAATTGGCGAAAAATGGACATGTCGGAATAATGTTTCCAGCAGATTTTTCTGTATAGTTTTGGACCCCCGAGTCCAAAAATGCCACAAAAATAGACCTGCATCAACTCAGTTCCGAGATATCCACATTTAAATTTTAGCACTATTTTTGTGAGGTCGTTGCCTGCAAAATTGGCGAAAAATGGACATGTCGGAATAATGGGTGTAGCACATTTTTCTGTGTAGTTTTGGACCTCCCGAGTCCAAAAATACCACATAAATAATCGTGCATCAACTCAGTTCCGAGATATCCGCATTTAAATTTTAGCACTATTTTGTGAGGTCGTTGCCTGGAAAATTGGCGAAAAATAGAGATGTCGGAATAATGTGTCCAGCACTTTTTTCTGTATAGTTTTGGACCCCCGAGTCCAAAAATACCACAAAAATAGACCTGCATCAACTCAGTTCCGAGATATCCACATTTGAATTTTGGCACTATTTTGCCAGGTCACGGCCTGCAAAATTGGCGAAAAATGTACATGTCGGAATAATGGGTGTAGCACATCTTTCTGTATAGTTTTGGACCTCCCGAGTCCAAAAATACCACATAAATAATGCTGCATCATCTCAGTTTAGAGATATCGGCATTTGAAATTTGGCACAATTTTGTCATGTCGCGGCCTGCAAAACTGGCGAAAAATAGACATGTCGGAATAATGTGTGTAGCACATTTTTCTGTATAGTTTTGGACCTCCCAAGTCCAAAAATACCACATAAATAGACCTACATCAACTCAGTTCCGAGATATCGGCATTTGAAATTGGTAATTTTTTTGTCAGGTCACGGCCTGCAAAATTATCGAAAAATGGACATGTCGGAATAATGTGTGTAGCACATCTTTCTGTATAGTTTTGGACCTCCCGAGTCCAAAAATACCACATAAATAGTCCTGCATCATCTCAGTTTGGAGATATCGCCATTTGAAATTTGGCACTATTTTGCCAGGTCACGGCCTGCAAAATTGGCGAAAAATGGACATGTCGGAATAATGGGTGTAGCACATCTTTCTGTATAGTTTTGGACCTCCCGAGTCCAAAAATACCACATAAATAATCCTGCATCATCTCAGTTTAGAGATATCGGCATTTGAAATTTGGCACTATTTTGTCATGTCGCGGCCTGCAAAACTGGCGAAAAATAGACATGTCGGAATAATGTGTCCAGCACATCTTTCTGTATAGTTTTGGACCTCCCGAGTCCAAAAATACCACAAAAATAGACCTGCATCGACTCAGTTCCGAGATAACCGCATTTGAATTTTGGCACTATTTTGCCAGGTCACGGCCTGCAAAATTGGTGAAAAATGGACATGTCGGAATAATGGGTGTAGCACATCCTTCTGTATAGTTTTGGACCTCCCGAGTCCAAAAATACCACATAAATGGTCCTGCATCATCTCAGTTTAGAGATATCGGCATTTGAAATTTTGCACTATTTTGTCAGGTCGTGGCCTGCAAAATTGGCGAAAAATAGACATGTCGGAATAATGTGTCCAGCACATCTTTCTATATAGTTTTGGACCTCCCGAGTCCAAAAATACTACATAAATAGTCCTGCATCATCTCAGTTCCGAGATATCTGCATTTAAAGTTTGGCACTATTTTTTCAGGTCGTGGCCTGCAAAATTGGCGAAAAATGGACATGTTGGAATAATGTGTGTAGCACATCTTTCTGTATAGTTTTTGGACCTCCCGAGTCCAAAAATACCACAAAAATAGACCTGCATCAACTCAGTTCCGAGATATCCGCATTTGAAGTTTGGCACTATTTTGCCAGGTCGCGGCCTGCAAAATTGGCGAAAAATGGACATGTCGGAATAATGTGTGTAGCACATCTTTCTGTATAGTTTTGGACCTCCCGAGTCCAAAAATACCACATAAATAGTCCTGCATCATCTCAGTTCAGAGATATCGGCATTTGAAATTTGGCAATATTTTGTCAGGTCGCGGCCTCCAAATTGGCGAAGAAAGGACATGTCGGAATGATGTGTGTAGCACATCTTTCTGTATAGTTTTGGACCTCCCGAGTCCAAAAATTCGACTTAAATAGACCTGCATCAACTCTGTTCCGAGATATCGGCATTTGAAATTTTGCATCTTTTTGTCAGGTCGCGGCCTGCAAAATTATCGAAAAATGGACATATCGGAATAATGTGTGTAGCACATCTTTCTGTATAGTTTTGGACCTCCCGAGTCCAAAAATACCACACAAATAGACCTACATCAACTCAGTTCCGAGATATCGCCATTTGAAATTTGGCACTATTTTGTCAGGTCGCGGCCTGCAAAATTGGCGATAAATGGACCTGTCGGAATGATGTGTGTAGCACATCTTTCTGTATAGGTTTGGACCTCCCGAGTCCAAAAATACCACATAAATAGACCTGCATCAACTCAGTATCGAGATATCGGCATTTGAAATTTGTCATTTTTTTGTCAGGTCGCGGCCTGCAAAATTGGCGAAAAATGGACATGTCGGAATAATGTGTGTAGCACATCTTTCTGTATAGTTTTGGACCTCCCGAGTCCAAAAATACCACACAAATAGACCTGCATCAACTCAGTTCCGAGATATCCGCATTTGAAGTTTGGCACTATTTTGTCAGGTCGCGGCCTGCAAAATTGGCGAAAAATGGACATGTCGGAATAATGTGTGTAGCACATCTTTCTGTATAGTTTTGGACCTCCCGAGTCCAAAAATACCACATAAATAGTCCTACATCATCTCAGTTCCGAGATATCCGCATTTGAAGCTTTACACTATTTTTTCAGGTCATGGCCTGGAAAATTAGCGAAAAATGGACATTTCGGAATAATGTGTGTAGCACATCTTTCTGTATAGTTTTGGACCTCCCGAGTCCAGAAATACCACAAAAATAGACGTGCATCAACTCAGTTCCGTGATATCCGCATTTGAAGTTTGGCACTATTTTGTCAGGTCGTGGCCTGCAAAATTGGCGAAAAATGGACATGTCGGAATAATGTGTGTAGCACATCTTTCTGTATAGTTTTGGACCTCCCGAGTCCAAAAATACCACAAAAATAGACCTGCATCAACTCAGTTCCGAGATATCGCCATTTGAAATTTGGCACTATTTTGTCAGGTCGCGGCCTGCAAAATTGGCGAAAAACGGACATGTCGGAATAATGTGTGTAGCACATCTTTCTGTATAGTTTTGGACCTCCCGAGTCCACAAATACTACATAAATAGACCTGCATCAACTCAGTTCCGAGATATGGGCATTTGAAATTTGCCATTTTTTTCTCAGGTCGCGGCCTGCAAAATTATCGAAAAATGGACATGTCGGAATAATGTGTGTAGCACATCTTTCTGTATAGTTTTGGACCTCCCGAGTCCAAAAATACCACAAAAATAGACCTGCATCAACTCAGTTCCGAGATATCCGCATTTGAAGTTTGGCACTATTTTGTCAGGTCGCGGCCTGCAAAATTGGCGAAAAATGGACATGTCGGAATAATGTGTGTAGCACATCTTTCTGTATAGTTTTGGACCTCCCGAGTCCAAAAATACCACAAAAATAGACCTGCATCAACTCAGTTCCGAGATATCCGCATTTGAAATTTGGCACTATTTTGTCAGGTCGCGGCCTGCAAAATTGGCGAAAAATGGACATGTCGGAATAATGTGTGTAGCACATCTTTCTGTATAGTTTTGGACCTCCCGAGTCCAAAAATACCACAAAAATAGACCTGCATCAACTCAGTTCCGAGATATCCGTTCTTCCTCTGATAGTGGACTTCTCAGGGTACCTCACGTCAGAAGTAAGACCAACGGACACAAATCATTCTCTTTTCAATCGCCAAAGACGTGGACAAGCTTCCTGATAACCTCTGTCATTCTGACTCCTTCGCCTCTTTCAATTCTGGTCTGAAAACTCACCTCTTCACTCAGCAATAAGTTCGGATGTGGCAGATCCACTTCTTTGCATGTTGTTTGCTTGCCTATTGCATGTGTATTGGTGTGTATCTATATGTTTGAATACATATGTGTGTGTGTGTGTGTGTGTGTGGAGGTTAGGTGCTATGTACATATGTATGTTAAAATGTATGTATGTATGCAGTGTGTGTGTGTGAGTTAGACACATTTTGGTGTGTGTGTGCGTAACATTGATGTAATTTGTTATGTAAAAAAAAGCGTTTTGTAAAGCACCGAGAGCATATTTCTGGATGGTGTGTTAGTTGAGTATCTATTATTATCATTATTATTATTATTACCATTATTGTTTGTGTGTGACAACTGTTAACATTGATGTATCAAACTGAGAATGTATACCCTCTTTAATGTGAGTTGTTCTCGTACTCATGTCTTTCGTGATGTAAATATCCCTGTTGTATTATGTATGTATCCCTGTTGTATTATGACAGCCAGCTACGCTGGACAGGACACGTTGTCCGCATGACAGACAGCAGGATCCCGAAGATGCTTTTTTATGGCCAGCTGAAGGCAGGCCACCGTGAACTTGGAAGACCCTGCAAGCGCTTCAAGGACACCTTGAAGACAAACCTCAAAGCCTGTGACATAGACATCGCTTCCTGGGAAACTGATGCCCTTGACCGCTGTCGCTGGAGGATGCTGTGCTCTAGTGGCATAAAGACTTTTGAAAACAAGAGAACGCTGGCCGTTAAGGAGAAGCGTGAGCGAAGGAAGCAGGGCTCAACTTCTGGAGACGTTTTCCCATGCAACACCTGTGGGAAGTGCTGCCCATCCAAAATCGGCCTCTTCTCCCATATGAGGACACACACCGACAGATAAGCCTGCCTGCCTACTCATCCGTCGGACCGACGGGAGACTCCATCATCATTAAGTATTATGTTCTTTTTGTTCTTTTTTGTTGTTGGTACCATTGAGGTTTGCCTGTCTTCTCAGAACATATTGGACGGGAAGTCTTTTGTTTGTGTTATTGTTTGAGATCCTCAATTCAAAGGAAAGCAGACTTTCTTAGCAAAGGAATTCGTAATGCGGTGTGGATTTTAAGACAATAAGGTGAATACTGCTGATTCTTCATTACTGTCTCTAATAAAAAATTTGCCATCAGGTGACTGTTTTTGGCGTTTGGTTTCCAGCATAGTGAAGGAGAAAGAGGGACCCTTGCCCACCTGACCTCTCTCTCTCTCTCTCTCTCTCTCTTGTGCGTTTTTTGTTTTCTTGTTTTGTGTGCATGTGTGTGTGTGTGTGTGTGTGTGTGTGTGTGTGTGTGTGTGTGTGTGTGTGTGTGTGTGTGTTTTCTTATTTTTTCTCTCTTTGTCCAGGGCTGGGTGGAAAAAAGCATGTGTACTTGCTTATCTCATTACCCTGGTGAAATAAAATTTCGTTTCGTTTCGTTTCGTTTCTCTCGTCTTTCAAAGTGAATGCGGAGTTCAATTCGACCTTTGACAGACAGAAAGATAGACACGCCTCTACCACTTTCTTCCGCTTAGGACATGGAACAACTGTTAAAAGAAATCGGAGCGAATGATATCACATTTACAGGGCCTTCAAAGTTCACAATGTCCCTTTGAAAAGCTGGGCATAACTACAAATAACCACAGGTAGTATCCAAACTATAGAAATCAGTGCCAAGTGGCTGAGTACCGGCAGTGCTTTGGGACAATGAGGCCAAAGGGCTTTATATTTTTGTCCGTCCAATACTAACTCTCGTAAACTGAAGAACACAGGGAGACAAAGCTATCATGGTGATAGCCGAGAAGGATTGAAGTGGAATGGATAAACATAAGTGAAAGTAGAACCAGCACACGAATAACTCAAGAGAGGAACGAGGCTGTTCATCTACTTTTGCACTCTGGTCAAAACAATGAACAAGATATTTGAAAAGCAAACAATTCAGGTTATAAAATCAATATTTGGGCACATACATTCCTGTCATACGGTAGGAATAAGAAAAATCAAAGTTTTAGTGTCAATAAACGTTCTGACTGCTCAAAGTAAATTCTGGTCCTATAATACTGACATACTAACAACGGAATTGAATGAGCATCGTAGAATTGAATGAGTCATTACAAAATACTATATCATAGGCGGCGTCTTGGCCAGAGCCCATTGACCTATTTTCTTATCGGCACACGAATGATACTGTGCCGGCTTTGTTCTTGTCCTTGTTGCTTATAGTCCAGCCGACCACACAGGGGCATATCGGTACTGTCAAACCATACAAATGCTCAACCGTCTCAACACAAAACTGTCACATCTACAACAACAACAAAAACACAAAAAAACCCACTAAGACAAACACAAAACACAGTTCATGACACAGGATCCCAACCATTTAGCTCCTCATGGCAAATAAGACCAGGTCATGGCTGAGGGCGCCAGCCATTCCGCTTAATTTATCATCCCCAGATTACAAAAAAATCGTAAAAAAGGGGAAAAAAACAAAAAAACAATACTTCAAAGCCAAACAAAAAATACATAAAAAGGCCATATAGGCAAATAACACTGCAGAATGGGCAGCTGGTGATAACACTGCAGAATGGGCAACTAGTGACCATCCCAGTGTTTACACCTCACTACCTAATCGCCAGAGCAAAACAGCACAGATAGACATTAGTACATCATAGACTGCGGAAAAGAGAAAATAAGTGTCAAGACTTGCTTCAGTGAAAAAAGAAAGGGGAATTGACTGGGAAGGCAGAAAAACAGTGAGGAAAGAAAAAAGGGCAGAGACAAAGTTGAAGAAAGTGACAAAGACGAAATGTAGAATTTCCAGAGGGCGGGGATGCTATTCATAATGAAAGACCCCCGGCATCCCCACGGGGGATGTGCCGGCTTTATTGAGGTCTTCGGTTGAAACCGTACTGCGTTAGTTTTTGTAACTCTTTTGTTCTGATCGGATTTTGTTGGAAATGTTCATGGGCTCCTCAGTTACAGCCTCCACAATGACAGACGCTGCATGACAGCACTCCTCAGTTACAGCCTCCACAATGACAGACGCTGCATGACAGCACTCCTCAGTTACAGCCTCCACAATGACAGACGCTGCATGACAGCGCTCCTCAGTTACAGCCTCCACAATGACAGACACTGCATGACACGCACCCGGCCGTGCAAACACTGACGCAATTATAAACGTACGCAGTCTACACACACACACACACACACATTATTTAGTCGACCGTGTGACTGATCCCAGTCCGCGGAGCTCCAGTGGATTAGGCATTCCCCTATATATCCATGATTTGGCCAATAATCCAATGGCTTACTACCATACACACTACACAACACTTCATCACAGCTGAACAACACGGCATGATCAAAGGTCAAGTACACCGGCTAACATAACAAATAAGGTATAACTGAGTTCGTTGGATAACGAATCAAAGTTGACTCCGCAGTCGGTAAGTTGGAATAGTTTGCGATCCTGTGAGAGAGTGAAAAAGACCAAAAACAACAACAAAAAACCAACAACCGCGGAACGCACTGACTCGGGAAGCTGCAAATTTGTTGCCAAGTATGGCCCGCATGTAGGGTTGGAGGTGGGAATTCACCGGTTGTCCCTTCCAGTTATATTGTATACAGCAATAACAACCAGTCTTTCGAAAGAATACTCAGTGTACGATATGTAATATTGGCTACTTGCCTACATTAGCCTGAGCTTACACACTGTACTAACTGGCCATAGTGGTAGCCTACAACTCATTGACTTTGCATCTGAAAATCGATATATTGACTAAAACTGAAAAGAAAGCCCGCGGAAAGACACAGTACATTGTGTAAACCCTACACTAAAAGACAACTACTGAGGGTCAATTTATTCTGCGTCTCTTCAGTAGCCAACGGTAATCGATAATCAAGTCATGCCGCACGTGACAAATATTCCCGGTTTCGTCAATGACGTGACATAGTCCAAACTGAACGTCTCAACGACTGTCTGTCTCCGATCACGTGACAGCACTTGTAACTGACTGCGTGTTCCCAATCAACATGTGGGGGAAAAAAATCACTGGCTTGGAACTGATGTGCCGCTGATTTCCAAAAGTTTTTTTTGGCAACATAAATAATTTTAAGACCGCTACCAAGGCCGGAGACGAAAGATGCACGGAGAATATGAGCTGTATCGGCGATTGCAGATAGTGTATGATGTAGTCAATGTCAAAATTATCCGCCGACTTTGCATCCGGTTACATGATATCTAATCGTCCGTGGTCTTGGCCATGACATATAAAGCCACCCTTGCGCCAACAGGTTGTTTAACTCCAATCAATGTGCCTGACCTATGTGTCCTGGTCAGTCAGGCTGCCTTGAGACGGAGCCAGATAGGCTACTATCCCCGGGAATGCACATTGTCCCAACCAGTGAGATAAATTATCCCTGGCAGAGTTGAGTTTAACGACCTATCGGCGTGGCGCCCTTAAGGTCAAGTTGTTAGTGGCTGTGGTCTTATCCATGGGGGTGTGATATGGTCAAGGCGTTGGTCCTGTGGTCTTGTCACGTTCGAGGAGGGTCCTTGCTGTGTTCTGGCCGCCAGCGATGTCCGTGGTCCGGCCGTGCTGTGTCCTGGCTGTGTTCGGGTTGTGGAATCCTGGTCATCATTTAGGTATACATATAGACCCCGGCCTTTCCCTTTTTATCCAGATACCGTGCGGCAGGCGTGACTGTGATGTTTGCGTCAAGTATAATCGGACGCGGGACGGTATTCCAGACCGGCTGTATTCTGGAAGAAGAAGAAGATGAATACAAGTACGTCGATCCAGTAGCAGTTTCAGCAAGAAACAGCTTTGGACGGGCTGACAGACGGACTTGTCACCCGGTCATGTGCACAGTCTGGCCGTATTCAGTGACAGACATGCACGTGTATGAGACGTGACACTTCTACTGCAACATTGTCTTGTCAATAATTGGTGCAAAAGAGAAAGTAAAATAAGATGAACAGAACTAATCACGGCACGCGCACGCACCCCCCTCACCCACTGACACACACACGGCACGCACACACACACATATTACACGCCGCACGCGCGTGCAAGCACGCATTTGTGTAGTGCACGTATGCACACTGGCACACGCATTGCACGCACACACAAGCACATGTGGAAGACTGTGGCTTTGAAATCAGTAGGTATGGAAGAGAGTGCCTCAGATATTCAAAGACTGCTTGAAAACTTAGGAATGTTTCTAGAATTGTTTTAAAGGGTGTGGGTGAGGGGCTGTGACGGCCTGGGGAAAAAAGGGAAGTGAATTCCAGGTTTGCAGCGTCCTGAGGCAAAGAGACTGAGGAGAAAGGCTCAAACCCAGACACTGAGACAAACCAGCCGTCACACTTCACTGACCTAGAGTGCGCAGTGTGGGAAGGACTGTCATCGACTCCCGTATTGGTCTGTCCATCCACACCCGACACTTTCCAACAGGTATCACTTACCACTGACCTACATCGTAACTGCATAGTCTCTCTCGAGGCTGACGGATGCTTATCACTCACCCCCAACTGACACGGCTCTCAAGACATTTAGGCTAATTACTGTATCTGCGATCGTGAGCAGCTTCCAAGACATACGTGTTGTATAACTTGAAGCCGAGAGGTTAGTTTTGAACTAAATGTTGACGTCCTTCAATGATGTTTGAGCGCTGCGGGCCTCACATGAGTTTTAGAACTGTTGTGAGATCAGATCAGATGTGAAAAGAGAAACTAGGAATGTCATGAAAGTGAGCGAGCATGACTGACCAAGACTGAGGCCATGACTTGAAGATCATCTATGTACCTGACGATCTCAACATCAGCATCAACAGAGGCTACTGTGCAACCGGGAGGGAGTGCCCATCGGACGTCCGGTACAGTGGGAGTGCCCGGCAATAAAGCCATTTCACCATCATTGAAGCCCTATCGAGTGTAACATCATTATGAACTATGCAGCAACGAGGGACCTTAATTGTAAGGCCACCCATTCTCACTACGCCGATGGCACACGCACGTGCGCACGCACGCACGCAAGCACACACACACACGCACACGCACACACACACACTTAGCACACCGTCACAAAAAAAAAATCATTTAGCATGAATACTGAAAAAGATAAACAGTCCCTTAAATCTGTAGGACTAGGTGGAAAACACGCCCTCAATGCTTTTCTTGACATCCACAAATCATATCGTGTGGCTTTAAAGACAAGAAATAATTAGGTCCCTAAATATCATTTCTTACTTTGCAATAAGAGTTCCGTCCTATGGTGTACAGCACTTTCCCGCGACGCACAGAAAGAGAGAGAGAGAGAGGGAGAAAGAGAGGGGGGTGGGGGGTTGCGAGGAGCAAACTCACAACTGATCATTTTTAAACTAACACAATGTAACTGAAAAGTTCACCCGAAGAACACTTTGTGGAGTGATGGTCAAGAGGTATCGCGTCCGCCTAAGAAGCGAGAGAACCTGAGCGCGCTGGTTCGAATCACAGCTCAGCCGCCAATATTTTCTCCCCCTCCACTAGACCTTGAGTGGTGGACTGGACGCTAGTCATTCGGATGAGACGATAAACCGAGGTCCCGTATGCAGCATGTACTTAGCGCACGTAAAAGAGCCCACGGCAACAAAAGGGTTGTTCCTGGTAAAATTCTGTAGAAAAATCCACTTCCATAGAAAAAAAAACAAATATAACTGCACAGAGGAAAAAATACAAAAAAAAAATGGGTGGCGCTGTAGTGTAGCGACACGCTCTCCCTGGGGAGAGCAGCCCGAATTTCACACAGAGAAATCTGTTGTGATAAAAAGTGAAATACAATACAATACAATACAATACAATGTCACATTTAGGATCAATGTACTACTAACATTACTTACTTACATCTCACGTTATGATCCCAGCGAAATCTATGATTGTCATCGCATGACAATGAGTATTAGAATTAAATACTTTTGTGTCAAAGTTAAGCCACACCAGACTAGTGCCTTTCAGTGATACACAGTACGGTAACATAATTAAGTTGGTGAATATGATTTTGCCGGCTCAGTTTTATGAATTCACACAAGTATAACAAACATTTTACGTCAGTGAAGAAGTGCTCGAAAGAATGACGTAAAAGACTGAACTCGGAACCGGCGTACTATAGGGTGGCGTAATCGTAGAGTATCGTATGACAATACTGAGTGAAGTGACGTCTCATGGGCAATGAAATAAAATGATGTATTTCCGGCAATAGGAAAACTCGACAGGTGTTCTGACACACACACACACACACACACACACACACACAAATATATATATATATATATATTTTTTTTTTTTTTCGTAGTTTTTTTAATTTTTTATAACTAGTAAATCCTTTATTTGTACATGGACGCGGCGTAGCTCTTGTATAATTTGGAATGAACCTCCGCCGGCCTCTCGCTTCTTTGCCAAGGTATTCAGTTTCTCAAGTTCACAGTCATGCACATGCATGTGATTGACCCGGCGGTGTCAGTGAAACACGGCCGGTGCTTTGATTTTTCTCTGCACACAAGATTCGGCACTATTTTAATACTATTATTAGTGTTGATTATCATAGAATCACTTTAGGCTTAAGACTGAATGACGGCGTAGAATTAAACAAACAAACAAACAAACAAAAGTCTATAGTTGAGTTTTGGGCTCAGCACAGTAAATCACTATAAGTACCCCCATCTGAATTGAAGGAGAGTGAGTGTAGCATCAGCAGTACTTCGATGGGATCTGTATGCAAACTGATGTTGATCATTATGTGAAACAGTGCATGACAGGATGTGTTTGAGGATTATACGTTCAAAGCACTTCATCACAATAGGGGTTAAGGGCAATGGGGCGATAGTCGTTCAAGGAGACAGGTCTTTTGTTTTTTTAGGACAGGGAGAATGATTGATTTCTTCCACAGGTCACCGGGAACACAACAGTCTTTTAACTCTCTCCATACGAACGGCGAAAGAGACGATGTTAACAGCGTTTCACCCCAATTACCATCATCAAAATTTTGCAAGCGGAAGGCTCTTATACTGAAGAGGTGAATGTTGACAAAGAATACCACAATTCTGACGACGGAAGCTAAAGGTTGGGTCATTGAGACACCCACTAGACATCCGATGGGTCTGTGTAAAGGAGAAGAGAGGGCTGGCCGTACTGAGTGAGTAAAAGACCAGGTGTATATGCTTCTAAAAACACCACATAACTGTGAGGCACACGTCTTCAAAAGACGATCACTGATTTCATCAGGACCAATTGCTTTTTTCACATGCAATTAAAAAAAAAAAAATTTTTAACACAGATTCAACAGCACGTGAGTCAACAACAACATAATTTTCATCATTAAACGCATTTTTCTGAAGGTCAGCGATTACTTTTGCTAAGTCATTTTCCAAGTTTTCGCGTTCAGAGCGACAATAGAATTCCTTAAGTTTCTCTGAAGAATGTTTTTGTTGTTCACATGGCATTGGTGATGCAGACACCTGCGTCTTATACGTCAATTTTAGACCTTTCCATGCATAAGCCACATTGCCTCTTTCAAACTGCTTTTCTACCTTCTCTTGATGGGCGTGTTTAGATTCATTTACTTCTTTGTTTGAGCTTGCTTTGTACATATTTTTCAGTGTTCTATCGCCGTTTTGACTGAAGAGCGATTTTCTTCAGTGTCGTTCAGGGTAGGATGGGAAAATGTTGATGGTTTTCTTGGGGACAATCATGTCTCAGTTCTCAAAAAGAGATATAAGCTTTTAAAACATCGCTTCATTAACAGTATCACATGAATCAAGCAGAGTATTCCATTCAGTACATTCAAAACAGCCTTTCAGTTCTTCCACACTCTCAGGCGTCCACACTGTCACACTGCACTCGATCCTTTGTAATTGGTTCTGTTTGTATTCTAGGTCTGTAATTATTGAAATTGAGATAAGACGTAAATGCTCATGGGTAGGACTGACTGCAACTGACGTCGACGCCTCCTTGAAATTGGAATCTGAAAATTGCTCGATGAATTTCTCCGGCTGACCTTCTCAGTTCAGTTCTTTTTTTTTTTCTTCTTTATTCATCGATCAATTGATAACCCAAGCACAACCAGACAAAATGCGAAAGAGCATAATACAGAGAAAGTATAACGTGGCAATGCATATAAGTATTTTCATCAGGGCATAATACAGAGAAAGTATACGGGCCGTGGCAATGCATATAAGTATTTTCATCCTGCTTAGCCGAGAGGAACACAGTCAATCATCCCTCAACACTTGCCTACAGCACTGGCTGTCAAAATGCATAATTCTCTCTCTCTCTCTCTCTCTCTCTCTCTCTCTCTCTCTCTCTCTCTCTCTCTCTCTCTCAGCCGGGCACTCGGCTCTCAGTCTCTGTCTCTCTTACTTTCTCTCTTCGTGTTGTCACACACACACACACACACACACACACACACACACTGTGACACATGCGTAGAGTTGTCTAAAGATCTTCACTGGGGAGAACACATCCAGGCCACAACAGCAAAGGCAGACAAGACCAGTGCTTTTCATGTATAGGAACCTGAGATGATGCCCCTACACCACCCAGACAACATTAGTGCTACAAGGGGCGGGCTTGCGAGGCCCATCCTAGAATATGCTGCGCCAGTCTGGGACCCTCGGCCGCAGCAGTATCTCACAACCAGCCTGGAGATGGTACAATGCAGATCAGCCGTTCGGCGAATCAGTTATGCATGACTTTCGCCCCCTGACCACCAGTGCAACCGAGCTTATCACCAGGCTGGAACTCGACCATCTCAAACTCAGGCGCCGCATTGCAGCCAAGGCCAACATGATATACAAGATCATGGGTGGTTTGGTTGAGGTGGCACACCGGGAAGGTACTTTATTGCGGACAATTAGAACTGTCCGAGTCCGAGGCCACCCAGAGAAACTGCAGGTACCCTTCTCCCGCACCGC
>NC_134878.1:11880639-11890639 GCF_041734735.1 Babylonia areolata | reverse complement strand
CTATATTGATGCACTCTCCCAGGAGAGAAGAGCAGCCTGAATTTCACTCTGAGAAATCTGTAGAATGATAGTCAGTCATGTCCGACAATGACCATCAGAACAGAAGAGGAGGCAACTGCTGTCCCAACTATCTGGGCTAGAATTTGATTATAGTGGAGAGTGTCTTGTCCAAGTTACTAACCACTCTCTCTTGGCCATGTGGGATTTAGGACAGTCAGTGTTGGGATGGTTCCCAGAGGCCAACTAGCCCCCAAGGCTGCAGCACTAAGAGCCAGTGCAATTTTGCCTCTTAGTCTGAGAGTCATAGTCCTTCACAAAAGACTATAAGCTGTAAATGATTTCTCATTGCAATGGAGATAATACAGCTCTCACTTTGCTGTTAGCCCAGCTGTAAACTTATGTCAATCTGTGATATAAGCTGAGTGTAATAACAAAGAGCAAAAAGCAACACAACACAAAACAATACACTGTATAGACATTCATAGAACAATATACCTGTTAATGCATACATGCATGTTTACTCTTGCTGCAGATTTCAGTGAGAACAAGCCAGCTCGTGCAGCATACCAGGTGGCTGCTCTGCCCAAGGTATTGACAAGATGTGTTCAGTTTGTCATGGTGTGAAGATAAATCAATACATAACTGCAGCTCTTATTCCACAGTTAATAAAGCGCATCTTTGGTACATATTGCACACAATCGTTTCCATTGGATAATGATAATTCCAGAATGCTGAAAAGATTCTGTGTCATTGACAGGTCAGTCTTTTTTTTTTTTTTTTTTTTGCACTCCTGGTCTGATTGTGTCAAGGATGAAAAACAAACTCCAGGAATATAAACAAATCATTGGCAGTTGAATTTTGAAATTGAATGTTGACAAATATAAAGTGTGGTTACGTGAGGCAAGAAAAGAGAAAAGATTACATTCACAACTGGTAATCAAAGCATTGAAATTGCTGACAGCTTGATTTCATTAACATTTTAAGCTTTTAAGATTGATACAGACTATTCAGAGGGATCTTTTTCATCCTGTTGCTGCTCCCCCAAATCCTTAAAGTACAACAATACCAAACTGGATTGTATTCAGATGAGAATTTGGGGGTAATGTTTCATAAATAAATATGACAAAACACCCCCGAAAGCGGAGTATCACTGCCTACATGGCAGGGTAAAAACGGTCATACACGTAAAAGCCCACTCGTGTACATGCGAGTGAACGTGGGAGTTGCAGCCCACGAACGCAGAAGAAGAATATGACAGAACAACAGCCTATGGTTTGTTACTATCATGTTTTTGGTTGGATGAAAATATGATGCAAATCTGAACTATCTTACAAATATTTTTATGAAACTTAATTTTGGTTGCCAAGGTATTTTATGTGAAAGACAAAAGAAGAAATGGAATAATTTCTCAATGAATCTTTGCAATATTAAATTAATTTCCGTGTGGATTAAAAAAAAAAAGTGTTTTTATTTAATTTGATTTGATTATAACTAGTAAGTGCAACATTTTTGAAAATATGATGTGAAAGGGTTTTTTTTTTTCATTTGATATGATTATATAATGAGTGTACAGTAACAGTTGTTTAAACAGGTCAATGTTTGAAACAAGGTTTTCGGCAGAAACTATATCTTTGTTGTCTTTGTTTCCTTTGATATTCTTGTTCTTATGATGGTTTACATGTAAACAAACAACACATTTTGTAATGCACAAGAAATTAAGTTATTTGCACAAAATGTGCTTATGTAGATGAATATTGTTAAATCTTGAAAACTGAAAAGATTGTACTGTTATAAGGTATGTTATTACTTTTCTAACTACTGTTTGTGTGTGTGTGTGTGTGTGTGTGTGTGCATTTCTGTATACTGGAATATTCTTTTTTTTCTCTCTCCCAGGGTGCCAAAGTTGAGATCGAGGCCATTGCTATCGTTGGTAAAATCGTGGAAGGCAAGCTATAAATCAACTGTGATGATCCAAACCTGCCATCTTTAGTTGTTTCACTGTCCACCGTTATGTCGATCTGTGCACAGTTTTGTTTCTTTTCAAAGAATAGCATACAGATAATCAGAATCATATTTCTCTGACTTTTAGGGGACCATTTACTGTGTTACAAGTTACTGCATCAGAAAAACAGAGTGTGTTTGGAATGCAGTCATAAAACAAGGCATTGATTGTGTTTTTTGTTGTTGAGTTGTAGTGTTTGTATTTGATGCAAATGTCAGAACATAGATGAAGAGTATCTGAAGATAGTGATGTTAAAAACAGAGTGAAAGACTGGTATCATAGATCTTTCAAATCAACCACATTAATAGCATCTTTCATGCACAATGCGGTTTTGGACGAGATGTGGAAAGTTAACCACCCAGCTCTGTCTGCTGAGTTGCTGCCCCTGAACCATGCAGTTTTGAATGCGGTTGTCAATGCTACTGGTTGAATGGTGTAAAATCCCTGCTTTGCCATTAATTCCAGTATGCCATTATTTAGAAATTAATCTTCAAACAAATAATTCTCACTTTGCCATTGTTTTAGATTGATTTTTCAAACACTGCACTCAGATGAAGTTCAGAGTAGTTTTCCCCTTGTCCTATCAATGTCGGTTGTCTACTGCAGCAGGCGCCAAAACTGAAAGTTATCATGATTGGCAGAGAGAAAACAAACAAATAGAAAGGTTTCAATAAAATATTGAAGGTTCCAAATGCGGTACCATGTTGCTGGTTTGTTAAAAAAACAATTCTTTTTCTGGAGGCTTTGACAAAGCAGTGCTTTGGTGAACTTTTACACAGAATGAGGCGTTTTCTGCCAAGTGATGAAATTAACCAGATGTGTTGCCATTAGTGAAGAGGGGCACATTTTCTCCTCTCTCTCTCTGTGTGTGTGTGTGTGTGTGTGTGTGTGTGCATTCTCTGTTACCTGAGAAAAAAAAAATCAAGATAAACATAGAGCAGTTCAAAATATTCAGATGTTAATTTTATGTTCAGTGGAAAATTCTGCAGACGAAAGGTTTTTAAAGTACTCAATTATTGTTGTTGTTTTTACCCATCTCTCTTCTCTTTTTCTTCTGTATTAACTTTCTTGACTTATTCCTGTAAACTTCAGAGAGAGCATACATCATGTTTTTGTGTTTTTATTATAAACAGGCTTATACAACATTATTTCACTCAAGATATATTTGGAATTTGCCACCAGTTTTATTTGTTGGTATTTGGAAAGAAAAAAAAGATTTGGAATGCTCAGAAGGTTTGTGCATATTTTGTGTGTGTGTGTGTGTGTTTGTGTATTTGTATGTTTATTATGTTTTTTTTGTGGTTAAATATATGGAGAATATAAATGCTGCTTATTAAAAAAAAAACCCAGTATTATCCTGTTGTTCTGGTGATGGGATGTTTGGACAAATGGGAGGAGAGCTATGTATCACCACGTCTTTTACTTCTTCCTAGACTTTCCTCTTATTCTTTTTTTCCCTTCTTTCTCTATCTCACACAGACTGGCACACACACAACCCCCAAAAAAACACACATCAAAAACAGCTAAGTGTTGGAGCACTGGATTTGTGTCTGATGGGTGTGTGAGGTCTGTAGTTCAAATCTCTGGCTGCGCCTGTTGGGTTAAAGAGAGATGTTTCCATTCTCCTCCAGGTTAACATCATGTGTAGAACTGCGGGTGCCAGAGTTCATCAGCATGAGCACACATGTAGAAGATCACAGATATGTATGTTAAAGATAATTTAATCCATGTTTATTAGTTGTCTTATGGGTGGGACATGAAAACGGCCAGAGCAAGTTTTTGATAAAATAGATAAATGAAAAGAAAAAAAGATTCAATCCATAATTTCTTTTCAGAATATTGTCACGGCTCATTGGCGATTGTTGTCCATATATTTGTGTGAGCCTCTTTTCTCCATCCATTCTCCCCCTTTCTGTCTCTTCCCGTCTCCTTCACCACCCTCTCCCCCCCCATGTGTATGTTCAGCTTAACGCCGAGCTTACGCACACGTATTCCTTGGGATATGTGTGTGGCATGTTCTAAGTCTTGAACATCTTGACCTCAGAGCAGAGTTCAAAAACTTACGTAGTCAGGGGAGAAAGATACCCTTTTGCTGTTGATGCCGAGCTCTCTCAAGAGACGGGTCACTGTTCCAGCTTGTGTGCTGTTGTGTGCGGTCGGTGAAGTTGTGGGGCGTTTGTCTTGTCACCCCCTTCTTCTTCGGTGTGTGTCTGCGTTTTCACCATGGGCCAGTGGTGTGCCTATTTACTGGTGACAGATTTTCCTGTGTCCCCCCCACCCCCACCCCCACACCCCATGCCACTGCCTTCAATGGATCTACAGGACACAATTCTGGAACTGTCCTCGTTCCCCTCCTACAGCAAATTTCCTCACGCCCACTCCCACTCCACACCTCCAACGTGCCTATTGTCCCTCTCACCCCATTCTGCCTCAGCCATCAAATCTGCGAGTGCCATCAGTTTTCGGCTGTCTGGAGGAGTTCGAGTCTGGTGAACTCTGGCAGCGTCATTGAGCCAAACTGGTGCTGCAGTTGACTAAGTCTGATGTAGAATTGTGCCGCGGTCAGACGGGAGATATTTATTTGAGTGCTTTGGTTTGTTGCGTGTATGTATTTTCTATGACCATAGTAAAGAACTGAGTTGAACTTTTCTGTGTCTGTGTTTGTATTCGGGATGTTCACTAGTCTGGGAAGGGGCAGGATGGGCAACCCCTTACGGGTTGTGACAAATATATTCTTGTGCCTTGTGATGGGCTGCATCTTCTGCGTTCACTTATTTGTGAGAGTGGACATTAAATATGTACAACTATTTCAAACCATGTGACTAGGCCACATTCCATTTTCAGGATGAGATCAGGATCTAACCCTAGCAGTTGTTAGGTTCCAAGTTAATTCTCTGATGAGGATAAATGACCAAAACGACTAGTAGGCTGACCTGTGGAGAAATGATATATGTATTTCAGAGAAAGATGAGTGCGATTACAGGGTGGATAATGCATCATACTTCAATCCTGTAAATCCGTGAAGTACTGTGATATGGACCCTTGCATTG
This sequence comes from Babylonia areolata, assembly GCF_041734735.1. Classification (NCBI taxonomy): domain Eukaryota; kingdom Metazoa; phylum Mollusca; class Gastropoda; order Neogastropoda; family Buccinidae; genus Babylonia; species Babylonia areolata. The sequence continues at coordinate 11,885,587 of NC_134878.1, read as the reverse complement.
CCTGTATTCACTGGTTGTAAGCTTCAGATGAGTCCATCAGTGGGGGTGTGTGGAAAGAGTGTGTATGAGAAGGGGGGGGTATTTTCATGTGGCTGGTCAGGGCACTGTGCCTGAACTGATCCCTGTGGAGAACTAGGAGAGGGGCTGAACACTTTTCGGGGTTGTTTGAGTTTTGTCTTGCCTATCTTTGTGTTAGGAGGTGCCGTGACAGAGTCGGTAAGGCACTGGGCTTCTAGCAAAGCATCTTGCATTCCCGACTACGGGCCGTGACAGAGTCGGTAAGGCATTGGGCTTCTAGTAAAGCTTCTTGCATTGCCGACTACGGGCCGTGGCAGAGTCGGTAAGGCACTGGGCTTCTAGCAAAGCTTCTTGCATTCCCTACTACCGGCTGTGACAGAGTCGGTAAGGCACTGGGCTTCTAGCAAAGCTTCTTGCATTCCCTACTACGGGCCGGCCGTGACAGAGTCGGTAAGGCGCACTGGGCTTCTAGCAGAGCTTCTTGCATTCCCTACTACGGCCGTGGCAGAGTCGGTAAGGCATTGGGCTTCTAGCAAAGCTTCTTGCATTCCCGACTACGGGCCGTGACAGAGTCAGTAACGCACTGGGCTTTTAGTAAAGCTTCTTGCATTTCCTACTACGGGCCGTGACAGAGTCGGTAAGGCATTGGGCTTCTAGTAAAGCTTCTTGCATTCCCTGCTACAGGCTGTGACAGAGTCAGTAACGCATTGGGCTTCTAGCAAAGCTTCTTGCATTCCCTACTACGGGCCGTGACAGAGTTGATAACGCATTGGGCTTCTGGCATAGCTTCTTGCATTCCATACTACGGGCCGTGACAGAGTCGGTAAGGCACTGGGCTTCTAGTAAAGCTTCTTGCATTCCCTACTACGGGCCGTGATAGAGTCAGTAAGGCATTGGGCTTCTAGCAAAGCTTCTTGCATTCCAGACTACGGGCAACGGAAGCACCCAACTACAAAGTTACCAACTACAGTAGTAAGGTTTGATGCGTAAGGCCCCTGGTCCAGTGTTCACTGGGGTTCAAGGCCCCATCTCAGCGTGGTGTTGTGTCCTCGGGAAAGGTAACTTACCCCCTGATTTTCCTCACTCCACCCAGGGGCTGTATTCAAGAGAACATCGTGCCTGAGGGTAATCTGCCTGAGGCAAGGCAAACTGCCCGAGGGTAAGCAATATCCAATATTCATGAACACAAGGGTCTACCCGCGTGTCTACAAACCTGAAGGCAATTTACCATTACTGCCTGCCAAGGGTAACTGCCCACGAAGCAGAGGTAAATATAGCGGATCCTTTTGCAGTATTTTTCTCTTTTTTTTAAGGGAAAAAAGGCGTGCTTTACGGATAGCATGTGTTTTGCGAACTCTCTCGACAATGTTCGAGTTGTGGTGCGATGAGAAGTGAAACTGAGAGCATGCGCAGACGGGAATCATTGGGATTTTAAAAAAAAAGACGATGGGTTAGCTGTCTGGGCAAACCGCGTGTGTTTTGAATACGAAGATAACTTATCCTTCAAGGTAAACTGTACCCGCGGGTCCCAACCATGTCAAAGGTAACTTGCCTGAAGGCAAAATGAATTTTGTCTTGAATATGGCCCCAGGTGTTGATGGATACCTGACCTCGGTTGGGGAAAGTTGGAATGTTTGAAGGAGATATTGGCTCCTGCCTTCCCGTGATAAACCCTAGACTCAGTGGATATGAATTAACTGTTTGGATGGTTGTAAAAGGCTATGGTACCTGTAACCTTTTTTTTTTTTTTTTTTTTTTTTTTTTTGTTCTTTGTGTGAGGCTTCAGTTTTCTTGAGAATGTAATATTTTCTTTCCACAGAATATTTTCACCTACATTTCTTGACATGAGCTGGTTGAAAAGCGGGTTACAGTGTGGGGATGTAGTCTGCACCATGACTCAAAACACTTTAGCTGGTCAGTGCTTTACATACCTGTTGGAGGCCATTGTCTTTCTGTCCTTATGTGATATGGTGGCTACACGACCGGATTTTTAAAAAGAAAAAAAAGCACGCCATCCTTTGCTTGTCTGCACTTCTGGACCTTTTAAATGTTACAGGTGGATTCTTACCTTGGAGGACCCAGACTGCTGACTGTTGCTTTATTTCGGGATGAAACTGAAATACCAACATCTCGTCTCCAGTCACAGTGTCCCGAACACAATGTGATGTTCCTCCGCCAAAAGTTAAGAGCTTGTGCGTGCTCCAGTCAGCGTTGTCCCGATTCGCCAATTCTCGTTTCGCCTATTCCCGATTCGACTAGGCACTCGGTTGATTTGCGCACGCGTGTGTGTGTGTGTGTGTGTGTGTGTGTTGCCTTCCTGAGCAAAACATATTTCCAGGAATGGAACGGTATTTTGCATCCTATCTTTGGTATCGCCGCTCTCTTGTTTGACATAAAGTAGGATTGTGTTGTTCCTGTGGTAGTTTTTCTCTTTTCAGATACATAATGAGCCTTTAACGTACTTTCAGTCAGATATAGAGGCAAAGACAAAGAATAGGGGATTATGGAGGTCTCATTTGTTGACGGCCCGTACCCTACAAGCGATGAAAGATCGAAGTAAGTAAGATGTAAGGGACTTGTATTTCTTGGAATAAGTTTCCAGTTTTTTCTCATGAATGATTTTTACTCATCACCTCGCGATGCCATGACGCCCATCCTGGATCACTTTCTTACAACTGAAACCACTCATTCACGCATTGAAACACATACACACACACACACACACACACGCACACACACACACACACACACACACACAATAGCAGCACAAAGATTTCAATGATTAAATAAGATTTATTTATTTGGAATGGAAAAATCGATTAAAATAATGATAATAATGTACAACACTGTCATGCTTAATTTCTATTTTAGACATCAACTGAAAGAACGTAAGAGTACGTACACAATTCCAAACACATCATGTTTGTTTGTTTGTTTTTCTTTTCTTCGAATTGTTTCAAAATATCACTGAATGGATTCTAGTTCATTTCTTTTTTCTTTTCAGTATTTTCCTCTTGGGACTTTCTGCAGCGATTCTTTTTTTCTTGCGTTATTCCTGTGTAATGATGTGTTTTGTTTCTCCTGGCCAGTCGCACAGCATGATACTTCTGGTGATATCTCTCCAAGCGAATTCAGCTTTCCGCTCGGAACAGCGTCAGTCGATGTTATGATTCCATAAGTGATCAAGAGGCACAGTATTCGTTGACGGTGGTACCATCACTAGTTTTGACTAGTCGTCGCTAGTTATTGTAACGTATGTGTGTCTGAGTGACTGACTGAGTGTGTGTGTGTGTGTGTGTGTGTGTGTGTGTGTGTTTATGTTGTGATATATCTATTCATTTTTCTGCAACAAAGAAAATTTGACGTCCATACCAAATTTAACCCTTAGTGTCCCAAACATTAACAAAGAGAGAGAAGCGATAACTTGAACAAATTGAATAAATACATGTGGCACATGCGCACATGAATGTACAATGTCATGATTACAGATCTGATTATTTTTTTGCGAAAAAGAAAAACCAAAGCGTATAATAGCTACAAATCCCCAAACTATGAATCTTTTCCGTTTAAATCATTAAAAAGAAGTTTAAACCAAAACAGGAGAGAGCAGCCCATACAACTGCCAATAGATACATGCAATTGTAAATTGAGCTTTGACAAGTGAAAAAAAGAAAAAGTAGAAAATAACTCGAATGAAATACTGATGGACGGATTTTAAAAATATATCAGTTCTAATGAAAAGTATTTACATATAAACGACAATACTGATATTTGGGTCAGCAAATTATTCTGTATTGCTGCTGCAACAGGAAATATTTAGAAAAAATTCAGCAGAATTTCAATGGACGGAGATAAGATATAAATATTCCTGGTAAACATTCATTTCTTCATCGTGCTGCTTCTGGAAATACGAAAAAAAAAAAAGAAGAAAAAAGATCAGCAAAACATGAGTAGACGGAGATAAGACATAGATTCCTTGTAAAAAATAATTATTTCTTCAACTATTTCTTTCTGTATTCTTTTTCTTAAATACATTCATTCATTTTTTAATTATTTTCTTTTGTTTTTATATCGAGCCATTTCTTTCTTTCTGTACCCATTGTTTAAAACTTCGCATTTCATTCTTATTGTTCAAGCATACACATATCTATTTTATCGCCATTTACAAGTGCTACACACAAGTCAACCACGAATATATGACTACACATCAGAAGCGTAGATTCCCCTTAAACGATTATTAAGAACGTTTTGAAGACAACGTTGGCATAACTGCAACATACCATGGAAAAGAAAGAACAGCAGGGCAGAGAGATACTTCGTGCAAAATCCTGTGCATACGGCAGAGAAGGACCAAACACTAACGTCACATTTCGATGTTCCCCCAAAGAAAACAAACTTCTAAACCTCCAAGTTTGAAATCTTAGACTGAAGGCTAAGTGGAAAGTCAAGCATTGACTTCTACAGAAAAGAACTTGCGACAAATTGACGAGCTTAGAAACTTCTGTTGACAGTTCATATGCTCCAGGAAAAAAACAACAGATAGACGAAGTTTCGATGTGGAAAATAACTGCATTATCCATCTTCGTTTTTTTTTTTCTTCTCCAACTTCAGTAGTATAACAAAGTTTCCCTCTACGATTTGACTGTTCTTTTTTTGTTCTTTTTTTTAATCTTTTCCTTTTGCCCCCATACTATCACATCAGTGATGTAAAATGTTTACATATATGTTGAATCAGTCAATCTTTCGGATGCTTTTAAAAAGTGGAGTCTTCATACATATATATAGTTATAGTTATTAGTTATTTACCACCACTTAACTATTCTTACACTTCAGTAACTTCTTTCGTGACGTTTGATTATTAAAAAAAAAAAAAAAAAAAAAACCCAGAAAACATTGTTTCCAGTTTGGATACGATAACTGATGAGATGCT
>NC_134878.1:11873139-11878139 GCF_041734735.1 Babylonia areolata | reverse complement strand
ATGCTTGAATCCTGTTAATAAGTTTCCGGAATCTAAAGATGAACTTTAAGAATGTTAAAAGTATGCTAAAAAAAAACAACAACAGCAAAACAAGACGACAGCAAATCAACCCATTAACGCGCGCCCAGCAGTCTACCTTCAAAGCTAAGACTAGAATTAACATCATACTAAGACCATTGAAAAGTTAGTAAAACGCAATTAATAGAAATCCAAACAAACCGTTAATTCAGGTGAGTTATAGGCACATTTCTCTCTCTCTCTCTCTCTCTCTCTCTCTCTCTCTCTCTCTCTCTCTCTCTCTCGCACTCTTCTTTCCAAGCTCCTAATTACCGCACACATTTCTCATTTACGGTGTTGTACTGTGTCGTATGCCATCGCATCATACAATATCGTAGCCTGTCGTTTCACATGAGCAAACCATATCGTGGTAAATTATACTGGATCATATCCTGTTAAATCGGGTCAAACAATGCAGTATCGTGTAATTATTATCGTACCGTGTCTTATTGTACCGAATCATAGCTCATCACACCATATGACATGACGTATGACGTGACATGACATCGAATGATACCATACTACACCATTTTGTCGCGTGGTTTAGAGAGAGACAGAGACAGTGAGAGAGAGAGAGGGAAGGAGAGAGAGACGGAGTGCATATATATGTGTGTGTGTGACACACACACACACACACACACACACACACACACACACACACACAGAAAGAGCAATAAAAAAATTTAAAAAAATCCATTCGCCAATGTGTTTAACTACACTAGGAAAAAACAACTGTCGATGCTGGAAATATTTTCTCACACGAGAAAATACAAAACTTGAAGCAGTTCCCCTTACCCTTAAAGTACAGATACTGTAAGTTGCCTTTTCTTTTCGATATAAAAACAAACACTTTCGACTATTCTTTTGTCTCTTTGTTTCTATCTTTCTTTTTTTTTCTTTATGTTCTATACTGACATGGGGAAACCTACATACAAGTGTTCTCCAACCGATCCGTGACTGATGATCGTCTTTGCCATACGACCTCAAGTGCACGATTAATGTTTTACATGCTCAACAGAGCAGAGCGTATGTTTCAAAGCGTTTAATTGGCGTGACAGGCAGGGGGAACCATTTGAACAACAAAGGAGATAAGAGTGAGAGTTCGGGGGAATGGGGGTGGGGGGGGCGAGGGGGGAGGGTGCGGAGGGGGGGGGAGTTTCATGGGTTCGTGGGTTATGACCGAGAACTGGTTTGGGGTGACTGGTTCGTTTTCACTTCATGTTACCCCTTTCTCCCATGAAACTTCTCTTGGTTCTTAGTTTTGTGACTATAGGAATTGTGTATCGGCATGCTTCCATCCCCAACCCCTTCCTATTATTCTGGAGAAAAACAACAACAACAACAACAAAACCAAAAACAAGCCAAAAAAAGAAAGAAAAGAAACGTTGACGATTAAACTGCAACGTAGGCCTACCACCTTCCTTCCTATAAACATTTCGATTCCCTCTTAGTCTTTGGTCTCCGGAGTGGTATTAGCTTCTTCTCCTCCTCCCCCTCCTTCTTCGTCTTCTTCTTCCTCAGCTGCTCCATCTTCGGGATTCTCTTTGAGGAATTAAAAAAAAAAAAAAAAAAGAAAAAGAAAAGAAAGAAAGTAAAAAAAAAAAGAAAAAAAAGAAAAGAACAACTGTTTCCCATGATAAACTGTGTTGGGTGAGATAACGGGAGTTCGACGAAGCAAGGGAGATTAACTGGGTTTGTGACTTTATGACTGACATACAGGGCTGTACAGCTGAGATTAACGACCCCTTCGGCATGGAGCCCTTGCCCCTTATCGTGAAGTTAATGGGTGCTGGGGTCTTGGTACTAGGTGTTTTATACCCTCCACTTTTGAAGCATGTCTGTAGCGCCAACGGCTCCAGGCCCGAGAGATGACAAACACATGCAGGGTTGTTGGTCAGTACTGTGAGAGGACCACACACTTTTCGGAGACATAACAATACAGGGGTGATACTCAACTGTTTTGGTCAGGTCCATAAACTACGTTGACATCACGATAAAGGTCTATCGAAAAACAACAACAATTTTTCTATTACGGATATCAAACGAGATTCGTAATACTGTGGTTTCTATTAAAAAAAAAAAAAAAGAAAAAAAAGAAGAAAAAAAAAAAGAATAAGAAGCAAAAAGAAAGAACAGTATCGCTCCTCCAAAAACAACAGCGGCACACAAAACAAAAATAAACGAAACGAAACGAAACAAACAAACAAAAAAATGTCCCGCGTCGAATTCAGTCGCCGTTGTCACAACAAATAAAACGAACGTGGTTATTAAAGACAGGAAGTTGACTGTGTGGCCACGTTGCGAAGGGAGTGTCGGGTTTGCTTGAGACAGACAATGGAGAAATCCAGTCAGCTTTTGTCCGTCAGGCAACAGGGAGCGTTTGGCGACAGGGCGAAATAGACAGCCACTGAGGAACGTGATTTTGTTTCGCTTAGTTTATTTCTTTTAATCTATTTATTTATTTTCTTCTTCTTTCCGTTCTTGTCTTTTTCTTTCTTTCTTTTTTTTTTCTTTTTTTTTTTCACTTCTCTCTTCCCAAGTTGATAGATGGAAGAACAGAGTGGGTGGTGGGGGTGGGGTGGGGTGGGGTGGGCTGGGGTGCGGGTAGAAATCTATGTGGTTGTATTACCTGCTTCAGGGTAATTGGGATTTGATCTGTCTTCAGCTCAGTTGTGAAATATTTAGTGCCGACGAGTCAGGCACGTGACATTTCAGTGACACTGCAAGGTTACCCCCCTCGGGTGTTCATTCTTGTCTGTAATTTTACGCCGTGTTTATGCAGAATTTTTTCCTGCCCTCCAGCCCACACATATTTAGGTGACACGCACTGGTGCGCGTGCGCACATGCACACACACGCACACACACACAAAAAAACAACAACAACACACACACACACACTACGAAGCACACACACACACACACACACACACACATATATATATATATGAATTGAAGATGTGAAGGACAAGGATTAAGGGCGACTGCTTGATAATTCTCCCCCCCACCCCCCAACCCCCTTCACCCCGCTTATTCTCTCTCTGCTTCAGTTCCTCCGCCCAACCCCTTCCCCCTCCAAATCATCTACCGACTACCCCCCCCCCCCCCACCCCCACCCGCGCGCCCCTCCACCCACCCCTGTGCTTGTATCAGCCCTTTCCAATGCCTCTTTCGTTATTTTTTTTTCTTTCTCTCTCTCTCTCTCTCTCTCTCTCTCTCTCTTTCTTTCTTTTTTATTTTCCGCGATGATTTTCACCCTCTCCTTGACCCTATCGTTTGAACCCATGGTCCTCGCTCACTCATTCACCCGGTCCTCGAACGAACACCCTATCGAGATAAATGATTAACAACAGGGAGAGAGAGAGAGAGAGAGAGAGAGAGAGAGAGAGAGAGAGGAGAGAGAGAGAGATGGGGACAGAGAGACGGACAGACAGAGAGGCAGACACAAGAGAGAGGCAGACAAATACAGAGAGACAGAGACAGGGCGTCCTTAGAAACGACGTGTTATGACGACCACAGCATCAACAACACTGAGCAGTCGAGTGTGTTTTATGGAGATAGAGATGGAAGAGAGATATATATCGGCACGGGGAAAAGAGGGGGGGGGGGACTCTAGGGCCGGTATGAGTGGGGGATGGAGGGGTGGAGGGATTAGGGTGGGTGGGTGGGGGTAGTTGGGGAGGAGGAGGGGGGGGTGAAGTTTAGATGCTGGTTTGGAGTGGGAGGTATGTGAGTGACTGTGAGTGGGAAATGGTTTCGAAACAGAGACAGAAATGTTGGAAGAGAATTCTCTGTCCGAATGTCTGTCTACGTAGCCTAGAAATGAGTGTGTGGAGAGGGGTAGAGGTGGTGCAGGGTAAAGTGTGTGTGTGTGTGTGTGTGTGTGTGTGTGTGTGTGTGTGTGTGTTGGGGCTCATGTACATTTATGTGTATTTGTGTATTAACTTATTTCTTTCTTTCTTTCTTTCTTTTTTTTAATTTTATTTTATTTTTTCTCGAGGCCTGACAAAGTGCGTTGGGTTACGCTGCTGGTCAGGCATCTGCTTGGCAGATGTGGTGTAGCGTATATGGATTTGTCCGAACGCAGTGACGCCTCCTTGAGCAACTGAAACTGAAACTGAAATCTCTGTACGTCTATCTTTGTCTGTCTGTCTGTCTGTCTATGTCCCTCACTCTGTCCGTGTCTGTTTGACTGTCTGTCAGTCCCTCTACTGTCTTTTTTGTTTTGTTTGCTTCCCTCTTCGTCTGTCTGTCTCTGTTTGTCTCTACGTGTCTCCATGTCACGTTTCTCACTCTTTAGCTGAGTTTTGTCTGACACTCTACACACATAGTTATGAGGATATGTGGCAGTGTACCCGCGCAAACACACACACACGCGCGCACTCAAACACACACACACACATTTATATGTAGATACATTAATACAGAGAGAGTGAGAGAGAGAGGAGTGTGGGGGCGAGGGGGGAAGGGGGTGGGAGTGTGGGGTGGGGGGCACGGATACAGACACAGCGACAGACAGACAGACAGACAGAAAGGAGTCAAAACTCACCATGGAGAACATCACCGGATCATTATGGTTATCATTAACATTATTGTTGTTGCTTTTACCATTATCATCATAAGTATCATTATCATCGTTGTTATCACTTTCTTTTTTCTTTTTTTAATTTTTTTTTTTTTTTTTTTTTTTTTACAGATCACATGCAAGACTTTGGTCGATATAAGCCCCCCCCCCTCCCCGCCCAGTTGTTAAAATGATAAAAAGGTCCCAGGGATGTGTCAGGACTGTACAAATGCTTCATAGCCTTACTATCCTGAGGTTCAGTGCTACCATCCCCCACCCCCCGTCCAACCTGTTTCAGCTCCTAGGGTAGACAAAACAAATAAAGGTTGTGCACCCACACTTTGTCAGGGTGACAAATACCAACTATCAGTGTAATTAGTG